>NW_017306425.1:149179-163574 GCF_000935625.1 Nanorana parkeri | reverse complement strand
TGGTCAGGGAGAAAAAAAAAAGCCCCCCCCCCCCCATGTTTTGTGGTCAGTGGGCAGAAAAATGCCCAGCATCTTTAGGAGAAAATTTGGTGGTCAGTGGTAGCAAAACATTTCCCAGCTCTGGTGGTGTGAGGAATCAGTGCATCGGCAGTCAGTGGAAGGTAGAAAGCCCCGGTGTTTGCGCTGGGTGGGAAGAAGAATGCCCCAAAGTTTGCGATCAGTGGAAGAAAGAAAGCTTTGGATACGATTTCCTACCACTTTTATTTTTGTGAACCAATGACAAAAAGTGAAGTGAGCATGACTTAGGAAGACACATACAATAAAAAGTGTTGAGATGGAACCGGACTAGTTACTGTTCTCTAGAATGCAGCTACAGAGCTAAGCAAAGCTTTTGTAAAGGTGTCCAGATGTGCAAGTGGGGACATTAAGCCCACTGCATGGGAAATAATATCTAAGCCATGGTATAGAATGATGTTCGGGTGCATTCACACCAAAATTGGAAGGTACTCCTAAGTCATTAGAGCAGGGGTAGCAACCTTTCGGCCCTCCAGCTGTGCTGAAACTACAAATCCCATGAGGCAATGCAAGATTCTCACAGCCACAGACATGACTCCCGAAGAGTGATGCACCATGGGATTTGTAGTTTCACCACAGCTGGAGGGCCAGAGGTTTGCTACCCCTGCAATAGAGAGTCTGTTGACTTGAGATGGTACCTTGTGATGTCCTTCAGATCCGTTGCATTTTTTTGGCTAGCTTTATCAGTAACATCATGTCCTCAGCAGACATCCGTCACTGTAATGGCTTTAGCATGTGACATACAGCAACGCTTGGCTGCGGTGTGAGCTGTCCCCATTCACACCCCTTCTTTTTTCGTTGCCCTAACCTTAATATCCGTTAAAAGGCAGATGGTAACGCAATGCAACGGATCTGGTGTGAATGAAGCCTTTTGGAGCAGGAAGTCTTCCTTCCCTTGGGCTATATTCTATGTAAGGTGTAGAAGAATCAACATCAAAGGTTTGTAAGTTTGGTCACCTTGACAGACAAAGTTGAAAACAGATCATGTCATAAATGGAGTTTGAATGGGTGATTCCTGAGAAGGCATGAGTACTAGCTATAAAGCCTATAGAGAGTTGTAAATGGAGTCCAGCATACACATAAAAGATATGTGGTTTCTGTCATATGCGTGTCGTCTATGTTTGAGCTCCCAGTAAGACGATGGTTGATTGGCAATAATAAACTGCACAGCGGTGTAGTCTGCTTGTGACACCCATGCAAATAAGCGTTTCCTGATGACCGATGACCACAAGGAAAACACAGTTTACTTTACAAACAGTAGTGAATGGGTGGAAGAAGGAATTTTACAGTGCAAAAAACCCATGATGGGCAGTTACTAATCCGATGTCAGCTTAGTAGCAATTAAACCCATCGAAACATATTTTCTGATTTTTTCTTTCTTTTTGTTTTTTTATTGGTTAATGTACATATGTGTTTTGTACTTCCCACATTTGCATAGCCGTCCATAAGTAATATCATTGTCCAGGTAGAGAAAAAAATCTACCATGCAAATTACTTTGACGTCAGTGAGCTTGGTGGGACACTGGTCAGAGCCACTGACAGCATGGCCATCCACCGAACAACCATTCACTGATAGCACCCCTATCTCCCAAAATGGCCATACAATGATAGCTCCCCTAATTATGCTGTGTGTGATTTGTACGCAGCAGCCTGTTCTTCCCTATGGGAGTACGCGGCCCCGTACGCTCACCCGAACTGCACGTCGGTGCGGGTGTCCCTGCTTGGACGCAGACAGGATCCATCCTGTCTGCGTACGAGTACGGACACCCACAGACGTGCAGTTCAGATGAGGTTCTTATTTCCACATATCAAACATATATAACAAAAAGCTTTAAATTGTATATTTAAAAAAACAAAAGGGAGAGAAATAGTAGATATTCACTTAAAGGGTCAGTCCACCTAAAATTGATACTTTAATTATAGATGGTACCTAGTGACCCATATTAATCCTAAGCTTCTTGGATACTCCAACACAAAGATCTCCCTGTCGGACCTTTTAGACTCTGTAAATATTGTTTGTTCCAGCATCTGATGTTCCCTTTTCCATAGTATAATAGGGAAAAATCCCACAGTAAGAGTGGGACCCTCATATTGGCCACAGGACATATGCACATTGAGGAACTCAAGTGCAGAGATGTCACCAAAAGAGGTTCCAAGAGTTGTAAGAAACTGGCAGGTGGTTTTGCTCTTCAGCATCTACTGAAAACTGAAATTCCATTTTGAATGGCATAGCCCTGTAAAATATAATTGTACAATAGAAAGGTTTATGTAAGCTATGTTCTCATATATATTTTCACTCTTCTGTTTTGTAGGATTCCTTTTTGCTGCTTGCCATGCATTGGAGAACACAACAGCTGTGCTGAGTGGTGAGTACGCTTACAAATCCATGTATATAGTCTACTATATATGCTGTAGGTAGTGGTGGAGTAAGGTGGTAGTAAATGATGTATTTCTGTGGATTGCTACTCAGAGGTGTCTGAAATACAATGCGCAGTTCTAATGATAGGAAAATCTTTAAAAAGGATTTTGGAAGCCAATATTCATAAGAATTTAGCCTGATGATCTAGGGTTTTATGCTCTGATAATGCAGACACTGGTCACATTTAAACTTTTTTTTTTTCCTTAAAGCAGAACTCCTGGGGAAAATATTATTAACCCTTGCAGTGGGGCTACCCCCGCACTGCAAGGGTTAAAGGAGAACTATGGGGTCAGGGCTTTTCCCCATAGTTCTCCTTAGGGTAACGGGAGGACACAAACTAGCGTCCTCCCATCACCTTAGGCTTAGTATACCGCGAGCTGTACAGCTCGCGGTATACTGAGACGCCGGAGCGGATCCCGACATCGATGTCTGGATCCGCCCAGCTGCGTGAGTGACAGCTGGCTCTGCCTATCTAGAGGCAGAGCCAGCTGTACCCGCCCCGTCCGTTCCGCCAGTCAGCGCTGGCGGATCGGAGAGGGGAGGGGGGAATCCAGCCCCTCCCCTGTCACGGCAGAGAGCCGTGGCAGGATCGAGAGGTGAGCGAACCTGGTACGTGTTCGCTCACCTCCCGATCTACTGAGCCGACCTGTGACAGTCTCAATGTCACAGGTCGGCTAGAACTATGAGGTGAGTGAAAAGCACTCACCTCATAGTTCTCCTTTTTAAGTGCTCATTTTTGGCTTAAGTTAAAAAAATTAAAATTTTTATTCACCTGATCCTTGGAGCTAGCTTGATCTCAGGCGGGGCCCTGGAGCCTTTGCTCCAGCAGTTTAAAGTCCAGTGAGTCATCACATTCTATATAAAGTGTATAGGATGCCAGGTGACATACCAACTCAGCAGCGGAGGAGGAGACGAGCAGAAGGGACTAGTCTAAGAGCAAGCTGGCTTGGAGGATTAGGTGAGCCTTACTTCGGGTATTTAGGCTACTTTAGGCAAGGGTTAAGAACACTCCCCAGAGTTCTGCTTTAAGTATGGTTGAATTTCAAACAGTCAGCCCAATCATTAAATAAAATACAGGCACCAGTATGCTTAAAGTTTATGTAAACCCTGACAATGAACTTCCAATATTTGCTCCCCTTTGGTGTGCTAAATATACCATTGAAAGTGTTTTGTTACATGTTACAAGTGGAAAAAAATAGCTGTTTATTTTACCAGAACTCTTGTGTGCTGATAACTTCCTGTGCACAAGGAAGGGTTATAGAGATGGGGAGGAGATTAGGAAAGGTACGTGTTCTTTGTAATGCATCAGAAATGAAGCAGGCAGGGCTGACATCGTGTGACAAGACATGCAGAGCTGAGATGTCAAAGGTAGAAGCACACTATATCATAAATCACAATGCATGTTAGTGCATTAACGTGCGTTGCAGTGTGCTGATTGGCTGATTCAACCAGCAATTTTTTGCCTGGCACCTTCGACAAAAGTCGTGATGCTGGCACGGCCACACACAGCTGAGATTTTGGCTGGGTCCTGCTGATTCGAGCAGGGTATGGCAAACTTTAGGCTAGGTAAGACCACTACCAGCCCACCAATCACTTCTGTCCCCGAGACAGCTAGAAATTGTGCCTTTCAGCCTACAGTCCTCATGATCTTCCAGCTAACAGTGTAATAAATAACACGAAGTGCTAACACTTCCTAAGGTCGGCTTTTATCCCCGGGGCATTATGTAGACGTATGAAAACATAAACCAATCAAGAATACTCAATGCTGTCACATATTGTACGTTTTTTTTAATAGTTTGCCATAAAGACCTAAGACTAAACCCAAGCTTGATACTCAGCCCTCATCCAGAATTTCTGCAGGTAACAGTCCCCCTGTTAAATTCGTCAGAACTTTTTTGTGTTTTGGTTACCAACAAGCCTTGGTAGATAGGAGACACTGAGATCTCTGTACCGTCACACAGAAGAATGTATGGGCTGCATACCTAACACAAAACACTATACATTCACATGGGCTGTGTTACTGTACATAGCAGAAAAGCCAAGCACTCTTTCCCTGCAGCTAGATGTGATGCAATCTCAATTTCTCAAGACTACATCACCCAACATGCTCTGCTTCCAGAAAGCAATGATGATGATACATTGTTTAGACATTGGGTTGTAATTCAGAAGGCACACTCTGTGGGAGTGGTGCACATCCACAGATCTGAATGAAATTTTGTCAGTTCAGCGGGAAGTACATCCTATGGGCATCTTCAATCAATTCTGGATGGATATGGTTATTAGGAGTGGGAAAGAACCTATGGATATTCAATATAGAAATACATCATTATTTTTCGTTTTTGACCATAGATACCTCTTTAAGAGTTCTATAAATGCTTAGGTTTGATCACACAAGGTTTTGGTTAACCAGTAAATGAATAACTCACAGCTCTACAACACCTTCCAATTAGTACATTGATACAGGCTTCACATCGGAACCACGGCAGATCTTTCCCTGTGACTGTGCAGAGCAAATATTGTCAGCTCGCTTGAACGATGTTTGGCTAAGCTGAGTCTAAGCTGAGTCTAGCTCTTCCCCAGGCACAGGATTTTACGAGGTGCTCGCTTTTCTTCCTTAGTTTGGGTTTGGAACGCACAGACTAATATGCCGTCTTCACTGCTCCTCACCATTTCCAAAGAACACGCTGATCCTGTTGTGTAAATGAGGAAAATATCTGATTCCTGTTAGAGGATTTTTATAGCAACACTAGAACACATTGCATTCCCGTTTGTGAGAACATTATGCTTTGCACTGATATTTAGGCAAGTATTTTATTTTTGGGTGTATGTTCAGATATTACAAATCCAAATGTTACCTACAAATAGCGTAGAAGGCTGAATTATAACATGGGTTTAATGTTTATTGCTTAGCCTGCAGCGTGGTTGTACTTATTAAGATAGAGGTAGCCTTTGAAGTGTAAGCTATACGGGTTAGTACGAGTATGCTCCGATACCCCCGATACTAGAATTTCCAGTCAGATGGAGATTTCCTCTGAACAGCAGTGCCCCGAGGGAACATGGAGCCAATCGGGAAGCTGGGCGGGTTATACGGGTTAGTACGAGTATGCTCCGATACCGCCGATACTATAATTTCCAGTCAGATGGAGATTTCCTCTGAACGGCAGTGCCCCGAGGGAACATGGAGCCAATCGGGAAGCTGGGCGGGTTATACGGGTTAGTACGAGTATGCTCCGATACCGCCGATACTATAATTTCCAGTCAGATGGAGATTTCCTCTGAACGGCAGTGCCCCGAGGGAACATGGAGCCAATCGGGAAGCTGGGCGGTAATGACTCTCCGCCTGTCTTCCTGATTGACCGGGAAGCCGGCTCCATGCTGTTGGCCGGCTCCATGTTGATTGGCTGAGAACTCGGCTTCCCGGCCAATCAGCATGGAGCTGACCAAACAGCATGGAGCCGGCTTTCCAGCCAATCAGGAAGCCGGGCGGCAGGTAATCCCTACATAAAAGAGATTTTTTTCAAGTAAACTTTGATTGCATTATCAAAAACAACTCTAATATGTATTCCTATTACAATGCTGATGTTGGGACAGGATAGTATATACTCTGACTTTATAACTCCTTTAATTAAGCCTGCATAAATAATATCAGGTATTTCCTGGCTGCTGGCTGTACTACCTAAAGTCAGTTGCAGCATTCATGGTGATGGTTTGGACTTTTGGGGTAGGTGTGGGGCTAGCAGAATTGATTGTAGGAAAGAATATACAGTGGCTTAGTAGTTGGCTTTTCCTCCGGGTATTTAGGGTTTCTCTCACACGCTGGTAGGTTAATGGGCTTCAGTCTAAATTGGCCCTAGTATGTGTGTGCATTCACGATAGGGACCTTAGATGGTAGGCTCCTTGCGCACAGGTACTGGTGTGAACGAATGGTATGTAAAGCACTGTGTAAATTGAGGGCGCTATGTAAATACCTCTAATAAATAAGCTATAAATAAACACACACATACACACATAAAAATATACACACAATCATAGAATGACTGTCTTCTACCCTAGCCATTCAGTGTCTAAGTGATACCCATCAGCAGTAGTATGATCATTTTCACTAATGGTCGAAGACAAGCTTTCTCTTCATATCTACAGTACACCTGTATAGGCACCGTTAAACATCTGCAAGTCGTACTCCCGCAGAATAAGGGTTCATTCACATGGAACATTCTGGGGTCCCTGTGGCAAGAACCTACGGATTCCTGCAGCAGGAATCCCAGGTGTCCCGATGCGGCTGGTGTAACCATTTAAGAAAATGACTGGATGACAGTGGCCACGTCTGTATGCGGCAGTCCTCATGTACCAATACATGGTTTGGGATAGATGATTGCCACCGTATGCATTATTCTGCATTCAGCGACAATCATTAATTCCAAACCGCATGTAATCATACCATGTACAATTACATGCAGACTGACGCGGACAAATGATGGCTGCTGTCATTAACTTTAATGGGTACATTGGCTGCAGCACAACGAGGGCACCAGCCATTCCTGCCACAGAAATCCATAGCTTCTTGCGGCAGGAATCCCAGAACATGGCATGTTTCCCCTTAGAAGTTCATTACCATGCATAGATATTAATCCTCCTTCAGCATACTGTATATTGGTTGAACCGTATGTAAAATTCTGCATTGCTATGTGGATTCTCACCCAACGTAGCCCAAGAAGTCCATCATAAACCAATGCTCGCTGGGCCACACAAAACCAAGGTTTATGTTATTTGAGTGGAATAATGCGAGCGAGGTGTCGCAGTGATGTCACTTTTTTTTAATTGCTGTCTTTATTTTAGGTTTGTGATTAATTAAAATTGCAGTCATGTTTTAGGCCGACTTGTCTGCTGCAATTCTAGTTAATTACATGTTGTAGGATCAGTATAATATGTTTCCTTCCTATATTTGTCCCTTAAGCCCTGGAAAGATGAGGAATGCAGTATTTTCCCTTGTGTACCTAAGAACCGTCTCTTACAAATAAATCAGCTTTTTAATCCTAATTAAAGGTTTCCCTGTAATGTGGCTGTGTCTGTTAGGTCCCCTCTTATTACTTCTTTACAATCTCGCTGATCCCTGGTAATCCTGCGGCTAAACTGATTGGGGAAGGAAGTGCAGTTAGTACTTTAAGGGAAAATTATGTCTGAGGATTTAACTGAGACTGGGCTGGGTCTTAGACTTGTAGTTGCTTGGGGGGGATTTCCAAGTGCTGTATAAAGCTGTATGTACGAAATGTATGGTTTCTTTAGATTTGGGCATTTAATTGACCTACTTTCAACTGGTCTGGAGAAGTGTAACTATTGTGATGTTTCATTTTCTGAGCCTTTTAATATAATGCATAGCTGATGCGTTAATAAAGCAGTGGAAAAAAAGCAAAGATGGCAATCAAAAGACCATTACCCATAAGAAAAGCTGATGAAATCATGGATGCTGCTCCTTAACGTTTAATAGTTTTAGGTTCATACAGAATCAGCTGCTCCCCTGAGCAATGGCCCTGATATCTTGTTTTAGGGTGGCAGCTTTCCTTTGCAGGGTGCTATGGAGACACCCTTGTGTGTGCTAGTAAGCTGTGTGTGTCTCCACAAACACACAAGGCACCAATCCCCCACATCCTGCTCCTCTCTCTTCCTTCCTTCCTTCCTTCTCCAAGCTAGTAGACTGACCTCTGCTGGAGACTGCTCTGTCCCTTGTGATCTTGTACTGGACAGGAAGTTCAGGGAAGCAGAGCCGAGAAAGTTGGAGCTATTCAGAAACATGATGACTGTGAGTGCTTGGCCAAAAACTTAAAGAAATACTTTGCTGGTCAATGTATATTTACTTGATATGAATTCAAAATGTAATACTACTTTCACCAGCTTAGGGCAGTCAGAACAATTTAGGCAAACTGCTAAATACACGGTTGATATATACCTTAAATGGTAACTGTTTTACTTAGCCCAGGATTTTCAATTCTGTACAACCAGTTTTGAGATCCAGACGCCACTGCCAGATAGTACATCCAGATGCCCCACTGCAGCATGTGCTCACCTCAGTCAAAACACACCCTCAGACACTGGGGAGAGGACCAGTGCTCATGGCAGCAGAGTTCAATTCAAACATGAGTGCTGGGTGTCCTGTGCATGTGAAGGACAGCAGCACTTGGTAATCCTGAAGTTTGCTACTCTAGTTAGGCTTTCCGACTTCTCCTTGTGGCTATAACAGTCTCCACAGTTTGTGTCCATTTAGTGTCCAAGTAATGATATTGGACAGGAAGACCTGGCTTACAATCAGCATTCAAATGTATTCAAATTTATCTTAAAGGTATTCATCAGAGTTGAGCTCAGAGCTCTGTCCTGGTCACTTGAGTTGCTATATACCAGAAATGTTATACTGGTGTTTTTTGGCTGACATGTGGTCCTCTTGCTCCTTCTTTGTGGTCCTTTGTGGTTTGAAAGAGGGTCCAGCTGTTCTCCAGTTTACTAAGGTATACATCTGTATGTATTAATTTAGCTGTGCAATACTTAAAGAAAATATTTATGGCCCTTTCTCTGGTACAGCATGTTGTGAGTTGCAGTTGATATACCAATATGAAACAAATACATATGGAAGCGCACTACTGTACTGTGGACAAGTCTCTCAATTACTGAGTTTGTGGGTGTGGTGTGCATAAGCTCTTCAAAAATAGGGAGAGGAGCCCCGTGAAACATAATCATCAAATACAATCAGCTGAAGAGCGCAACTACCTAAACAAATACTGAGCAGCCTGATGTAACTGGCTGAATGGTTTAGATTACAGTGATAGGTATGTGACTTACAGTTGAGATGTCCTGAATTGGCACCCGGAGTCCCTGGGATCACGTCAGGTCAGCGGTACTGGTCTGTGGAATGCCGGACAAAGAAGTCAAAATTGTCCCCAGGCCGCGTACTCGGCTGGCCAGGCCGAGCCGTGGCAGCTAGAGCAGGAGAGGGAGAACTGCCTGGCGGCTAAAAATACCCACAGAGCAGTGCGTTGCGGTGCCATGTGCGGAGCGACCAATGGGAGGTCCAGTGAATATTGTCAGTCAGTGCTCGTTTGTCTGAGGGAGATGTACTGTACTGTGAAACCCACATGCAAGCTGAATTGGCGGTAGGCAGGCTACGCGTTTCGAGGGTAACCCACTTTGTCAAGCCTTAGAGTTGATATACCAAAGTGCTGTAATATTTTTCTCAAATTAAATAGGTGAAGACCTCCAAAAAATGTAATTTGTCCCCACGAAAATGTATTCCACTCAGTTCGGCCCACTGTTTCATTTAAGGTTGACATGTCTGCTTTACACCAAATTCATCAAACCATTTCCGTAGGAATCTGGCTTTGTGCCCACAGGCACGGTTATGCTGGAACACAAAAGAACCTTTGCCGCAAGGTTGGACTTGCACTAAATTTGCTTTGTATTCTGTAGCATTAGCAGTGCCCTTTACTGGAAGCAGTTGAGCTCAATCATTTGGAGGGATGCCCACTCCACATACTTTTGCCCACTTAGTGTAGGCGTAACAATCGGGTATCCTCAAACTTTTGCCCATATAGTATGTAGTTTGGCAAGAACTCTTACCAATTAGGCTGCCATGTTGCATCTGATTACAAAAGTGGAAATAAAATTTTATGGTGGTCTTTAGGAGTATGCAAAAAAAGCTACTTAGCCGGTCAGTCCTCTGCAGATTTTAGAATTTTAAGTCATAATTGGCAGAAAGGTGCAGGTATATAATTGTATTTGCTGTCACATTTTATACCTGTGTGTTTGCTCATTTATTTTCCCAGCGAAAAACATTGCGAACCTCCTGTGTTTTTCCCCAATAGTAACAGACATGATTAATGACCCCGGACCTATTTGATGTGACCACACGCCGAAAATTTGGATGTAATTGTCTTGCTTCAAAGCAAAGAAACCCGTCAAAGAAAAAGGGTAGCAATACATATACATGTGCAATACTACGATTTACAAAGAATACATTTATATATATATACACACACACCAGCCATAAATCCGCCATAACATTATGACCATCCACCTAATATTGAGTAGGTCCCGCATTTGCCACCAAAACGGCCCTGACCTGACGAAGCATGGACTCCGCTAGACCTCTGAAGGTGTTCTGTGGTATCTGGCAACAAGCTGTCATTAGCAGATCCTTTAAATCCTGTAAGTTTCAAGGTGAGGCCAGCCTTCGCTCCCTATGTGCATCAGTGAGCCTTGGCCATCCATGACCTTGTTGCCTGTTCACCAGTTTTCCTTCCTTGGACCACTTTTATGTAGGTCCTGAACACTGCAGACCGGGAACATCCCACAAGAGCTGCAGTTTTGGAGTTGCTCTGACTGTCGTCTAGCCATCACAATTTGGCCCTTGTCAAAGTCGCTCAAATCCTTACCATTCCAGACATCCCAACTCTCCCGGATGCTTCGGGAGAGTAACACTTCCTCCCGGAAAGGTTTCATCTGCTCGATCGAGCAGATTAAACCTTTCCCTGCGATCGTTTTTTTTTTTTTTCTTCTTTTCTGAAGCCGCGGCCCAACTGTCAGTCAGAATAGAAAAAAAAGGCATACGAATGCATAGCTAGATTCCTATTGGCTATTGCACTTTGCAATAGCAAACTAGCTAATGCACCCGCCTAACCACCCCCTCCGCGGATAGGGGGTGGGGGAAGAGGGCACCTCCCTGAAATGAGAGGGACACCTCCCCGAAATTGCTTCTTTCAGGTTGGGATCCCTGCCATTCTGTCCATTTTTTCTGCTTCCAACACATCAACTTCAGAGACAAAATGTTCACTTGCTGCCTAATATACCCCCACCCCCACTTCCAGGTGCCATTGTAATATACCCCCCCACTTCCAGGTGTCCATTGGTGAGTGTATAAATATATATATATATGTTGGTTGTTGCAAATGTTGATTATTCAAATATCTTTTGTAGAAGGAGGCGGGTGGAAAATCATCAGCTGAACACTGCCTGTAGCCAATCGGCTTCCAGTTGAAGCACACCCGCAGCTGTCAGAATAAAATAGCCTGCCAGGGCAGGTTCCTCTGTCCATGCTGTTCAGCATGGATAGTGGAACCAGTTATAGATTTTTTCTTTCTCGGCCTAGAGGCTTAACTAAATGAATCTAAGTGCATTGCCAGCTTAAGCATTAGGCCCGTGCCATATTACTTCTATGCATTATATGTGTGTGTGTGTAGCTGCTCGCTCTAGCGGCTTTCTCCATTAGGGAGTGCAGTCTGCATCCTTGATTAAAGATAAAATAAATTGCAGGAAATGCCACACAGAGATTACCTTGTGAGAACTGAAATGGTTTTGTCTAATGACCTGCCCACTTTTATGAATCTGCATATGAAATGAAACTGCTTGTAGACTTGTACTGGGTTAGTAGGAATAAAAGAACAAACATTCAGGACACAGTTTGTGTACTTGTAGACTGGAAGCATAGTTAGGGCATGTCATTAAAAAAATCTACTTGCGTTAGTGAAGAGAGAGGCTCCCAATGGAAGAGTGCCACAGACCAGTAATGTGCAGTATCTAATCAGATCTTAGCAGGGTGTCTGCTGTACTCTGCTGAATTCTGATTGGCTGTCACCGGTTTCTCCATTCCACTTTACACTGTAACAAACCCACTTGGCACTTTTCCTAGAGGTGCCAAAGCCTAATTGGGACTTTGCCTCTGTTTGTCTAGTAAAGGAAAGAAGATGAACAGCTTTAAGGATTAGGGATGGTGTTAAGTACAATGTCAATAAAAGATGCCGAGACTTGGCTTTTTTTTTTTTTTTTTTTAGCGTTTCCTGTTTCTGTTATATTAGGGGCCATGCACACTGGGTGGCACCCAGGACTGGAACTACGGGTGTACTGTAGTGTGATATGTCACTGTGCTGAACTAAAATAATTCCGGCAAGAATAAAAAGGTTTTCTTATATTGCAGCTTACTAGTCCTTGATGGAGTGGCTGTATTAGTTTTCTTTTTCCGCAAGTACAGAACATTATTGTTGATCCTGCCAGTAATACAGTGTCCTTGTCACTTCCTGTAAATTGAACTGAAATCATAAACCATGTTCTCTTGTGTAAGCTACTAATTCTCCTGCTCCCTAATTAAATGAAGATGAATAGAGGGAGATACAGTATATTAGTAGCCCAAATCTGCAGGGCAACCTAGAGTAACAACCATGGCTCCCTTGATAGATATAGTGGAGGAGTGAGCGTAGCCCCCCAGGACAGGAAGTGGGCTTTCTTCTTTTTTTAGGATTACCGTGTCATAATAATGGAAAAAGAGCCTGAAAATAAAACTAATGCAGCCAACACATCTAAGGACTGGTAAGCTGCAATATATTAAAGCGGAACTCTAGGGATGATCTTTTTTGCAAACTTGCATTGGTTAGCTTGGCTCGTGTAGGTATCAATATCTGATATCCGGAGGGACACCGGGAATACTAAAAATCACCGTTGTAGTCCACGCTACATACAGTGATAGCCGTGATTTTCCAGGTGCGGCTTCATCGGCTTCCCCTCTGCATTCTGAGCACAGGGAGAGGGAGAGACAGCGCCTTGTATTATATGTATCCGATATACGGAGGGCCGATGGGATGCCGAAAATCACTGTAGTAGTCTGCTCTATATGCAGTGATCAACAAGATTTCCCTCTGCACAGTGAGCATAGGGAATCGCTCACTCTGCACCCCCATACTTCAGAGAATGCCTTGTATTCTACATTTCTGATATCTAGAGGGCTGCCGGGAATGCAGAAAATCACTGTAGTAATACAGCAATAGCAATGATCTTATGGATGTGTCTGCAGTGGGTTCCCGTCTCCAGACTGAGCACAGGGAGGCAATCGCTCTGCACCGCCGCCATTCAGAGAATGCCCTGTATTTTTTTCAATGGCTGTCTTTTTTTAGGCAATGTTGGGAAGAGGGACGGCAATAATCTCCATCTGGTCTAGTCATAGACAAGAGGGAGATATATTTTTTTCATAGAAAAAAAAAATAGAAGGCATTTTCTTAATGGCAGCATTGCCAAGCGAACAGCTCAGTGTGCAGAGGGGAAGCTGCCAGAGCAGCACCCAGAAGATCATGGCTATTCCTATATGTAGTTCTGTAGTCCTTTTCAGCATCCTCAGCAGCTCTCCGGATATCAGATATGTAGTATATAAGGTGTCTTCTAGATGATGGCCATGCTGAGTGAGCGTCTTCCTGTGCCCAGTAAGTAGATGGAGAGCCGCAACCAGAAGACCATGGCTATCGCAGTATGTATTGCTGCAGTGGTTTTCAGCATGCCCAGGGGCCCTCTGAATATCAGATATGTACAATACAAGGCATTCTCTCAATGGCAGCGGTGCTGAGGGAATGTTTCCCTGTGCTTAGAGTGCAAAGGGAAAGCTACTGGAGCTGCAGAAGAAGATCACGGCTACCACTGTATGCAGTGTGCACTATTACAGTGATTTTCAGCATCCCCAGTAGCCTTCTGGAGATCAGATATGAATGCCTACAGCAAGCCAAGCTGACCAATGTAAGTTTGCAAAAAATATCATTCCTGGAGTTGTGCTTTTAATATTTTGGGTTTAAATGCGCTTTAACTATCCAGCATGCAACAAAAACTCCAAAATGTATTTTTTTAGTGGATTGACACTTTTAAGTGCCAGTCCGACTGACCCCATTAGTCATAAGCAGCCTCTGCGACCTCTTTCTATATACACAGCAATGTGTCACAGCAGCTGCTGGTCCCATGTTTTGTGTCACTTGACATGTACTAGACGCAGCGATATCCCTTCCAGAGCATTGCCGGAGTCTCTGGCAGGGGAACCATCTCTTTAGAATGGTCAAGGTCTGCAGCCTGCGCTATTAGGATTGTAGCAGCACCATGTAATCTCATATA
>NW_017306425.1:146981-147493 GCF_000935625.1 Nanorana parkeri | reverse complement strand
GGGGGGGGACTGCTAATAAACGCAGAATTTCCTGCCTTTTATTTTTCAGTTGAGGCATTAAGGTTAAACAAGGCAGGCATGTACTTTTTTTTGTAGTCAAATTATTTTTCCGAAGGGTTCAAAGAGCGTTTCATTAACAGCCCCGGCTTGTTTGCTCAGCGTGATGTTGAAAAGTAGGCCGTGCCTTTTGGAAGATCCGTCTGCAAATATGTCTGCTGGCAGGGCGATAAATGGGCCTTTTTTTATACAGGGTTCGGGGGCATCCTCACTTCTGAAAGGGCGGCCCCAGGAACTTCGGGGGTTTCAAAATGAAAATAAACAGCATTTTTTTTTCTCTCTCTGTTTTTAATCTCCTTATATTTTTAGTGGGTGTGATGGCTTGGAATCCCCTGACCCACCTTGTCTGTGGGTCCTCTAAGGCAGTCATGTTTATATGTTGCTGCTGGATACTTAAAGGAAAAATAAACCCTCATGTTTTTCCACCCTATTCCACCCCACCCCACCCCACCCCC
>NW_017306425.1:145434-146603 GCF_000935625.1 Nanorana parkeri | reverse complement strand
CATCCCAGGCAGCCATTCCATCCCACCCCATCCCATCCCACCCCATCCCATCCTATCCTTCTACAAATGTATTTTTCCTGCATCTCAGTGTTGGGCTTGCTATCAATAGCGATAAAATCCACTGGTCCCCCGACACCTGCCTATTCCACCCTTATTATAATTCATGGCTGGGCCTGGCTGTCTTGGAACTTTTTTTTCAGCCAGGACCTTGGCTTTCTCTTGGCTGACTAAGACTATAATGATTTTTAAGGAAACTTTTATGACCTATTCATACTTGTCCATTTCCTGCATATGAACTTAACTGCATGAAAATGCATTGTAATTTGAACTCCCATTCTTTACCATGTGGCTGGTTCCCATCTGTGTTTTTAATAGGAAACATAACACCAAGCTATGTGTGAATGAGCCCTCCTAAAAACTACAAGTATTGTAATTTTATCACTTCCATCACAGATCCAAAGGGCATCGTTTTAGGTTAGCAGGTGAAGAGGTTCCTTTAAAAGAAAGCCGCCATTGAGATTCTTGCAGCCAGGTATTAAACTGTCCTGTTGTGTAGAGACCTGAACATGGATATGGCACTGCCAGGGTTAAGTCCCATGGAGTGAGGTTATTATGTAACGGGAGCGAAGGCTTCAAAGAAACAGACATCTGTGATAAAGTTCAAAGAAGCTGGAAACAGGTGGCCACAGAGAGTTCAGAGTTTCCTTATCCTTGGAATGTCAGAGCAGAGAATGGAGAGGTGAGACAATGCAACTTGTAGGTGGCCTCCGAACCAGCCAGGACCACCATGTTATACAGCACTGCACACAGGAAGGAAGTCAGGGCCAATCACCTGTAAAGCAAATAAATCCTTTATAGGCTTGACGCATTGTTTGTGTTTATATCTATAAAATAATTATCTTTTGTTAAATCCTTTAACTGTATTTAAAGTTTATTAATATCCCAATACTGTACTTCTGGTATATGGGAACACATAATACATACCACCCTCTTCCCCCACTACCCACATTGCAATTCCAGAGTGGCCTATTGCCAGGCTCACTTGTTCTCACATAGGGGTGAGGGGGAGTGTGCATAGCCCTAAGCAGAGGTGGATAAGTGTGGCTGAAGAACGCTGGCAAATTAAAAAGCAGCTGAAGCCAAAACCTTCTTCTTTTTTTTTTTTTTTT
>NW_017306425.1:91174-145266 GCF_000935625.1 Nanorana parkeri | reverse complement strand
GCTGGCAAATTAAAAAGCAGGTGAAACCAAAACCTTCTTTTTTTTTTTTTTTTTTTTAGTTTTGCACAGTTAGTAAATGGAAAATACGATTAGAACACGCTTCAGCTTTTTATTGCTGTCTGTCAAAAGGCGAAAAGATAGTGCTGGGCTTTCTTATTTGGTGCCCAGTATGATATTTAAGTAGATTGCCATGGCTACAACCATAAATACAGGGGCGTCCCGAGCCTTTTACCACCTGAACTGGTGGTGGGGTTTTGGTGGTGCACTCTAATGGGTGGGGGTTGTTCTGGTGGTGCAAACAAATGTATAGGAGGTGTTGGGGGCGCATGATGCCGGTGCAGTGATGCAACTGGTTGCCCGGAACTGAGCAGGATGCCGACCAGGGCATCCCAGGTTGCATAGAGCTGGGAGGGGAGATATGTATGGCCTTTACACATCTGCCCACCAGGCTCTTGGCAAACTGGGACACTCTGGCTGGAGATGGGGCAGCAGGCACACTCCAAACATTGTGCAGCAATGCCGCCCCCCCACCTGACCCAAAGAGATGCTGCCTGAGGCAACAAACTCAGGCTGCCTCATTATAGTGACGACTCTGCAAAAAATCATTGTATAAAGCTGGCCACGCACCTAATGTTGGGCTGAAAGAGAAAAAAACACTTGATTCCCCCTAAATAGCGTGGATGGCAGAATCTTCCCTGCAGGACTTTTGCATTCTGACAGCAGCAGGTATGCCAATATCCGAATACCTGAACAGTAAGTGCTGGTTCACACCTGACCGTTTTGTAGTGCGTCCTACGCTCGATGAACGCACTACAAAACGGACCAAAATGTAAAAATCATTGAAGTGAATGGTATAGTTCCCACTTGTCCGTATTTCCGTCCGTCCCGAACGCACTTAGGCTTAACTGGGGCAGATGAGCACCCCTGGACCAGACAGATTGCATTCAGGGCCGGTCATCTGTCCCTAGCTGCTGGTAACCGCAGGATGTGCACATACAAATAGCACTGGACAGATGTGGCTCCTGTGAGCCGGTCATTTCTTTGTATAGGCTCGGGCTGCAGCTCGTTCACAAACCCATGTGAATGAAGCCCTTGAAGTACACACCAAATCAGTCTTGGAAAGAAATCCCCCTGTATTGTTTCATTTATACTGTATTATTGGGATTTGTTACTTTGAAATAACATGGACATTACATGGGAAATAGTAATAAGCAGACTGTGGCTATGCCAAATGCACATTTGTATAAGCTTTAGGAAACTAGAATGGTAATCAATTTTCATATGAAACTGCAAAGCAAAGCCACTATGTATATGTAGTGTCAGACTCCTCCAGTTATAACTTCACATACAGAAAGGATTTTGACACTCCGAACATCTGTAGGAAGTACAGCCATAAAAAGTGTACTCATGTCACCCCTTCCCTCCCTTCCATAACCTGTCCCTGGGTCACCTTGCCATAAATATCTATATGATCTCTATGGAAATGAAGCTATAGAAAGTGTACTCATGTCACCCCTTCCCTCCCTTCCCTTCCTTCCCTTCCATAACCTGTCCCTGGGTCACCTTGCCATACATATCTATATGATCTCTATATAGACTGTATATTTTAGACTTTTCTCCAGCTACTGACAGAGTGACAGTCCTAATAATTTGAAAAAAAACATTGCTTTGGGACAACCATTTGGCCAAATGTGAGGTTGTAGTCATTTTCCAGAATTTAGGGATTTCCAATCTAGCAGCAGTAACTATAAGCCTTGTTCTGAGCTTGAATAAGAACGCTGGAATCACTGGTCCCCAGAGTCCTAATAAGCCCCCATGGATCATAGCTCTGTTTGTAGGGACTGCCATTCTTCAAGTATAAAGGAACAGATAATCCAGGGGTGGACAAAATTATATAGAATTCAGGAGCCAGTCTGTCCAATCCAGGAGCCAGCAGGACTTTTTTGTTTAGGAACCAGCTCCATTGACAACAACCAGAGAAAACCACAAAAGTTGGGCAACGGCTGTCATTTTTCAAAAGCATTGGCAACCTGGCTCCCGAGATTTGTCCAGCCCTGAGATAACATAAGATTGGCGGTTGTTGAGGAATGTAAATTGTCACACGTGACGACCTATTTTTCCACATCATATGTCAAATAATTATGACACAGTGCAAATCATTTCTTGGGCGCGCAGTAGAATGTGTAACTGTCATCTCGCTGCACTAGTGCACACCTCTGTATTGGCACTGGTATTCTGAACTGTTATTTATTTGGTGCAGATTTAGTTACTAGGCAAATAAAGCTTGAAAACTGCATGTTTTTGGGCCGTTTTCTGCATGTTTGTGAAGGGCTTCCATTGAAGTCTGTTGGGGCCAAAGTACTTGACTCTGCTCTAAGGCCGTGGTCACACCATCTCCAGACCAGCTCTGGATGAGTTTCTGCAAACGCGGTCATGTGCATTTTTCATGTGTTTTTGAGTCATTTTTTGTCTCAGTTGACTTTGTAATGCGTTGCAGTGCATTCTGGTGCATTTGCATGGGTTTTGGTGTGCTCCAGACCAAAGAAAATAGGGCACGCTGTGTTTTTTAAAATGTTTTGGAACGGATTGCAATGATGTGAACTAGCCCCACTTTTTACCATAGGAATGAATGGGGATTAGGGTTGCCACCTCTTCTTCCAGTGAAACCCGAACACTCTAGCGATGCATGGAAATGTTTTTGGGAGAATGTGTCACAGATATAGACACAGACACGTACATAGAATTCAAAACCCGGACTGTCCGGGGGAATTCTGGACAGGTGGCAACCCTAATGGGGATTCATATTTGGACCAGACAAAATACTTTCTGGTCTGGACATGGTGTGAATTTGCCTAAAGAAGCTCATTACTTTTTTGAGCTACAGGTGTTTTGCTACAAGTGACAGAACGCTCAGATGCAAACAGGGGCCAATAGAAACATAAATACAGCAAATTTTTCCCCTTTAGCTTTAAAGTACAGTCTTTAAGCATTTGCTGCACTGTAAATGGCGGGTTACAGCCAGGCAAAGAAGAGCCAGCTGTTAGAGGGGATTAAGTCAGCAGGGAGACTGGCGTGAGACCCTACCACGGTGGACCCATTCGCATCCCTCACCTTTTACTGTATCCTAGCAACGGACCGCATCCCGCTGCCAGGTTATGCTGCATAGGTTGGTTGGACAGTCTTACTTTAAACATTGTTTTCATTCCTGAATACTTCTTGCATGTTGCTTGGAGTAGAAGGTCTACTTGCCTGGATACATGTACCATTCCTGCCATTTAAACCCATTTTATTGCTGAACTCTTGGTAGCCATGATGCTGATTTTATGTCCCTATTTGAAAAGGTAACAGTTCATTGCGCCCTGGAAAGACACTGCCCAGCTGATAATAGAAACGAGTGTCTTTGTATACATTATTATATTATTACATGGTTTGTATATAAATTATTATACTGGATTTATATCGCGCCAACAGTTTGCGCATCGCTTTACAATATAAGGAAGACATTACAATACGATTCAAGACATGATGGTACGTAGTCATCAGTATAAAACGATGACATAGTACAACGGTGTCTCTAGGGCTGCAGCTAACGATTATTTTCATAATCGATTAGTTGGCCGATTATTAAGTTCGATTAATCGGTTAATCTGCGGCGGCCTGTGCGGTGGACACGTCGGGAGCAGCGTGTGACGCGTGACGTGCGACTCAGGCCGCGTGCGGAGCCCCGAACAGGCTAAGCAATCGATAGCCGACGAATCGACGATCGAAAACGTTGCCAACGTTTTCAATCGTCGATTTTAATCGACTTAATCGATTAACTGTTGCAGCTCTAGGTGTCTCTGCATAGTGAGATTGCAGACTGGCACCTAATGCACAGCAAATGGCACCACCGATATCGCTGTATTGCAAACCATATGACTCCATTGATACTGGTGCTCGTATCACTCTATCATTCCGATAACAGCCCATTTACCTGTTCTAGGGATGGCGATTCCTTTTTACTCCCTTTTAGTCACGTTTGACAAGAAACTGAGCCCGTAATCTTGAGAAAATAAGGCAAGTTTTTGTAGCGGAGTGGTGGAATGTCCTGGTTTCTCCCTGTGCATATAAAACGATTACTTATTTATCAGATGCCTGACCCAGGGAGTTTTTAATCTGTTTAGCAAATTCCAGTATGACCGCAAAGTGTGGCTGAGATAACTCACTTGGGGGGGTGTTAACCCATCAAATGACAGATACTGATGCAAATAAAGTATCTTCAAATGAAGGTATGTAGGTAATTCCTGGGCTTTCCCTGTATTTTTATAGTGTACATGGGCTGTAGAAGGAGTCTGACTATTTCAGTATATTAGAACAAGGACGTGTGTGGTAAAATGTTGCATAAATTCATGATGGTACCTTATAGAAGAACACCGAGGACTAACTTCTATGTTTATTTGCAGATCCTCCAGTGGCGGCGGCAGTGAGATCTGCTTTTCGAGACTGCACAGATGCCCACAACGACTTCTGCTTCCACGGGACCTGCAGGTTCCTAGTGCAAGAGGCCGAACCATCCTGCATGTAAGTCATCATTATGTACCCAGCTCCCAATATTACCAAGGCTCATCTGAGCAAGCTTCATGTGACATATGGAACGCTGCGACTGATACAGTTTTCTTATTGGTTAGGGTACTCAAATGTATTTTTAAGATCTAAATAGGGATGCACTGATACTGGTATCAGTGCCGATACTGAGCATTTGGCCGTGTAGTCATACTCTTCCAAATGCTCCGATACTTACCCCGATACCGAAACTTCCGGTAAGAGGGAGCATGGAGCTGGCTTCCTGGCCAATCAGGAAGCCGGGTGGCGGGTCATGACTCACCTCCAGGCTTCCTGATTGGCTAGGAAGCTGGCTTCATGCTGCCTAGCGACACTGCAAGGCAGTCTGGCTTCCTGACCCCGATAGCGGAACTTCCGGCCAGAGGGAGCATGGAGCCGGCTTCCTGGCCAATCAGTAAGCCGGGCGGCACATCATTACCGGCCTCCCGGCTTCCTGATTGGCTCGGTAGCCGCCTGCACACTGCCTATCGACACTGCTGCTTCTCCTTTCACTGTCCATGATAGGACATCAGAGTGACAGAGAAATTAGCTCATCAGTCTGCTGCTTCTCCTTTCCCTGTCCAGGATAGGACATCAGAGAGATGACCTCATCAGTCTGCTGCTTCTCCTTTCCCTGTCCAGGATAGGACATCAGAGTGACAGTGAGATGAGCTCATCAGTCTGCTGCTTCTCCTTTCACTGTCCAGGATAGGACATCAGAGTGACAGTGAGATGAGCTCATCAGTCTGCTGCTTCTCTTTTCACTGTCCAGTCACAGGCTGGGGGAGGAACAAGACCTGTAAGTGTTATTTAACTACTCTCTATCTCCTCCTTAAAGAAAAACTCTGGTTAAAATTTAAATTAACCCTTGCAGTGGGGCTACCCCCGCACTGCAAGGGTTAACTGCTCGATTTTTAACTAGGATCAAAAATAACAATGTTGTTAACGTTGTACTCACCTGATCCCCAGAGCCGGCCAGCTGTGACAGCGCTCCCTCCAGCCTGTTTCTTCCTCCGCTGCAGCGATGGTTTGTCCCTTGGCATACTCACATTCAATACACTGTGTATAGAACGTGATGACTCGGGAACCTTAGACTGCTGCAGAGGAGGGGGAGAGAGGCTCCAGGGACCCGTCTAAGAGCGAGCCGGGTTGGTGGATGGGCTGAGTATAACTTTTTATTTTTATTATTATTATTTGACCCTAGGCAAAAATGAGCGCTTAACCCTTGCAGTGCGGGGCTAGCCCTGCAAAAATAACATTTTTAACTGGAGTTCTTCTTTAACTATCTCTTTCCCTGCTAGACAGGGCTGTGCTGTGTAATTGTCAGGACTGGATAGCCAGAAATACAAATCATGTGGCAGGTAAGAAGGCTCCTCCATGTGTATTTCACGTGTGTATCTACAGGTGAAACTCGAATAATTAGAATATCGTGCAAAAGTAATTGCAGTAAGTGCTGCAAAAGGGGCCCACACCAAGTACTGAGTACATATGCATGCTTGTACTTTTCAGAGGTCCGATATTGTTCTATGTACAATCCTTGTTTTATTGATTGCATGTAATAATCTACTTTTTTGAGGTTGTGGATTTGGGGTTCTTGGGGTTTTCATGACCTGTAAGCCATAATCATCACAATTATGACAAATCACGGCTTGAACTATCTTGCTTTGCATGTAATGTGTCTATCTCATATATTAGTTTCACCTTTTAAGTTGCATTAGTGAAATAAATGAACTTTGCACGATATTCTAATTATTCGGGTTTCACCTGTAGTGGTTTGCCTGGAGTTCAGCTTTAGGTATCAGAAGTTCTTAATGCTGTTGTAAGACGTTGCGTAGTAGTAGTGTTTTATCAGAAACAGTTGCCACTTTGATCCTTCATAACTCGTTCTCTAAGAATGTATTTGACGTACAGATACTGTGATATGACTTGCTGTGTCATAGGAATTTTCATGTATTCTCCGTCTGTGACCTGCTGTCATGAACTTCAAATCACATCTAATCTCCAGAATATCCCCAATAAAAAGCCTGACCTTTGATCCTCTCCAGTGCCCGGAGCTATGAAAGCTCACTTCTGATCAGGTTATATGAACTGCTATGTCATTCACTTGGCTGCTGTTGCAGTTGTTTGCATTGACGGCCTCTTTTGGATGAAAAACATAAGATGCGTTACGTTTATCTTTCACTTACAGGCAGTGTAGGCGGTGGGAGGGGATTATCCATGGGTGTACAACTGTATCACTTGTATTTATTATATACAAAGGTTACACATATTTCCATGAGGACAAACATTAAATATTGCGTATGAATTCATATTTCCAATTTGTAGCCAGCTGGTGGAACTCTAGGCTGCCTTTCTCATGTTAACCAGGCTACTCGTCACTGCTTTGCTGAGAAGAAAAAAAAAGGCTACCTGTTGAGTTTACTTTTGGTCTTTTTGTCTCTGCAGATGTATTCAGGGCTATGTGGGTACACGTTGTGAGCACGCCGACCTCCTAGCGGTGGTGGCAGCAAATCAGAAGAAACAGACCATCACTGCGCTAGTGGTGGTGTCCGTGGTAGCCACAGCTCTGTTGGTTGTTGCCTGTATATTAATGCAGTAAGTAAATCTCATCTATCTATTTCAATACTTCCATAAAACTACATTGTGCTTCCTGTCTGTCACCTATGTTTACAGTTGTATCGGAAAGAAACCCATTTTGTTGCACCTCTTTGAATCATTTGGCTGTAGTGCCTTAGTGTGGCCCCAGAGAAATCTCAGGAGGCAGGTGGATAGTAGGGAAGCACTGATACTGATACTATTATCAGTGCCGATACCGAGTATTTGGGCAAGAACTCGTACCTGCCTAAATGCTCCCGCTACCGGAACTTCTGGTATAAGGAAGCCGGGCAGCGAGTCTTTACACTTGCCCGGCTTCTTGATTGTCCAGAACACAAGCTCCATGCTTCGTCATCTACTGGTGAGGAGGGAACATGCCGCTCCAGGCAAACGCCTTGTTTGCCTCGCGGCAGATACGCCCCTGGGAACATGGAGACGGTTTCCAGGCCAATCGGGAAGCCGGGCGGCGTGTAACAACTCGCCGGCGGCTTCCTTATGGGTCGGGAAGCCGGGCAGCAAGTCATTACCAGCCCCCCGCATTCCTGATTGGCCAAAAACCACGTAGTGATGTGGGAGCATGGAGCCGGCTTCCCGGTTAATCAGGAAGGCGGGCCGCGATTCATTACACGCCACCTGGCTTCCTTAACAAGACTTCCGGTATTGGTATTCGGTATCGGCGAGTACCGGAAAAAATATATCGGTACTCGATACTAAAAAAACAGTATCAGTGCATCCCTAATAGGTAGTGTTTTTTCCTGGTGCCTAATGTTTGTAAGCCTTGGGTAGAGATACATGTCCCTTGCTTCTTAATAAGCATGTTGTCCTCTGTGTCTATGTGCACGGTATTGCTGTAGATCAGGGGTAGGCAAACTCTGGCCCTCCAGCTTTGGTAAACTGCGAATTCCATGAGGCATTGCAAGACTCTAAAGGCCACAGACAGCCTGGAGTTTGC
This sequence comes from Nanorana parkeri, assembly GCF_000935625.1. NCBI lineage: Eukaryota > Metazoa > Chordata > Amphibia > Anura > Dicroglossidae > Nanorana > Nanorana parkeri. The sequence continues at coordinate 137,138 of NW_017306425.1, read as the reverse complement.
CTACCCCTGCTTTGGATATCTGAAGGTTTTCATAGGCACTGACAGCTTTTTAATTGCAATCCCAGTAACAGAAATATAGTCACCCGAACTGCTGGCTCCTAGACCAGTCCCTTCAGCCTCGCTCCTCTTCTGCTCCAGCAATCTAAGTTCCCGTGAGTCATCACGTCCAATACAGTGTATAGGACATGAGGACGCCGAGGGACATTCCATCGCCGGAGTGGAAGGAGGAGACAGGCTGAGGGGACCTGTCTAGCAGTCAGTCAGGATCAAGGTTTGGGTGACCATATCTCTCTTATTTTAGCTCCCTAGGTAAAACGAGCACTTAACCCTTGCAGTGCAGGGGTAGCCTCTCTGCAAGGATAAAGATTTTATATGCCTGAAGTTCTTCTTTAAATAGTTCTCATGTTTTTATCCAATATGAGTCTCTCTGAGCTTTGCTAATCAACTCAATTAGACTATTTGTAGGTTATTAAGGTTTTCCCTCCTGCTTGCCGCTGACCAATAATGGCTCCCTTGTGCTTTGCAGCTGTTGCAGCTGGAGGAAACAGTGTGAGTGGTGTCGATCAGTTTTATGCCGACACGAGAAACCAGACGGCGTCTTCAAAGGAGGAGCATCATGCTGCAAGTCAGAGACAGGTAAAGTTCTCACACAGAGCGGGAGAATGATGGGGGTTATATGTCTGTGAAGGATTCTTATATATCCATTCCTGGGGTATGCTCCTGACCCCTATTAGAACTTTAGAAGGGACTCGTATATTCATCAAATCATCAACATGACAATTCCAGGTGACTGCGACTGATACTAGCGATGGGTGTTCTCCCATTTCATAGTGTAAAATAACCTACATTTTATAGTAACTGGGAGTGCGCAGGTGTAAAGTGACACTAACCTCAGGAGATAAACCTTAAAAATGCATTCAAGTATCTTAACTATGAACAGAAATGTCTCTTATTTCTGTATCACTCTGGTGTAGATTCTCAAATCATCTCTGAATTGGTGCCGACACTGTTCTTCCTTCTGGGGAGTGACTACTTTTGTTCCCCATAGTCCATGTGTGTGTTGTAAAGTAGTAACTGCTCCAAGCTCACTCCTGTGATGGATTACAATCTCATGTTTAGTTTACTAATTTGTATTGAGATTGTATTGTATAAGATTGAAGTTCAGGAGGCATTACAAAGACAAAGTCTTAAAGGAGAACTATGGGGTTAGGGCTATTCCCCATAGTTCTCCTTAGGGTAATGGGAGGACACAAACTAGCGTCCTCCCGTTACCCTAAGCTCAGTATACCGCGAGCTGTAGCTTGCGGTATACTGAGACGCCGCAGCTGAAGCGGATCCCGGCAATTAAGCCGGGATCCGGCCAGCTGCTTGACTGACAGCTGGCTCTGCCTATCTAGAGGCAGAGCCAGCTGTACCCGCCCCCTCCCCCGTCCGTTCCGCCAGTCAGCGCTGGCAGGGAGGGGGGAATCCAGCCCCTCCCCTGACACGGCAGAGAGCTGTGACAGGATCGAGAGGTGAGCGAACGCCGGTATGTTGTTCGTTCACCTCCCGATCTACTGAGCCGACCTATGACAGTCTCATTGTCACAGGTCGGCTAGAACTATGAGGTGAGTGAAAAACACTCACCTCATAGTTCTCCTTTTTAAGCTAACCATTCTCGTAGTGACTTCTCTGGTTAAGCCCAGCAGGCTCAAGAAGAGAAATCACTCAATTCCACAGCACCAATTGGACGAATCTCCCGCTGCGGCTATTACGCTTTGACAGCCAGCATTCGCAGCTGTCAGAATACATGAACAGTGACTACAGCTGAATGTCTGCAGTCAATGTCCGGCTGTCTTTTTTTTCTGCCTGCCCCCTTCGACTTTTTTATTGACGTTCGTCAAGCAAAGTGGTTCCGGCAGGGCCACCTACCGCTGGGATTTAGGCCAACTCCTGTTGAATTCAAGCCATTTATAGCCAGCTAAAGATAGTCAGTGGGTCTTGGGGGAGGCTGGGAATCTGAAAACAGGATGTGTGCCTGCTGCAATGGCCTTTAGTGAAAATTCAGAGGCACACAAGCGGGGTGGGGAAGGGAAGAAAATGAAGGAGCAATACAGTTTTTCACCAGTACCAGAGGCACAGGCAGGCTGGAGAGAAACAGATGGGGCTGGAGATATTGTAATGTGTATCTGAGCCATAACGTTAGTGTGGATAGAGTGGTGAGGGGTTTAGAAGCCCTGCCGGGTTTTATTGCTTATTTACTTACTTGGTCTGTTTTGGTGACCATAGTCTGTGGAACTCAAAGGGAAAATCCAAAGTTTTCAATTGTCACTGAAACAAGAATAGAGGGGAAATCTTCCAACTGGGACACTTGTACGGATGACAACCGTCTAAGAGTGGATTTTATGGGCTTTGAAGATATTTCCTCTCACTTCCTGTTGTGTCTACAGGACAGGGAGTAAAGGGAAAGCTCCCTAATTGGACACCTAAAGAAAAAAACACACAAGAAAAAACTATTCTAATACATCGGGGATAGCAAAACGTTGGCCCTCCAGCTGTTGTGGAAGTCCCATGAGACAATGCAAGACTCTGACAGCCACAGGCATGACTCCCAGAGGCAGATACATGATTGGATTTGTAGTGCCACCACAGTTGGAGGGCTAGAGTTTGACTAAGCCTGCAGAGGCATCCCCAGGCCGGGTGTCACGCCGTGTGGCCACTGGCCTGGGGACGTCATTACGCAGGCCCCTAATGTCCTTGCACACACACACACGTGATGTCATCACGCACGCCCCTAATTATGTCCTTGTGCGCGCACGTGACGTCATCACGCACAATAATGTCACGCGTCCTTTACTGCCGGTAGCCATCTTGGTGATGGATGCCGGCAAAGAGAGGGGAACGTTCAACCGGCAGGATAATGTATGCCACCGGGTCCCCTCCTCTCTCATGCCGCTGTCGGACTCTCGGTTAATGACTGAATGTCCAACTTTTCAGAGGGGGTGATGGCAAAATTACTGTCAGTTATTTTGCTGTGAACCCCTCTGATGGTGTCATCCAGTGCGGGCCACACCCTCCTTGTGACGCCACTGTATTATATCAATAAATAGGTTTACTAAGTTTAAAAAATGAGCACATCTGGCATCGGTTTCCCTTTACATTTTGTAGCACCTTTAACTAGCATATCACAGGCAGAAAAAAAGAGTTTTCCATGTATGCCGAATTTATTCGAAAACCGACATGACATTTGCCATACAGTGGAAAGTGGAAACAGGATGTTCTATAAAATGGAGCCTGGAAGCCTGGGAGGTTCATGGTTTAGGGGGTGAAAAGGGCAGCTTAGACCAAAAATCCATGGCGACTTGCCAAATGCAGTTAAAAAAGAGGTTACAGTATCCACAGGAGGAACGTTTAACTGCCGACGTGAAAATAACGCAGCCATTGTGAGGTCGAGTGAGATGGGGACTTGCACAAGGTTACTTTGTCTCTTATGGAAACATGTGGATATGTGGAAAGAGCCTCCCCGAGGCTGAGCCGCCGCATTCACACTAATGGTCAAATACATTTCGCTGTGATTTCATCTCTTCCTTGCATCAGCCAAGTCACACCTGCTGTTTTCCAGTTTAATGTAAAGATAAATGGAACAGTCACAACATGATTCACAGATCTGTCACCGTGTATTAAATGACTCCTGAGTCAGGAAAATATGTATCATTCCGTGTTAGCGGCTCCAGTCGCTTTTGTGGGGCTTTCATAACAACCGTTGCTGGCAGTGGTCGTGTATGACAGGTACACTTTACTAACAGGCAGTCTCTATGCAAAAGAGGGAAATGACTATAATCCGATAATTGCAGCGTTTTTCCCGTGAAGGCAAATGTAATGCAGGGCATGTAGGAGCCATTTTTTAGCATCAGGGAAAAGAAAAGTGTGCAAATATTTGCATTTCTGTCCCTCCCTCTCTCTAAACATACATATCTTTCTATCTTGTATTAATTATTCAGTGTGTACAGTATGTAAGCTTCTCTCTGTTTAAGAGCAGAGTGAAACTGGACAGAGATAGATAGCCACGTCTTCTATGCTGGTGTTTGAAAGTGCCTCCTGCACACCATACAGCGTGTGACCAGCGTAGATAAGATAGGTGCTGGTAGTGACCGCCACGGATGGCGCTGTGCGGAACCTCAGACATGTGAAGATCGGTCACCAGCACCCCAAAATGCAAAGCAAATATCATTTATTGCAAATACCGTCACACAGGCCAAAAAAGCCAACGCTACGGGGTCGCGCAGGGTCCCTTCCTCAAAGTGACACAGTAACCATCACTGTGTAGCCTTGAGGAAGGGACCCTGCGCTGTCCTGAAACTGGCTATTTTGACCTATGTGATGTTATTTCTAATAAACAATGTTTTCTTTGCATGTTGGAGTGCTGGTGACCTCTCTTCACATTTATATGATGATGGAACCTCTTGACCAAGGTGTTCTTTGTTTTACCATCTCTGTGTTCTTAAACTAAGAGCTGTTTTTAAAAAAACGCAGCTTAAGGAACCTATTGTATAGATAGGGAGACTTTGCTTCCCATGAGGAAACCTTCTCATCATTATTTACCAGTGCTATGTGCCCTGGCTGGGGGTTTGGCAGTTGTGGCATTTACCAATATGTTCTGAGTCTGATAGAGGGGTAGTTACAATACTAGAATGGTCCATTGAACTGCTTAGAATCACTTCGACTTCAGCTTTTAATAAATCTGATGACACACCTATGATGAATTTTCTATGTATTCTATACCAACGCTGGCCTTTAGTCTAGCCTACCTTACTATATGCACCAGCATTTTGTAATTGTATTGTTTGTAATTTTGTATTGTAATATTTCTACTTGTTTCTGTTTATAATAATATTTAAATTATTATTATTTATCATTATGATTTATCAATAATAATATTGTTGCCATTGGTTTTTATGCAGCCCTAATATGTGACCCTTATGAAATATGCCGTCATATGCTATCTCCATATACAGTATGAAAACACTTCCAGTTAATAAACCCAGCTCCAGGAAATGTTATGTTTTTGTAACCTGTCTTTGCAATATATGACAAAAGGTTTGTGCACACCTGACCATCACACTTATATGAGCTTGTTGAACATCTAATTTCAAAACCATGGTCATTAATATGGAGCTGGCCCCATTTGTGACTTTACCGGCCTCTACTTGTCTGAGAAGTATTTCCATAAAATTGTGTAGTCTTTGGGAATTTGTGTCTATTAGGACAAAATAGCATTTATAAGGCCTGGTACTGATTTTGGACAAGAAAATATAGCTCACAGTTGGCCTTTTAAAGTTTATGTCAAAGGTGTTCATTAGGGTTAGGGCCAGGGCTCTGTGAAGACCGATTAGGTTCCTCCACATCAAGCTCAACTTTATGGACCTGGCTTTACGGAATATAGACATGCTGGAGTAAAAAATGGGCCTTCCTTCCACAAGGTTGGGAATGCACAATTGCCTATACTGTCTTTGTATGCTGTAGAATTACCTGTACTAGTCACAAACATCTGAAATCAATAATCTGGAGAGGTGTCCACATAGGTTTAGTAACATGCAGGTGTGAGGGCCAGGTATCCACAAACTTTTGGCCAAATAAAGTATTACATAACGACTCCTAATTTTCTCTAATCCTTTGTCTTGCTTTGCAGTGGTCTGAGAGAGATTGCAACAGTCCAAAGGCAATTTCTTGGCAACAGAACATCACGGATCCAGTCTGCTCAACTTACATCTCAGACTACAGCTGGGGAGCATATTTTAACCGGACACATGTTGGGCTCTATGACGACACATGGGAACTCTCTATCCGGCGTCCCCTGCACAATGTGAAGCAGTGATCCTAGGAGGAGCTCACTTCACACTGGAAATTGAGAAATAATTGGATTCTAAGTAGTCTGGGTGATTCATGAAGTGCTACCAGCAGTGGAAGAACTGACCCTCTAAGTGTTGAGTTTATTTTCGTTACAAAAAGGTTGACTTTGGGTTTGATTGTTCTATGAATGCTCCATCTGTCGGGTGGATCTTCAAAACATTGCAAGTCAATGCCTTGTAGGCCTACCTGTTGGCAAAATGGGCAGAATATTCATATTTTATTTTATTCGAAAAGACTGCAAAAGTGTTGCTTTACATGGACCATTCTTTAATATACCATGCTGCTGGCATTTCAGTATACCGTACATAGATAAATATCTAGGGACAGCCTGGTGATATCCACAGGAGTAGAAAATCCATTTTGAGTTAATTGTTTGAAGAGCAGAAAGCTATTTTTATGTTTTAATCTCAAATTACCTAAGCAGTGCATTAGTATTAACCTTTCATACAACCTCTTAACTCGGTCAGACTTTTACTCACAGTTCTAGCTAAACTTAGGGGAAGGCTTTCAAAACTACGTTTAGTTCTATTGTGGAAATCCAGTCTCGCTGGGGCTGCCAGATGTGTTTCCCTTTTTTACACTTGTATATAAGTCCACAACAACCAGTGAATGATGACCAACTGGAATACTTCTTCTTCTAAGTCCATCATCTGGTCTCCTGCAGCATGTCCTATTTACTGCTTTGGATTGTCACACACTAAAAGGCTTTTGATTCCGACTTGGACATAGTGGACTTGGATGTTCTTCAGATCTTAATGCTTCATTGCTCGATTCCGTGCAGATTGCTGGGTGTTGGGTGGAAATCCTGCTACAAACTTCACTTCAAACTTAATTTGTATTGTTTGTAATATACATTACAATATTTTTTGCAGAATCCTGGTGATCCAGTGTCAGACTAACTATTGCAGTAGTAGTGCTGGTAGATGTGAATTTGTCCAAAGCCTAAACATAGTAGTGGTTAAACATTAATCACGCTCTGGAAGCGTGCGGCTGAAATGCAAGTTTTCTAAATGTTGGATTAGAATCCCAGCGTCATGGAAGAACAGGGTCATTTTTTAAAAGCAGGGAATTGTCCAAATGATTTAATATTTACTCCACGGCCTGACACACAAAGATAATTTGTCAGTACCCACCTCTTCTTTTGCATCAGTGTTTCCCAAGCATTGCCCAGCTAAATGACACCTATATTATTACAGATCGTCCCACCTACCTGCCAACGTCCAGTTAGGGACCTGTCTTCTCCAAATATCGACTATACAAGACCAGACAACACGTTTTTACTTGTGATGTATACCGATAGCTGACACTAGAGTTAAATATTGTCTTACAAGGCAGTTCTACACAAATACAGAGCTATATAGTGAGGGTGAGCACCACCAGTAATACCCATTCCAGACTTTGGGGAAACACTATACTACATTATGCTAAGTGAATAGAACAGCTTACACTGGCCAGAATAGAAGGCCTGTTGCATCATGATAAGGTCCTGCTCAGCTGCATCATGTTGAGAAGGAAGGTTCCAACATGGACCCAAGTTTTGTTAATTATTATATATATGTCACCAATAATCACAAATGTTTTTTCTATATGAAAAGGATTGTTCAGGTTTTTAAACTGTATTGGGATTATGTAACGCAATCCATTTAAATTCATATGGCGCTGAACAACATTCTTCTTTAAAGCTGTCCTTCCTTGCCTATACACCTATTGTTTAAACTGCCCCTTATAATGTGCTATTATAAAGAAAGAAACATACTCATATAGCAAACAACATAAAAGATATATGTTATCACGCCCACCCTTCCCCTTGGTGATTCCTCCACCTGTCATGTGTTGGTCCCTGCAACGCTATTTTCCCTATATGAAGATACTCTCCCAGCCTCCAGATTCTTGTTAGATGCAGTATTTTCCTATTAAGAGCCACAAATTTCTCACTACCAGGACATCACATCAGTGAAGAATAATGGAAGACATACGTGAGTGTTCCAATACCCCCATTAGGACTTGTGCATTGCCATAGTATGATGTTACCCGGTTGTAATAGGAAAGCCACTGAGTCTTGGAAAACCTGAGAGGAGACACAGCTTTCTAATTGCAACCAGAAAGGCTTCTGTTGTCTCTGAGAAAAGGCTGGTCACCTTTCTGTTAAAAATAACTGTACTCTTGTTAATTTTTTTTATTTTTTTTTTAAGTCTCGTTATTTTATAGGGCATCATTGGTGCAATATATCTTATATGGGACAATATTTATTGTTCAATGACAGGTTCGCTTTAAGTACAGCCTTTCATGTTTAATTGTTTAGTAATAATTTATGACAGTTGAATCATGATTGGTGTCTTATACTTCACCTGGGAGGATGAGGAATATCTAAGCTGTAACAATTGTTATTTGCTATAAAAATGATTACTTTCAACTATAAGAACCGATGAAAGCTTAAAAAGAAAAATCAAGGCTGAAAGTAATGACCCTTGTGGCAAATAGCATGAACTGAGCCTCATATTAACTGACTATTGCTACAAGTATAGAAAGCCCTTTAATCTAAAAAAAAAAAAACCAAAACAGCAAGGACGAAATAAATTTGCTTTGTAGGTGATATAGGTGTCATAGCTAAAGAAATGTGGAGTGAAATGCATCAAATTATTTGAAAAGTAGAAAGTTGTACCGATTTATGTTTCATTTTTTGTTTTGTTTTAGTCCGTACCCAATAAATGTACATTTTAGGCAGCCATGCGGCCAAGTGACAGCATGCATGGCAGACTAACAGCGCTGCTACCTAATTTTAAGGCAGCGGCTTTGCATTGTGAGTCTGCAAGACGTGCTGTTACCGGCAGGATCTCCAGAAAAATACTTTGCATCACATAAAATTATTTGTTCCACACAACTATATACAGTCAGACATGAGGCCAAACACATTGCAAAATAGATTTCAGGTTTCCAAACATTTTAATCATTTTAAATTTCTTTGCACATTTTGTGATATTCGTCAGATTAGGATACCTGCCCAAAGGGGTGTTTAGGTTATAGGCCGGTTCTGTAGATTATTTGGCCCAGGTTTAACAAACAGTTTCTATTATTTTTTTGTAAATTCTCCATGTATTTTCCAACTATACGTTGCATAGGTTAAGGCTCCATGACTCTTTGTAGATTCTCCCAGTCTGTGCTCCTTCCCGACATTCAAGTTGTAAACTCCTCACTTCAATATCGACATGAAAGTGCATCAAAAGTTTTAGCAGTCTAGGAGCGTTTGGCTTCAGCCCCAGTAGACGTGTTTAATGCCTTATTTTTAGAGTTACATTGTAGGCATAGAAGAAAAGAAGTTGTCCAGTCATAAATAATAGGTTTCATCCTCCCACTCCAGTATGCCAGGCATTATAAGAACAGCTGTTTTGTACATGACATGAGCCTCATGTGGTCTGCATTACTGAGTTCATTCCCACCGAATGTTTCTTCCTGCCCATTCCAAAGACATGACGTGTGTCTGAGGTCATAGTCACTGCAGGAAAGCAGGTCTCAGCAGGTCTATTAATGCCAGTGCTTGGGAGTTAAAGGATGAGCAGAAAACCTCTACGGGGCAATCAACTTACTTTTATTTAGCTGGAAGATATAACAAAATTATTCGTAGCACAGAACTTTTCTCTGCAGTAATGATTAAACAGAGCGCATCAGTCATGAATGTGTATGAAAGAAGGACTGGCCTTTCCACAGCAACCTAAATCTTTAATTCATCCATTCATAGGAGACTTAGAAGAGTGAATCGGAGTAGTAGTAACTAGGATGCACAGATACCATGTACCGTACTTGGTACAAGTACAGATACTTTTCCAGTAGACTAGAGAAAAACTCAAAAGTTAGGAGGCTTTTTTAAGGAGCACACGAGCTCCTGGGATTTGTGCATTTATGTTTCAATGTATGATTTGTTATATACATACATACACTGTATATATTAGGGATGCACCGATACCATTTTTCCCAGACCAAGTACCGATACTTGTCCAAGTACTCACAGATACAAGTACTGTTACCTTTTTCTTTAGTGTCATGTGACAGTTTTTCTAAAACAATACAGACTAATGATTTCAGGACAGCGGTGGAGCACCAGGGCCCAGTCGCAGCTGCAACCGCTGCAACCCTGGTAGTTCTCATGAAAATGCCAAGTATCAGCACTGGTATCTGAACATCCCTAGTAGTTACTGACAGAGATCTTCGATCAGAGACTTTTGATCTTGAGGCCCATTGTGTTTTGGGAACATTCTTTAAAGGGCTGTCAACATTGTATTACCTTACACTCAAATTGTGCTGTATCCCTTGCTCATGCCACGCTTGTATATGGCACAGACCTGCCGTAAAGATTCTCTGAGAGTAGTTCAGTGCTATGGTTGTCAGATGTTGTATAGAATGGGCTAAACTCTGTAAAGGAACTTAAGATAAAACAACAAATTTAGCCTATCCTGTTGCTGGATCTGTAGAAGTGTAAATAAACAACTCTAGTTTTTAGCGGAATCTTCGCCTCTTGGGGTAGACTATAGCAAACAATAGTTGGGGTTGGAATAGGATAAAGTAATCATTAAAGGCATTATGCTAATGCGGTCTCTGACACAGCAAAACATTGACCAAACATCTTCAACCCAGCTGATCTACTTCTGATGGAATGTACTAAGTCCTCCAAGCCCCACTGGAAGCCGGTGTGTTGTCCAAACTTGTTAAAAGTCCAAGAAAAATGTTATCCTGTATCTTGAGGAGATGAGTAGGAAATTTATAAGAGCAATATGTTTCTTGATTAAATAGCTGGACAATTTATCTTGTGCTTTCATGTACAGTGCAGTGTAGAATAAAGGGTTGGAAACTCCAGTGTGGAGTCATTAACAATATCACTACTATCAGTGTCATATTTTCTATACGATATCAATTTATTCTTCCCAAGAATATAGTTAAGATCCCCAGCAGAATTATTTTTCTCTCTTTTTTCAGTGCTATTAAAATGGTCTTTGGAATCCGTGATTTACAAAATATTAAAATCTTTTGCCATCTGGAAAAAAAATGTATTTAGCCTTCGAGTAGTCTAATTCCCCCACCACTTAAATGCAGAGGACCAATGTGCAGGCCTTCACACCTAACTCAGCTAGGTAACCCTTACAACACAATCTGGTTACTCACCTTATTTCATTCCCAGGTTTATGGCTGACTGTGTCCATAGAAAGTTCATAATGCTGAGGCACAGAGAAGTTAATACCATGATGGCTACGTCTATGATCAAGGTTGTTTACAGTGCAGAGGTGGAACTGAAACAACCACATGATTTTGGTGCCTAGTTAATGGGGGAACAGAGTAAAGAAGATTGTTAGGTAGTCCTTTTGTTACATTGTACCAAATCTGACCAGTAAATTCATACATTGTCTGTAATAAGGATCCATCAGTCAATAACTTTAGCCCTTTTTCAAAATATGTGAACATTTGAAATGGATTATACCAACCCAATAGATAATGTATTATCGATCCGATTATGGCATTGTTCCCTAAACCTGCCCATGGGCACAAATAACCGGGCATGTTTTCCAGACACCTTCATGGAATTGCAGTTGAAATTTAAATGCTTCTCTTAAAGTAAATATTTCCTGATATCAATATTGGGGCTGTTATTCTTGACCTTCTGAAAATGCAACGTGCCCGACTATTCTGCTGACCCGCTTCAGTTACTTTCTGCTTCACTGACCCCAAATGGAAAAAACGCAAAAGGAAAGTCAGAAAAAAAGTCCTTCTCGGGTCTCATTCTAGGTCTGTAGGTTTCTAGGAGACTTAATGTATTGAACCCAGAGGATCAGCATGGAAGCAGGGCTAATAGCATTTTCTATCTTATGATAGTCATACGGGAAACTTGTCATGAAAGGAAATTCTAGAAGCTGCAATTTGCCCCACTGGGTTATTGATCTAGAACAAGTTTACATATCAGTAGAGAAGTCTAAACTCGTTATCTGCATGCTTGTTTTGGGGCAGTGGCATAAAACATGGAAGTAAGTTCATTAATATTACAGCCATGCAACTCGCATTATCAGAAGCATAAGTCAGTAATGGCAGTCTCCATTTGTTTCCTATTACTGGTGTCTGGGATGGAAACCATGACCAGCCCCTGAGGATAGTTTTGACACTAGCTGGACTTGGTTGTTGTGGATTGCTGCACTTGGCATATTTCTGCTAACTTTTTTAACTATCTTGCTAGTCCAATATTGTATATGTAAACAGGCAAAAACACAGACATTTCCTATCTGACTGATCCAAACGGAGCGCAGAAATACCTACATTCTGTATATATGCAGAACAATGGACAAATGATTGCAGAATTTGGAGACCAGACAGAGAGATCTTAGACAGTTTAGAAGTTGGGATAAAGAACTGCAGCAGTTTTATATGTGAACTGCTGACTTGCGGTACCATATACATGATTATTATCTGCAGTATGACAAAAATAACTTCTTCTGTATGTTGTGTACATCACTAGTCCCGTTACTCCGCCCCTATGTACTACCATTCACCAGCATTGACAAATATCACTTCACAGTTCATGATATGCTATTAGGACGACTTCTCCTACATAGAGATAAAACTGACAAAATGGCTTCTCACGTATGTGTAACGAATAGTATTTATTGAAAATATGGTCTAAACTGCAACTTTTCCGACACAAAAAGTGTTTTATTGAAACGTTTTGTCTTTTTTGCAACAAGTTTGAAGATGCAAAACAGATATTTTAGTGACTGTTTTTGGTTGTACGCTTGTGGCCGGAATCCCTACCAGCATCTTCTATCCCTCAAGGACTACATTGGTGAGATCTTAGCATTAAAGTTTCAGTTACTTCTTTGCCCGCCATAGAGTGTCACTCCTCCTGCACCAGATGGAGGAATCTTAACCCTTCTGCTGCAGAATAAAATAAAATCTAATCCTAAGAAGAGGATATTAAATGGACATGGCATTCAGGTGAAGCTGGTAACCCAGGTTCAGAGGTCTCACCTCCGTACTCTTCGAGAGATATTGGAAAATGGTGGGTGAGTGGAATGTCCCTTTTATAAACCTTAAAGGGTTCCTCCACTTTTATATACCATTTTGCTAGGCTGATTTTCGGAGCCAGAACAGCACAATAGTTAACTTTTTAAATAATATTCATTACTTCGAGTACATTGCTCTAGAACACCCAAGGTTTTGGCATGTCTGCTATCCTAATAGAATGAAAACTTCAAGAACCTGTAAAAAGAGTTGTAAGACAATAGAGGTAATGAATATAATATACCAAGTGAATTAGATTGTCTCCCTGGCTCAGACTATCACTTAGGCAATCCATGTATAAAAGTGGAATTACCTTTTAAAGTACACCTGCAATGATTCTTTGCAATGTATAGAAAGGATGAAGATGAACAGATGGCACCATTGGGGCTATGCACCCCCTTCTTACATTACAGTGTCTATGCTTGGAAATAGGCTGTCCAGTCGATGACAGTGGGGGTAGGAAGATGTATGGATTGCACAGGTTTGTCCCATACCCTGACTACCTTGATACATTAAGACCCAACAATGCTGTTGGGGTAAGAGAACCTCTCTTATGGCTGCTGTCCAGCTTCATCCTGGGTTTACTATGCAAAAAGTCATTAGGGGCTTCCTGTCACCCCGGGTAAGTAAAATTTTACTCTTTTTGTTATTCTAACCCACACTTTCCGTTTTATAAATTCTTCTGTCCCAGTTATTAGCAACAAAATGTTCTTCTAATCTGTTTTTTACTTTAACCAACCAGTCACTTTGTAGAAATGTTAACTTTAATGTATATCTTGCACTGAAAGAAAAAGGTAATATTTAAAGTTTAATTTATTTGTATTCTAAATTAATTGCAATTCTGTGTCATTGTGATTGGCTGAATATTAGTTATTTAAAAAAAAACCTTGGATATTAAACACCATTTTTGTACTCGGCTGTCTTTTCGTCTTCTGTTTATTTAAAATGAATGACTTTTTTTTGACTAATGACTAGTTTTTGAAACTACATGTTAAATGGCCTATTTTTACATTTCAAAGCATGGCAATCAATGATCTCCATAGTTCTTATTATTGAAAAAAATGCATATAATGAAAATAAGAACCAAAGCTTGGCTGATAGTATGCAACCACCTCATCCTGGATTGGGCAGTAAGTCCTAAAATCATTTTACACTTTAGTGTCAGTAACCTTTTCCACATCAAGTGACATTCTTACAAGCACCAGACAACCGGTGTGCTAGTGAACAAAAGCACACCATAGTCTTGGTTTTCAATTTTTGCACTTCTAGTTGTACCGCTAATAAGTTAAACTTATTAATTATTGTACACAGCCCTACAGTATCAGATCTCAAATCAGCCCTAATTTCTCTACCTCCAAACCTCAGAACAGTCCCAATGCATGCACCTTCACAACCTCAGACCAGCCCCAATTTTACATGCACTTCAGACCTCAGATCAGCCCCAGTAAGCATGGCATCAACATTGCCCAGAAGTTAGTTGTTTGGTACACAAAGCCTCCATCCAGATAATGTTGTTGTTTTTTTTCTAGGATCTTGCCTAATTTAGAACATTTTAAGACCTGGACCTGGCTATTGCATTATTTCTTGCCTTGAAAAGCCCACCCCTGTCTTGCTTTATTTGTAGGGCTGAATGCAGCTTGCAAGGAAATCATGAATTTCAGACGGGTCTTGTAATTGGAGAGAGACTAAATTATCAACATAAGGAAACCTTTATACATCATCCATTTAAAGCACATCAACAGTTTAAAATTAAGGGGGAGAAGGCTGCGCACCAAAACATGTTGGTAGTTTTGTGTTGTCTTGTGAATGAACATGGTCTTAGGGGGGAGAACAACATGATGCCATTTTTAGATTGAAACGTCACAGTGGTGATCAGTCACACAGAGTGACTGGATAGCAGGGCAATGAACTGATATCATGGACAATCAATGCAGCAGGCAATGAGGACATGGCTCCCTTGTCCTAGTGTATATGTTAGTGACATTGCCTGTGGTCACAGTAACTATGATCATGAAGCTGCAACCAATGAGCTGCCAGACAGCAGACTATTTTATGTTCCATATCTCTGCTAACTAAAATGTTTTTTGAATAGTATCAGCCATTCTGAATATTTGTGTACATGGAGTCAATAGACTGTACTTACATATGAAATAAGATGTTTTATTCTATTCCATAACACTTACACAATTACCAAGCAGGAACATTACAAGTGACAAAAGATTTTTTTGAGGTGACATTACCTCCTTAAAGTGCACCTGTGCCCAGATTATGGACATTAATGCTAGAGCTCACACCTAACTGTTGAGGGGCATTGCGCTTATGCACACGTGTTAACACAGTAGCTTAACATACACTGCGTTAGGCAGCCAATTAGAAATTAATAGGTAAGCAATGCACAATATTTCACTAGCAACATAAATCTGGTGCAAATATATTCAGTGCAAGTTCAAACACTCACAATTGCTATGATAAATTTTCCCCAGTATATTTAAGGAAATTGGATCTGAACATATACACTGGGGGGAATTTATCATAGCAATTGCGAGTGTTTGAACTTGCATGGAATATATTTGCACCAGATTTATGATGCTAGTGTAATGTTCATAAATGAGGTTAAACAGACTCCAGGAAAGAAGACTCGTAACTTCAGGCAAAAAACTTAACTGTTGCTTCTTGAAGAAGTGGTCATAGGGACCTATTAAGTTGTGATTGTTTTCTTAGGTGATGCTCCAGTTTCATACAACCCCAGAGCAAGTGCAGACGAAAACAGGTGCAAAAAACGTGTAGTTGAAAAAGTAGTGTGAGCTCAGGGGCACATGTTAAAAGACAGATTTGCACATTAAAAAAAAAAAAGATCTAAGAGGCTAAAACTGTTGCAATTGCTTTGATGCATTCCCCCTATTGCATATAACATGTGAGGTGCTAGAGGGGTGTGACCACATTTTAAAACTGAAGATTCTGTATGAACCTGTTGCACATCGCTAGAAACCCTTACATATTTTCTAGCAAACTTTTCCATTAAAAAATGACTATTCTTGGTTCGCATATATTGCAATACAGGTTCAAACTTGCCAACTGCCACAACATCATCCTTATTTGGTCAATCCGTACTCTAAAGCTGGCCATACACCTTACAACCATCGCACGACTTTTGTTGTGCGATGGTTGTAAGGTAATTAAAATCTAGTACGATCTGCCCATCTTGGACAGGCAGATTGTACTTGTGATCATCGCAAGCCCTCCCCCCTGAGGGGAGGGCTTGCGATGATTCCAATGCTGAGCTTCTCGGCAGGTTTTCAAGCATGTTCAGAAGACAAAAGACGTGCAACAGTACAGTAGAAACGGTTGCACGCCTTCCATACACCTGCCGATTATCGCGGGATCACCCGTATCGTGTTAAGGTGCCCAGGTGTATGGACACCTTAACAGTGCCCATTGGGACAAGGGGTGCATGGAAATGTCCCTGTGGAGGACCAAACATTGCTAATCCTTCCCTGCTCCGTCCAAAGTAAAATGTTACACTTTATACCAAATCACTTTATGCAATTCCTCTAAGTTCTATGATGCAGAAAATATGCAACACAGTAAGCGGGAACAAGCCGTAGCATGGGATTTGATTGCTTGAGTGATATCAAATATTTATAGCAGTGTTTGTCTCACATTTCATAACAATCACTTGCAGTTTTTGTACCATCACTCACTATTTATGTATCTCTTCAATTTATTTTTAAAGCTGACTGTAAGTCTTTCTCGATTAAATAAAAGTCTGTCTGTAAGCGTGTTCCGCATTTGAGCACATCTCTGGAATGTGCATCGAAGCCTGCACATTTGTGCATGTTTGACACGCATTCATGATACACCCTGGTGTGAATGGGATGTGAATGTTTGTGCACATGTATAACTCAGCTTGGGGTAGTGGCTTCTTTACAACACACATAGGGACCATGGGGGACAAAAGTGGTCACCCTCCAGAAGGAAGGGCAGTGGCAGCACCAATTCAGAGATGATTTGAGCATCTACAGCCGAGTGATACACAAATAAGATATATTTTTGATAATAGTTAAGGTACTTGAATGGATTTTTAAGATTTTAAACACTAAGGCCTGGTTCACACCTGGGCGTTTTACAGCGTGTTCCTACGCGCTATAAAATGCTCAAAATGTCAAAACCAATGATTGCCTATGGGCATGGTTCCCACCTGGGCGTTTTACAGCGCGCCCAAAGAAGTACAGGAGCTTCTTTGGGGCGTATTTGCCGTGCATATCCATTAGGATACAGCCGGATAGCCCTCGGAAACGCGCACTTTTTTTACCGCGAATCTCTGTAAAAATGTGCGCGGCAAACGCGCATATTCGATACGCCTAGGTGTGAACCCAGCCTAAGAGGTCTCTTCCCAGCTGTAAAAACCTTGTCTCTTCAGGCAAAATTCAGATCTGAGTGATACCCGGAATCGCAGCAGGAAACATTGCGAAATTGCAAAATAATGGCACTGCCAGCACGATCGGCGGTGGTGGGCGACTCCGTGACTGCACGGGAATATGTAACCCATCTGAAGCAAGTGGGTTACAAAGATATAAACTATATCTGGAGGAATCTTGATATCTTCTCTTATTTTATTCATGGTGGAAATCATAATCTGCACTTAGCTTATTTTACCAGCAACTTATATATATATAGCATTTGGCTCCTATTCTGATAGGAAGGATAGGTTAGCAGATTGACCATTGATCACTAAAATAAAATAGGCCCTGAGCCTCCCTGAAGAGGCAAACATTGCACCAAACCCAATATAGGCCAGATGGTGCTTCCCAGCATTTTGGTAATTATTTCAGGTATGAAAACTCAGTTTACAAAGCAATGTCTTTTTATATGTCATATAAGGAAAGGAAGGGTATGCAGGAAGCTTGCACGCTATTTCTGTAAAGACACATTGATTCATCTATATTGATTCGGTTTGCACAATACTTTAGTAAGAATTTCATTGGTTACAGGAAATTGCTTAAAAAATATTCTGCCAAAAAATTAGAATGTAATCAGCAGGAAACCATCTTGTGGCTTTGTATAAAGCGTCATTCCTTGTGGAGACATACAACAATTTAATGTAGCAGTATACAAAAAAACAGCACAATTATGGTAAATACATATCTGTGCCTCTGTTAATAAGAACCCTGGAAGGATGCTGGATGTCTTTACATCACCTTAGTCCTTTACCCTACTATTGTAAATATATACCACAATATGAGGTAAACTTCTCACTTTTTGTGCAATAGTTTCATCATCACAATTCTGAACTTGTAAGAATCATATCCTGTGCTACGTGAAGAAAATCTCTCTGTAGAAGTTTTGTGCATGGCTGTATTTAGGTTTGGTGCCCCGAAAAGCATTTCTATTGTGTAAAAAATACTACAAAAACTCACACTACCCTCCTAACTGCCTTAAATATACTAAGTGCCAGATTGCAATGACTGCTTTCCTAAATTATAAATGAGTTGACATCTTTCCAATCACTGATGACTCTTATCGGAGCAAGTATAGCTAGCCATAAACAAGGGATGGTGGTTGGACATGGGGCATGATTTAATTATCAATATATTTCTTTTTAATTATGGCCTGAGCACTTGTGCTTGTATCAGATGACCACGATCAGTCATGAATGTTCACCAGTACCTACAAATATAACTATCAGCCAGGATTGCCAAACGCAATGACAAACATCTTTTTGCCATGTTTGCCTTAAAGGATAACTGTGTGTGGTATCAGTTGTATGCAACGATTAGCAATTCTATGGGCCAGCTCCCGAGGCACTATGTCTGATACGTTTGAGAGCCTTTCTTTATGAGGTCAGCCACCAAGTCTTTCCTCAACCATCCATTAATATGGTCTTAGGACCAGCATGTGATAATAAACTGTATGTGCAACGCCAAATTGTACACACATACTAGAGCCAATTTAGACAGATGCCAGTTACCCTGCCAACATGTCTGGAGGAAACCACCACGAACACAGGGAGAACATGCTAACTCCATGCAGATAGTGTCATGACTGCGATTCAGACCAAGGAACCTGGTGTTGCAAGGCATAAGTACTAACTACTTTAAGTACATTTGGAAATACATGAGTGCCACCTTTCAATCTGTAATTAAATACTAGCAATTGATTGGAGTGCTATTTTACTCTGCCCGGGGCCAGCACTGTAATCCTCTTCTCCATCACTGCCAGTTGACCTTGCCCATCACTGCCAGTTAGCCTTGCCCATCACTGCCAGTTGACCCTGAAAAGAAAGGGTCTTTATGTTATATGGAATATATAGATTTCAATGTAGGCTGGGAGCACCAGAGAAGAGAATGCTGGTCCTGGGCAGGCAGTACCCCTACCAGCACTTCTATTAATAACTGGTATGTGATTGTACATTGAAAGTTCATTGTTTGTTCCTTGGAGGAAGTCGGATTTTATGGGATGTACTTAAAGTGATATTGAAGTCAAAAGGTTGTTAAGCTATTTCAAATGCTGATGAAATCACTTACAATGGATGTTGCTCCCTGAAGTTTAAAAGCTTTAGTTTCCTGCAGAATCTTCTGGTCCCCTGATCACTGGCCCTGATATCCAGTTTTAGGGTGGCTCTGCTCCCTTGCAGGGTCCTATGGAGCCGCCTTTGTGAAATGCTAGTAAGCAGTGAGATTCTCCCCAAACACACAGGCACAACAAGTCAATGCATTGTCCTGCTCACAGCTCCTTTTTCCTTTCTGCCTTCTCCAAGCTAGTAAATGAACAGTTGTTGGAGACTTCACTGTCCCTTGTGATCTTGTTCTCAAAAGGATGTTCAGGAAAGCTGAGCTGAGAGAGTTGGAGCTGTTTTTTAAACATGAGGACTGTAAGTGCTTGTGTATAAAATGTAAAGAAATACTTTGCTGGGCAATGAATACTTGTTTGATCTGGATTCATTATTGAACAAAAACGTTTGAGAGTTTAATACTACTTTAAAGTGTCTTGTCCTTTAAGAACTAGTTATTTTCTTCCAGAAAAACAGCTCTGCCCGCGGTGAAATTCATCCTTGCTTTGGTTTCCCTTTTTACAACGCTTCAGGCAGTGGCGGGCCATGAAAGTCATTAGTATCTCTGCTCCCATTAACCCTTGTGTTCTGAATCATTGTTTGTTCCTTGGTGGGTGATTCTTAGGTGAGCTATAGGTCAGCAGGCTTCCAGGTGTCTGCGTATCAGCACAGGGTAGTGAACCTTATCTATTTGGCAAACACATTATGTAATAGGGCCCAGCCTGAGAAAGGAATGCAGGACACGGAGTTCTGTGTGCTGAGGTTATACACAGGTAGGATCACTAATTGCAGCACATCACTAAGGAGCAGGAGATGATATGAGCCCAGCCTGACACAGCAAATTACCAATTAGCAATAGCTGAGAAAAAAAATGGATTTTTCCAATAAACCAGTTGTGGAAAATAACTACTTTGCATTGAGGACACAGGAAATATTATTGCAGGGAAACATCACGGCATGTATATCACTGTTTTAATGTATTTTCTTTGTCATCATTATTATAATTTCTGTAGAGACACTACTTCACTTCTTGCGCAACAGAGCTTACAATTTAAAGCAGACTTGAACTGAAAAACTGCAGATCATCTTAAAAATTATAATTGTGTCCAAAATGCACCCTGAAAATCTGCCTTTTTTTGGCAAATTCTTCCTAAAAAAGACACGCACTTTCTGCTGTGACCGGTCAGTCCTGTTCTGTAGTCTCATGGCCTGTACCTGAGGAACTTAATGTAAAGCTGGCCAGAAAACGTACATTTTTTCTCGTTCTGCCCCGTTGGAGAAGCACTAGCTTCCCCCATCCATGCTAAACAGTGTGGATGGAGGAACCTTCCCGTGCCAGTTGATTGGCTGCAGTCACTGTTGTGTCAACAGTTTTACACCCAACTTTTAGATTGAAGCCAGCAGGGTCACCTCACGGATGAAACTTTGGAAAATGAAGTGGGAAATGATGTTAGACAGACGATTTATTCACAGCTTTTGCTTCATTAATTCTGTAGGAGCCGTGCTTCTTCAACTTCTCCTGTTTCCATATGATCATTTTCCCATCGGGTGACTGGTAGTGAGGAGCATGGGCTTGGTGCTATTCCACTTCTCCCCAAGCCCACTCAAAACTGTGACTGCCACCCCCCTACCCTCAGGCACTTCCCAATTAGTGATGGAAAGGTGCATTCCCCGTCCCACAGGTATACGTCACAAAGGGGTGGGGAATGCCACCACTGCAACTTCCGCACATGATTTGCCCTGGAGGGGGGTGGTGGTAACAGGTTTGGGTGAACTCAGGAGAACTGGGTTCACCCCAAGCTCAGGCTCATCTCCAGTGACTGGTGACCAGACCTTAGTCTCCCATTTACCTATTAGGCCACACCTTTCACAATTCACATCTTCTACGATAGTAAGTGACAGTAACACACAAAACTGCAAACCAATTTAAAATAAAGCTCCAGTTTTATTAAAAAAAGTTATTTCTGTAGATCGGTTATATGCATTTTATTGTAGAGACTAGGGATGTCCAGATACCAAGAACCGTACAGGTACAAGTACAGATACTTTTCCAGCTCCAGGACTAGACTAGAGAAAAATTCTAAAGTTAGGAGGCAGCTGTCATTTGTAAGTAGCACACGGAGCTCCTGGGATTTGTACATCCCCATTTTAATGCATTATTTTTTTTTTTATAAATATATATAAGTGATGCACCGATACTATTTTTCCAAGTACTGATACTTGTCCAAGTACTCACAGATACAAGTACTGATATATTTTTGTCTATTGTCATGTGACAGTTTTTCTAAATCAATACAGACTAATGATTTCAGGACAGTGGTAGAGCGCCAGAGCCAGGTACCAGCTGCAACCGCTGCAACTCTGGTAGTTCTCATGAAAATGCCAAGTATCTGCACTGGTATCTGAACTGGTATCTGGACATCCCTAGTAGAGACATACCTTATTCTGTATAGCGGTGGACAGAAACGATTGCAATACACATAGTTACATAGTCAGGTTGAAAAGAGACACAGGTCCATCGAGTTCTACCTCTGCAATGTATTTCAAAATGAGTGTAAAACAGGATATTTGCTTTGTTAAAAATAGGTGTGCAGAGTCTAAGGGTTCATTTAGAAGGGCGAATGAGGGCAAACTGGCTACTGCATTCAGATACTCCACATCTTGACACAGAAGAACTCGCATGGTCGCATGCTACCTAGATTATTGGCTCTGTCCAGTCTGTATCTAGCCTGGTAACGCTTTTCCTGGATGCAAATGCTGTCCAGGGACGCCCTAATTATATGCTCGGTGTAAACACACCGTGCTGTAGTCCAAGCTCAAACAGCATGATACATTTGGTGACAACACCCCCATTTGGATAGAGGAGAAGAACAGTTATCTCCCTTTTACAGGAAGTAGATCATTAACTCTTCTTCTGCAGGGATCATTACTGTCCATGTTAAGTGAAACAAATCCTGCTACATTCAGCGAGGGATTAAACTGTATAACAGAGCACTCTTTCAATTTTAAACATAGTTCTACTTTGAATTTTGTTTGAACAGTACTGTGTCCATAGCAAGCTCTCCTCACTGGTGTTTCTCCAACACATGAAGCAGATGGTGACTTGCTAAGCGGGTGTATGGTTTGCCCATGTGTCTTAGCAGAATCCTGAAAAGCATTTTGATTTCTTAAAGCCGTGGAGTTTTAGGAAACAGCCGGCTAATTCTCTTATGTGCTAAGGACTAAGAAGTCATTTATCTTCTTACCGTAAAAGATCTCACAATAAGCAAATACCGCAAAGCTGGCACGCCAGAGGCGATGATGAAGAAAACTAAGAGTGACCTACAGAGTGTCTTTGGCAAAGTCATTGGACCAGACAAGACAGTTATTTATTTTATCATGAGATTATTATAACAAATTGAATGTAAAATAAAGTTGGCATAGTGGCAATATTTTCAGCTCACAGCTTAGTTCCTATCGAGTGATCATAGAGGGAATCTACCAAATCATTTTGCTGCCTCTTTTTGCCCAACATGACAGCTGACCGGGAACAATACTGGCATAATGACATATCTAGAGCATAAATACAAGCATATATCTTCTGTACAAGTGCGGATACTTCATACTAAAGGTCTTAATGTTACTGGTACACTAGGGCTTTCACAGAACTTTGAACTGGGAATTTCCAATTCATTAAAGGGAATTTCCAGTTAGAATCCCTTTGGGTATAATGTTTTTTGTATACAGGAGCCCTGTGGTAGATTTGGCAGATGTTTTTTTTTTTGTTTTGGGCTAAGGAGGGGTGCTTGGTTCTGCAGCCCCTTTCTTAGGATGTTGGAGATGTGTGATGCATTACTGTGAAGTTATAAAATTGGGGAGCTTTATTAGCAGAGGATTCTTCCCCATTGGGCAATTGTTCCCTCTGGTAAGTTTAGATTCAGATATAGACTTCCTCATCTTATGGAGTGCCCCAGCCAAGCATGTGCTGGGAACTTTCTCGCCCTCTCCACAGGTGCTGGCAATTGGCACCTTGAGCAATGGCTGGATTTGTTTGGATAGATTGTAAGAGAAATGTAGTTAACGGAAAGAAACAGTAATTCAGTAATTTGTATTGAACCTATGTTATGACAAGACATTTAATGATGTTTCCTGGTGTGTGATCTTGTTCTAATTACTACTATGGAAGAACCGGTGTCAGCAGGATGCAGAAAAGGCTGCAGTGATAACCTGGAGGATATATGGCCTAAAGGGAAAACACTGTGAGGGGAATTTATCAAAACTGGAGCAGACAAAATCTGGAGCAGTTGCCTATGGCAACCAATCAGCTTCTCTCTTCAGTTTGTGATGTTAGGATTGGAAAATGAAAGAGAGTAGTTGATTGGTTGCCATGCACAGCTGCTCCAGATTTTGTCTGCTCCAGTTTTGATGAATTCCCCCCAGTGTGTATCCTGCAAGCAAATGTTGGGTGTCGATATTCTTTGGGCTTGTGTTGTGTTTGTGTTGATGGCTTCTGTTGGAGAGACTTCTGGGTTCATTCAGAATTCATTGACAGGTGTATCTGACCTGCAGTTGACCTCTATCTGACCTGCTTTACACGGGCTTTGCATTCCCATAGACTTGTATAGGACTTGTATGGAAATGCAAAACCCATTAAGGGCTGGTGCACACCTAGGCAATCTGTGACCACGAGGCAATCGTGCATGATACCGCACGGATTGCCGCGTTGTCACGGAGTCGCACATCACAGAAGATTGCGCTGTGGATGTCTTGGTGTTCTAATGGCACCCCAGCCGTGCGCCGTGTATCGCAAAAAAAAGGTACATGTACCTTTTTTCTGCAATTGCCGCACGAATGTCACCCCATTGAAATTAATGGAGCTGCACGGCAATCGCTGTATGCAATTGTGCAGGACCGCCCGATCCCGGGACGCGCGATGCAGGATCGCTTTGAGATATTTTTGTGTACTTTCCAGCCATTTGAAGGACAAGGACATGAGTTCCACATTTTTACAAGCTTGCTCTTCTATATTTTTGTTATTGTATCAACATAATTGTGTAGATTGCCCAGTAGAGGGAGCTCTCAGTGGTCCATTGTAATTACTCATATACACGTATGTACATTGTTTCCAATAATTTATAATCACTCATATACACATACTGTATGTACAGTGTTTCCAATGATTTGGCTGACTCAGAATCACAGTCTTTATGTAGCCCTGGAGTGCCAGCATACGTTACTGTACATGCAAATATGGCTATATATATATATATATATATAATTACAAACTATACATAGAAACACTAACATGCGCTGATAAGATTGCTCACCTTAAGTTCATCTCTTATGCATGTATATCTAAAATAAACGCTGGGAAGACTACACCTTTTAACTGAGAGTTATGAAGCTCAAATCCAACAATTGCAAAACCAAACAAAGCAGCCTAAACAGACAGCATAGCTATTTAACACTTTATGAAACCAATTTAAACAATTTAATACCTAAATTTTATGAGGTACAAGTAAAAAAAAACCTCATCCAGCCGAGGACTTTCTCTTGTGGTGCACCTACTCTCCCAGATATATTACTTTTTTTCACTCAGGAGCAAAATCAGTAGCTCCTGTGTGAATGGAGCCTGCAACAGTGTTTGCATGCTTAATTTATAAATAAGTAATGTTGTTATAATGTTTCAGTTTATTCTGATTGGTGCTTTTATGTTACAATCAAATTTACCTGTGAGTTGCTCATCCAGGTCTGGATTTACTCTCTGTCCCAATGCCAGGTTCCTCAATGCGCCCTCCTGTATGCAGGCTGCATACAAGTGATCTCAGCGACATCGCCGAGATCACTTGTAAAGAACAAGCGGCAGCTTCCCCGCTGTACATTTAGCCCTGCTTGCCCAAAGCACGGCTAAAGGTAGAAAAGAACTACCTGCCCGGTGCCTGGAACTGCATGTCCCGGGCGTCGGAAGATAGGAATTCCACACCCCTGCTGCTCAAAGCCAGGTCTCGGTTGGCCTTGTGGGAAATCCGGCCCTGTGCACATCATGTCAGTTCCAGGAATCTCACAAAAGAAAAAATTATCCTGTTAAACCCCTCTATTAACCATCAGTAAACCTTACTCAGTCCTTATTAACTCCTTCCTCCCCTTCCTCCTTAGCTATTATTTTTATTTTCTAATTATTATTATTATTAGTGGGGGGGTTTTTTGGTACCATCTAAGTGCCAAGAGGACAAATTACAGAAATAAAATTGTCACTTTTTATTTTCAGTAATGAGTGGAAATCTGTCTAATGGAGTCCCAGATAGCAGTAAACCCTAACGGGGGTTTTAATGCCTTCTCACTCATCCACTTATACAATGGAACATCACATTTCCTAACAATCCACTAGGCACAAAGTAAGGTCAAGTATACTTAAAAAGATTCTCCGGTTTGTACGTGAGGTTTCTATTGAAACTAATCTCCATTAGTGCGTTTGTAAAATTACTGGAATGTCTCTCCAGAACTGGCACCATCATTGGATTGTCATGCAAAGTCTGATACTAGTCCGGGAAAGGACTACAGAAGTCAGCTTTATGCTCCACTTAGAAAGGCGGGCTTTCTGTTCATTGAGTCGTTCCCTTGTAGTACAAAGTTTTCTCTTATTGTCAGTTGATAAAAGGGAGCAGATAACAAAAAGGAAGCAAGGCTACTATGCCAGGAGGAAGGAACTAGATACAGCCCAGGTGTGACACAGCTTTGATCTCTAATGCATGGACAGGTTTTATGGTTGAATGGAGGTGTGGCTCTAGGATTCTGAGTTTTCCTGCACACGTTCACAAATACCATTGTACCTTCCATGTGTATACAACTTTGCACCTTCGGTCCAGGATGTGGACCGACTATAATATCCTTGCATATACATAAATTCCTTAACAACTGATACATGTTAACAACAAATCAGTAAGCCACAATTCTGTTTGACCTTGAAGACCTTCTACAGAGTAAATGTATTTGTAATGACTCATAAGTTTATTGATATCTGCAAAGTAACATCAACATTTTAGATGGTCATACAATGGCCGATTCCAATTGGAAAATTGAAGGAGCTAAGCGGGAAATTGTTGGCAGAGAAGTGACTGCAGCCAACCAGCCGTGGTCATTGTTCAGGTGTTGAAGCAGCCATGTTCCTACAGCTGCTTGAATACAATATCCGGCAGGGGAGAGATTCCTCCATCCATGCTGTTGAGCATGGATGGTGTAATAGAGCAGTTTGCTCTCATTCAGCCCATATGTATGGCCTAGCTTTAAAGTGAGGTCTGATTGTATTCTGCCTTAAGAAAGAGATCCTGCGAGTAGGGAAAAGCAGATCTGCTCAGGGGGGCTCATTAAATCTTGCTTGAAGTCTGCAAAACCTGAACTTAAAGGAGAACTATGAGGTGAGTGATTTTCACTCATCCTCATAGTTCTAGCCCACCTGTGACAATGAAACTGTCACAGGACGGCTCAGTAGATCGGGAAGTGAGCGAACACATACTGGCGCTCGCTCACTTCTCGATCCTGTGCCGGCAGAGAGCTGTGACAAGGGAGGGACTGGATTCCCCTCTCCCCGCTCCGATCCTCCAGCGCTGACTGGCGGAACGGACGGGGGAGGGGCGGGTACAGCTGGCTCTGCCTCTAGATAGGCAGAGCCAGCTGTCACTCACGCAGCTGGGCGGATCCAGACATAATTGTCGGGATTCGTTTCAGCTGCAGCGTCTCTGTATATCGCGAGCTGTAGCTCGCATTATACTGAGCTTAGGGTGATGGGAGGACGCTAGATTAGGAGAACTATGGGGAAAAGCCCTGACCCCATGACCCCATAGTTCTCCTTCAACATTAAACTCTATTGAAGTGATACGAAAATCTGGCCATTTTCAAGACTAAAAAGCAACATATTGTCAAAAGAAGGGTATGGGGAGCTTAACAGAGCAAAAATGAAAATAAGTACAGTGGGGAAACTTGGGAGTGTATGGAATACTCCTTTAAATGACATGCTCGGGAGATGCCTTTAAGCTGTATGTGATGTTATGGAACAGTAGGATTCTCACGAACAGCGTCAGCAACACCATATTCTGGCATCATATATTTTGGATGTGTAATTGACTTTTACATTTAGCTTGGCCTATATACAACAGCAACACCCCAATCTGATTCATTTGAGATCGAGAAAAAGTATTTTTTAAGTTGTTTTGGCTGCAAAACCTGATTTTTTTTTTTATCTTGCCATCTGGAGTTGGAAAAAAAATCAACATTAAAACCACCCACCCCCAAGTCCGGTGGTCTGAGTCCCACTTTGTAAAAGCTTTTTGCATTGTAACCCCTCCCATATAATCTAATGGATATTTCCTGGCCTGTTCTGGGCCATAGATGGCAGATTCCCAGCCACAATTTTGTTATTTATTTTTTTATACACATATGGTGTTTTTAACTTTATTTTTATATTTATTTTCTTTGCTTATTTTATATTATTTTCATTCTATTTATTTATTTATTTTTTTCCTGCACTTTTTTTGTATTGATGCAGTGGTTGGGCTGCACACAGTTGAGGCTCATCTGCAATTCCTTTGCTTTGCCAGCATAATCATTCTCCTCCCAGGCACTCAGTGCTGGTTGCATTTTTTAAATATGTATTTATTTTATTATATTCAGCTCAGGTGGAAAACCTACATCCATAGGCTGCTCACTCTTCCACAACACAGGGGGAAGGATAGGTAGCAGCAAAACTAAGCATAAAAGCCTAGGCTGCCCACTCTTCCCCAAATTAGGACTGTCCAAAAATAAAAATGACATACAATCCACATTAATTGGGATACTTCATTTCAATCCGCCTTGGTCCTTCTTGGCCTTTTCCTGTGAGTCTATCTCCAGGAATAAGAGAAGAGGGGCAGTCGGCAGAAAAAATAAGAATACAATCCTATGGCCACAGGCTCCAGTAACAACCTTTCCATGCCAGGTTTTTGCTGCAGCGGAGGAAAACAAATTTCCCAGAATCACCCACGTGCCCAGCTCCTGCATGCCAGTTTAGCACTGCTACTGCTTCCATATCAAATGGCGAAAACAGCCCCTTCCTTTAGTTCATGGCCTGGGCAAGTCCCACATTAACCGTTTCCTATCTGCCACTATCGTTATGTATTTTTTTAATTAAACAACATTTACACTTTTTTTAACTTATTATTTTTCTTTGTCTTTTTTTTAAACTCGTTAAGCCATCCCTGCACTTTTCAAGCAAACACGGAAGGGGACAACAAGGTTGTAACTAAAATACTTAAAAGCATTTACTCCGATGGACTGCTGATATCAATGATGTACCACTGGCTCGAGGTGTCCCAATATGCACTTGAGTTGGGGGAGATTTATGACTGAGAAGCTGAAATTTAATAAAACAAATAAGACCTGGAGGGAGAGAGCAGACACCCACTGCAGATGTTACTGACAAAATCAATGCATTATTTTATACCGGTATATGTTTTACTATCAAAATACCAAACACTTTTTAGGTATACTGAACTATGGCAGGGAGTGGCGGTGCACATGGGATGAGGGTGTGCTGCGTTTTGGGTGCACATTTATTTTTTCAAAAGGTGCTGTGAAGAAAAGCAGCTCTTAAACAGTCACTGACTGTCAGCAACAAGTGCCTCATGCCCACTGATCACCCTAAGCTAAACGTTATAATCCTAAAAAATAAAAATAAAGTCCCAAAAAGGCCCCAATATTAGAACAAAGTAGCTAATGTGTATACAATTGAATAGCTAGCTACCAATCAGTTGTCATATTGGACAGGCATTGTTTGACACTAATTTAAAGGGCCTTGTTTGGGCACTTTTTGTTATGGGGTCACAACTCTCTGCCCTAGTCTCCCACAATCTATTGCCTGTATATTACCTGTCACATACTCTCCCAAAGGAAAACTTTCTGAGCTGATGCTCATTGACCATATTGCCCATATTTCACTGTTGTCACCAAATAAAGCTGATTTTTCATGAAAACAGAAAGCCTGATTTATTGAAACCCATCCAAACCCAAACTATTGCTAAAACAAAATGCCTTGACTTCCAAAGATTCCAGGAAGGTGCAGGGGACATCACCATGCCTCACTGCAGCTTTCTTGGATAGCTGGAAGCTCAAAATTAAGCAAGAATACTCCAGGCCATTGCAGGGTCATAGTCTAATGGGATTCTGAAATTGTCGGAAACCGGAGCCAATATAAGCACCTTTTAAAGCATAGGCTTTATTTTTATATAACTCTGGGGATATGGGGATTTCAGTAGAGTGGACCTTCCTTTTTTCATGGAAGGTCTTCTTTAAAAATAAGGCCTGTGCAAAAAAATACATTACAGCTGGCAAAAATATAACGTGAAAAAACACATGTAGCCTGCTATCACTGTAGTGCATTTGGACACGGATGAGCTATAAAGAAGCTGCAGGACACTAACAGCATTACAATATAACTAAGGATTAAAAAAGCATTCCCTTCACTCTCCTCTGCCCCATATGCTCCATGCATATTGGCTCTTCTAAGTCAACTGACCTAACTTTAAAGGCCAGGCAGTGCATACTGGTTGCTATGGAGGATTCCTGAATTAATTCACCAGGTCCCTGAACCACAAACATGCAGGATTCACCACAAACCCATGGTAGCAGTGAATCTGAACCTCATCCCTAACCATAACACAGATATGGCATGTAGATGCAGAAGCCCAAGCAGCAAAGGAAGAAAATCAATAAAGAAACTTTAGGGTTAGCTGACTGTTATATTTCCCTTAGCTGCTACAATGTATTGAATGTTCTGTTTTTTGCTCCTTTTGGACCTTATTAAAACAGACCCAATATATGGCTGTCCTATTTTACACTGCTTCCCATTGTGCTTATACGTGTTTAGCACAGTGCTTTTCAATTGAAAAGTTCACCTGGTTCCTATGGGAGACCTGAGTATAATTCTATTGAATAGTAATGAGACAGCCTGAAGAGTCCGCTTATGATTACTGTGTGCTGACAGACTAGAGGGTACGGGGCAGTAAGAGACTCTGTGAACTAATACAAAAGTAGGTCTGTAAATGATCTGAGAGTCTTTATGCATTGTGGGAGAACATGTCCCCTTTTCCACCATTTCACACGCCCCAGTGTCTTCCCATCTCAATACCAAGCACTCTCCTTCTGGCATCCCAAGAGACCACCCTGTCACCGTCTACCCTTGTAAAATAAAGGCTTGCTGTCTATTCATTAATACCATATCAATTTACTTCTCTCTTGCCTCTATTCAGCAGAACTCCTTTCATTATCCCCCCTTTCCCAACATTGGCTTCACCCGCCCAAAGGCCTGACAGTACAATTCCACTGAAGAGCTATCAAGAATGTCACAGATCAAATAAGGTCTGTGATTTTCCAAAATGGAGAAAAGCATAAAGGGAGAGGCAACAACACGTCTGACTGCATGTTCTGGGAGCTCTTCTGGCCATGGGAGATGACAATCCACTGAGAACTTTGGGTGCTGCAGCAGGTGACTGTGTAAAATTGGACTGTATATAAAAATATACTTAACGCATGTGTAACCCAAAAGCAAAAATATAAGGTATAAGGACCCATGACGTCTCCAAGTCTTATGCAGCTGCAATAGGACGCTGAGGGACATACCACATCGACAGTGGAACGGGAGAGAGGTGAGCAGTGACTGCCCCAGGACTGAGTATCGGATGAGTATATCTTCTTTATTTTAGCCTCTAGACCAAAATAAGCACTTAACATTTGCAGTGCAGGGGTAGCCTCACTGCAAGGATTAATTTTAATATTTATTGGAGTTCTTCTTTAAATTAAACATTAAATCTTAAGCAATTTTATGTTGTATAAGGAAAATTAGATTTCTAGCATTTTGCTGATTAGAATCTTTCTTTCCTTGGGCTCTCACACTACACAGTTTACAGCCCACATGCTAATACCCGCTATCTACTGACAGTGCAGAGCCGCTCTTCAGCAGGAAAGGCTGCCTAAGTGACACTTAGCTCCACCTCTCTAGAGCCCCTCTTCTGTTTCTCCATCCAATAAGTGCTGGAGGAACGGAGAGAGGAGGTGAGAATCTCTGAGGGGGTCAATGACTGACCGTCACTGCTCTCGGCAGGGAGAAGACACCAAGAGCTGAACCATCAGCAGTTACCTAATCACTCAGCCTTCGGTGTTAGAGCTGGTGTGACAGCTGCAGTGTCCCACTCCAGCCCCTAAGCACTGAGGAGAGTATGTTTTACTCTCCCTGTACTTCTCCTTTAGAGCTCATTCACACGGCATGCATGTCCGTGCACAGACCTGCTCCCAGGAGAGACAGGTGCTGTGTGCAATTGCGTGCAGCCCCCTTCACATTCCTATGGGAGGACACAGCTGCACAGGGCTGCATGCCAACCCGAGGTCCGTGTGCCCACACTTGGATGCACACTGTCCGTGTCCATGTGTAGGCACCCAGACTTGCATGTATGTGCAGGTGTGGGTTGGCGTGTAGCCAAGTGCAGCCATGTCCTCTCATACGGAGATGTGCAGACAGATGCGTGCAATTACACTCTGCATCTTTCTCTCTCAGGAACAGGTCTTTGAACGGACATGCACCTACAGAAGCATATATTTACCTTCCCTTCCCTCCCCTCCCTCTCTCTGGGGCCTTTGGAGTAGATGGATTCTTGTCTGGATCTCATGATTAGGACAGGCATTCAGACAAGGTTATAATAGATCAGAGCTCACAGCCTGTCTGCTTTGCTCATATGTAATGCTCTTACAGTATTTATGATGGAATGAAGTTTAGTAACCCAATAAAGTTGTGGCCTTGCCCATTCCGGTATACTCAATTGCATTGTTTTTTATGGGTAGGGCCCTCTTTGAATGTTTTAGTTATGTTATTATTATCTATGCTTCTGGGCAGTCAATTGGAACCCCCTTTTTTTTAGCCACAGCAAAAAAGGGAGCTGGGAATTCAGGTCCAGACATACCTACCCGATGGAATCCCTATATGATCTAAAGAGCCACCGGATGATTTAAAGCGAGCTGTTACTGGTGCTAGTTTGTGGCAACAACTATTGTGATGGTGGACACATCATGCAGTGAACTTTTCCACATTGATCTCATTGATCGATAGTTGATCATGAACATTGGTTTATCAGGTTTTTACGAATTTTTGGACTTTCACACCCCATTTTGTTTGTATTATCATTACAATCTGCATACTATGGACATTTTGGTTTATACGCTGTTTGCAAAAGAAACTGTAATACAAAAATGTATGACAACGAAACCCAACAAATAAGTAACAGAGTATTTACCAAAGTTTAAACAGTGATCACCTCCGTAGATAACAGTGAGGACGCTCACGTCAGTCGGTGCCTCCAGATGTCTGTTCCGCTGATAAATATAATGTGAGGGCCGGGAAATCTCCTTTACTCTCTCCTCTCTGAAGAGCTACCTCTGTGTCTGAGCTAGAATGGTCTGATTGTTGAGGATGCATTACAATGTCACATCATATCACTATAATCCCTTTCAGAATGAGCTATTTCTATACATGCTGCATACACCAGAGGATTCGTTCTCCCAGATAGCTTCTTTTACAATGACACTACTACAGGAAGAAAAGGCTGGAAGAAATAAGTACATCTGATAAATTTGTTGCAGCGAAATACGCAGTACTGGCCATAGATTTATTTAATTGGAATTTTTCTTTCGGATCTGCATTAAAAATGTGCCAGCTGAAAATAGATTGGCTGCTGTGGGCAACCCAGAGACTTTAAGTGTATGTCAAGGCAAAATAAAGAAAAAAAACATATGCAGTACATTTCTGCAATAGATGCTAATTTCATAATGTTTTATCCCTTTAAAGATCCTGCAAGTGCAGAAAAAATCTGATGATTTGCCAGAAATGCACTCAGCACCTGTTGTGGGTTGACAACACACAGCATTTTTATGGACTGAATGTTGTCAGCCTTGCCCAGGTAACTTTACTAAACGAATGAATCCTCTTCTCATCAAAACCCTCTTCTCATCTGGACGACATAGGGACTAATTGCTATGTAGTTCAAGATAAGAACTGAGAGGGCTAATTAGACTCCTTGAGATAAGTGTTGTACAGGACAGTACACAAAGGGTGTACAGGTCACAGGATAGCTTTGTATTTCTGATCTGATCAACAGGTATTTGTTTGCACTTATTGAACAGATAAAAGAGACTGTGTCAATGGGCTTCTGTTCGCTTCAAGCAGGTTTTGCATTCTAAAACAAGTCTATGGGAGAGCAAAATCTGCTGTCACTTACTTTCTTTGATCCAGCGATGACAGGCTTCCCCCTTTTTCCGCTGCCTGAAGCGTTTCTGGGATTCACAGTTGATTACTCTTCATCAGCATGTGCTTTTTAAAGAGGCCACGTGTACTTGAAGGGTCTTCCTTCTAGCGTCAAAGCACCTGAACAACATTCCCATTTGCCTCTGAGCTCCTTCCCAGTGCCTTTGTCTCCTACCTGTTTGGCTGACTTCCTGTGTACTGACCTTGTCTCTTTCACTCGGATTTGCTTGTCTGATGGCTGCCCAAACCCTTGGCCTGTCTTCGGGGATCTGATGTTCTTTTCTGCAGCTTGGCTGCTGTTTCATCAATATCACCTGTATACTTTTATTCAGTTTGCCTCCAGTTTGCATCAGGCCCGGCGCTACCGCAAGGCAAGCGGCCGCCTGAGGGTGCTGCAGGGTGAGGGCGGAAAAAACAGGGCATTTTGCAAAAATGCAACTTTGCCTGTCTAGGCAAAAAATCTAGCACCGGCCCTGGTTTGCATGGGTTAGTCTCCCCATGACATGGAGTCAGCGTGCCGCTAAGTTCAAACTTATGTGAGCGGGTCCATGGCAGAACAACGACTGGTCCTCAGATTCCCTGCCCCGTGGGATCCCACACCACATGCTCAAATGACTTGCATTTTCACCTACTCACTTAAAGCAGGTCAAATGCAGGTCAGAAGTGATTCCTGAATGATCCCAGAACCATCTGAACATGCTCAGCTTCGATACAGGCCCTAACAAAACACTTTCAATTGTATATTAAAAAAAACAAAAGGGAGCAAATAAGAGAAGTCTATTGTTCTAGTTTATTTTACACTTTAATAAATATTGCCTGTGGCGTCTTGTTTAAATTTAAACTATGAAGTAAAAGAAACAGGTCACCAGCACTCGTTTAGAATAAATATGTCCTTTTTAATGGACAATTGTGTCACTACAATCAACAGAGCCGACGTTTCGGGGCCGCACAGGGTCCCTTCTTCAAGGCAGTAAAATTTTGCACGGTGCCATCCGTGATAGTCATTGCGAGCACCACCATTCTTATTTGGCCAGGACTGCTGTAAGGTGTGCGGAGAGGACCCCCACCACCTAAATTTAAACTATGACATTTTCTCTAATCCTGGTTATAGGTGAGCGACTAATGGAAAATGTGCTCCACTGGCAATTCAAGGGTTTTATACTCAAAACTTGGTCTGCTACACTTCACCCCAAGAATCAGCAAACATGTCAAATGAATTATAGACATTTTAGGTGTTTACAAAATTACCTCTTACACACTGCGCTCAATAGTGGGAGTGGCGTACGTGTATTAAAGGAGAACTATGGGGTTAAGGCTTTTCCCCATAGTTCTCCTTAGGGTAACGGGAGGACACAAACTAGCGTCCTCCCGTCACCCTAAGCTCAGTATACCGCGAGCTACAGCGGTATACTGAGACGTCGTAGTATACTGAGACGCCGCAGCTGAAGCGGATCCCGACAATTATGTCTGGATCCGCCCAGCTGCGTGAGTGACAGCTGGCTCTGCCTATCTAGAGGCAGAGCCAGCTGTACCCACCCCTCCCCTGTCCGTTCTGCCAGTCAGTGCTGGTGGATCGAAGCGGGGAGGGGGGAATCCAGCCCCTCCCCTGTCACGGCAGAGAGCTGTGACAGGATCGAGAGGTGAGCGAACGCCGGTATGTGTTCGCTCACCTCCCGATCTACTGAGCCGACCTGCGACAGTCTCATTGTCACAGGTCGGCTAGAACTATGAGGTGAGTGAAAAGCACTCACCTCATAGTTCTCCTTTAATCATAATTAAGATTAATGGGCACAGAGCCTTTTTGTTTTATTACCCATTGCTGTCATAGATTTTTACAGAGTTCCAATAGTTTGTGATGGAAGTTAATTGATATGTATGATGTACATTGCTAATTAGGACATATATTAATTATTTATTTTTTAGCACAACAGCACTTTATATTTAACAAGTTATTGGGTTTCTTTGTATTACCCACTATTGGGTGCAGTGTGGTAGAAGTGATTTTGTATGCAAGAGTGGTGCAAACCACTTTAACACAGCAGCTGGGTACCTTCGGACTTAGATAGGGGCACAGAATACATTCATATTCATTTTAGGTGTTTCGTTTATGCAGGTACGCTGATATTGTTGTGCAATTCATGAGCACTGGCTTGCACTGTAAAAGTGTATTTCAAATAAAAGTGTATTATGGGACACTATGCAAATGACAAAGACAATAGATACAGAGCTGAATGATTCACCTTTTTGGTTAAACAAATAAATCTGTTTGGACACATAGACAATGTAAATGTTACCGATTGCACATTCTTCTTATCTGGGCAAACAATTACACATAACCTTAGACACCCAAGGACAGACATACGGTCAGCAGAATCACACTAACTACAAAGACATCATTACTTAAAGTGGACCTTTACTCCCTTTCTCTAAAAATCACATTAGCATTCGGCTCTGCATACTGATATGAAATCATCTTACATTCATTAGTTTAAAAAGCATGCTTTTACTTACATTTACTGTTTTTCCACTTCCTGGTCATCTTAGGCATTAGTAATGTAGCCCATAGCTGAGATGCATCCTAGGAAGGTTACATCACAGTGCATTGCTGGGAAATCTCACCAGGTCTCAGGGAAGGGCATTTTTTCCATTTTGTCTTGTTCCAGGAAGTAAAGGGAGCTGGATTAATCTGCTCTTGGTAAAAATGGCTACTGTAAAAAAAATGGGGAGGAGAAGAAAAATAAGGTATGCAAAGTATGCAATTATCTATAAATAGCTGTTTGTAGATTGCCATTACTAAACATTTCTAAAGGGGCCTTTGTTGCCATTTTAAGGATAAGGGTAAAGTTCCTCTTATTCCTAAGATTTACTAAGAATTAAAGGCCTACAATATAAAACAACAAATTTCCATGAAAAACAATGTAACGCTTTTGGATGCTAAAATCCTGAATAATCAGACCGCCAGGGAGGTTAAGACACAGATAACTATTTTATTTGGAAACACTGAGGACTTTTCCAGAATATTCTATAAAAATATTAAAATAGTTTTTTTTATCACTTAGTCACTTTAGCCAATGTTTTCTTGAAAATTTGGAAATTGAAAGTTGAAATTGTGACTTGTAATGAGAGGCACCCTAGAGCCTGGGCAATGGAATGTATTCATATTTCTGGATGTATTTTAAGGGTGGGTTTAGTTGCTGGAGGTTGGTGTTCTACCAACAAGAGTAGCAGAGAATGACCATGGTGGATGGACATTCAAAGGAATAAAATATGTATAATTCATACAGAAATGTAGATGTATGAATGTCAGTATCTCATTGTGAATGTGAAGACAGCTCTCTATACTGTATATTCGTGGAATTTTTTTAAAAACAGAGGCAACAACTGCTGTGAAGACGCTCTCTGTTTTCTAGGTACTGTTGCCTGTAGCTTCCTCAGCACCGTGGACATTTGGATTTTGTGTGGCTCAGACATGGCCTCTGTCCCATCCATGTCCAACAATGCTCTTTTTAGGTGTCATCTTAAGGGTTTGGTATGTTAAAATACATTCTTCTCTGACAAATATGATACATTGGCAAAAAAACATTTTGTTCTAAGCTAAGCAGTTTTATTAGCCTGTCTATGGAAACAGATTGTCAGCAAAACAATTAAAATATTTCATCCAAAACAGACCACTATTGTTTCTCAAAAAGGGTTGCTTATAGTACATTTACTTGAAAAATAGATTGTTAGATACTGGAACTAAACAACAATTCATTTTGTCAAAATACACCTTTTACTCCTACAAAAAATGCAGCTTTTGGTACATTGACTGTGGAAATAGATTGTAAACTCTTTGAAGAGCACAAGCAAGGTGAGCAGCAATGCAATGCTGACACCATTTCATCTTTTATTTATTTTTTACCCTTACTGACTACTAAGGTAGTCATAAGCATTCATAAGCATTCTTTCTCTCATGGACACTCACACCAGGCATTTTCTTTTCCCCACAAACTACCAACTTCAGGGATTTTTTCCTCCCACTGGGATGTAGACAGTAATGAAAAGATTGTCGGAAGTCTAGAAGATTGTCAAAATTGTCTGTTTGCCTTTGTTTTAGATTTCCACTCTTGCTGTCCTGTTAGGACTGGTGGATGCATTATTACAGGGGGGAAAAAATTGCCAACTGCCCCTCATTTGAAGGAACTGTCCTTCTTCTGGAATCAGATCCCTCTGTCCTTCTTTCCTTCTCAGTTGTTTAGCTTTTTGGTCAGACGTATAGAAATCGTCAAACAATGTATTATTTACCTACCAAACATGTTACACTGCACTGATACTTTAATCTAACCTCTATATTATTGTATTTGTTCATCTGAAAAGCCAGTATAAAGGAAAAGGATTGGTGAAAAAAACATGTGGGTTTAACTAACCATTTTTAATATTGATTCTTCACGGTCTGCTTAAATGAGGCATGGCAGGGATGCGGCCTTCACCAACATAGTTTGTGTTGAAAGGTGTCCCTCTTTTTCATCTCAGAAAGTTGGGAGCTATGAACAACACTGACTGGTCATAATGTTTATCTGGGCTGATCCCATGAAAAAGATGGTTGAGGATAACCTCTGCTACCCAATGACATGACAATACTGGCTAACTCAGACAGCAATCAAATAACATCTAAAGTTATAGTAGAAATTAGGTAATGCTAGAATGAAGTCGAGCTAAAAAAAAACAAAACTCTTTACCCAGAAGTCTTTGTACTAGGAATACCAAATAATGGGTCTAATGCCATTCAGTTATGGAACCTGCCAAACATCCTTTAGTTCACGCTCTCTTTCTCTAATGTGTTTTTCTTCCCGAGGTGAGAAAATGACGTGACTCTTGTAGCAGGCCAAGCAGTATAAATTCCTCAGCCAAGCAAGCTGGTAAAACAAATTAGCATACAATAAAAATAAAAAACGCTGGCATCGCCACTGAGACATTCCTGACATTCTTCTCGTCAGCTGTCAGGGCATAGAAACATACCAGAGGATTTAGCCTTGTAATTGGCTGGGAATACATTTTACAGGTGAGACACCGAGCATTGGACATTAAAGCGTCAGTGAGTCAGTATGGCTTTTTTTTGTGGTAAACAGTCCAATTCTAAGGTCACTCATAATCTCCCATACTTATTTTCTACTAAAAATAAAAAAAGCTATGTGGTTCTTACACTCCAGAGCTCAATGGATTATTCAATTAAAGGGATCTTCATTGCTCTACCAACGTCTAAGCCAATGAGCAAATCTCTGGTCCCATCCTTTGGAGTTCTAAAGGCTTCACACCACTAAAAATATGTTTCATCATTGTGGTCTATATATCCAGTAAACATATTGTATAAGCTTTGTCTGTGACATTGGACTTACAGTTCATCAAAGATTCAATAGACAATTTTCCCTACATTCGTCAAAAATTCGTTGGTGAACATTCATTTTACATATGAACACAAGGTAGAAGAGATTTCCCCTGTAAACATTAAATTCCCTGACATGTGGCAACATGTGTTCTTCAATGGGAGGAGGTCTTTATGGGAATATTCACCCTATGTCAGAAAAGGGTGAATGTACCTTCGCTGGCCATCACTTGACATTTACTCAACTTATTTTAACTAAAATTCACCAGCTTGATCTATCTGTCTACTGAAAAAACAATGATTGTATATGGAGAGTTTTGAACTGGTGTTTTCAGTATTTCAGTATACTTCCATTACCCCTACATTACTATTGTGCCTTCCAGTGAGTAAGGGTCAGCAGGAGAAACCACAGTGGCCAGTGGGGGGCCCAACAAGCTGGAGCAGTGTAAATAAATCAGCGCCGGGTGCTCTGCTACAGAGCGAGGTTTTAGCAAATAGCCCACTGGACAGGTATGTATTAAGCTGCTTTCTTTTCAGGGCAGAGCCTGTGTAACCCTGACAGGTTCACTTTTTCTTTTTTTTTAAAGTGACAGTTGACCCTCCTAGTATAAACACAGTTTCAGCACCACGGAAAGCTGTTGCTGGCAGATTTGCTTGCGGGGGGGAAAATACTATTCTTTATACTTTATATACTGTACAAGTGAAATTGGGCAGCTGTTGAATTCGCCTGGTGCACATTCATTCTATTGTAAATACGGTGAATGTGACTGAGGGACACCAGGTGACTCAAATCACACTTCAGTAAAGGATTCACAGGCTACATTTCCAGTGAATCCTTCCTAAATAGACCCTATTGTGGCTGTTAGGGTCTATTTAAAAAGTAGCAAATGTCCATCTTGTCTTGATTTGTATTGCAACTGTAATGTCTTCCTTATATTGTAAAGCACTGCGCAAACTGTTGGCACTATATAAATCCTGTATAATAATAATAAATGTGACCTTCACCAATCACTATCATTTGGAACACATGCACTTGGAAGAGTCACCTGCAGTGAATGTTTGCAGAATGTCAGATTAATTGCTTTATAAATACGTCTATTAATGCCCAATGTTACATGAATGCAGAATCGGTTGACTCCATCTTACAGGGGGCAGATTTCAATCAGGAATCCTATGTCACCTTCATGGTACCTTCTCTTTGATGACAAATCTTAGTGGCTTCAGCACCTTCATGGTTATTTTTTATCAATATAAAGAAACAGGTACAGGTGCTCCCTTGCTATGGGAATACTCATTTTCAGAGAGCGTATGGGTTAAATTTTTTTCAATTTTGTTTTACATTAAAATGTCGATGTCAGGGGGTCAACAACATAACAGAGGCACTACCCTGAAAAGAATATTCTCTCATTCAGACTTCAGTTAGAATGGGACCCGCAGCCAGTGACATGTGCTTAATGTTATATGATTATCTGTTCTCTGATCAGATCTGTAATCATGGGGGCTGACAGAGGGAAGTTTTCCAGCATCGGCTTTCTTTGCGACTCTTTAGATGTTGTGCAACAGAAGAGAGCTGAAAAGGAAGCTAGTGCTGAAAGAATGCAAAAATGTGAAATGTATTGAGTGCAGTTGTCAAAAGAAGCTGAACGATAAGGATTATTTGTGATGATGGCACGGGATTTTATTTAGTATTATTTAAGTCCATATTCTTTTCACAGAGCCGCAGTTATCTTGTTCAGCTCATATAGTACTTCCTCCTTTACAATTCATCTCTACAATCCCTTTTTTTGCGCATACAAATGTAAAAAGGTGCTATACAGTAAACCATGCTCTTTAATATAACACCCACCTTTCATCATGGCCATAAATTACAACTGTACTGTGTTATGCACTTTTGATAGTCCAAATGAACCTGTCCCTGTTAGTAATGTTTGCCTCCCGGGCCAAAAGTTCCTAGCCCCTACCCCTAGCGTACCCACTCCAAGCTCATGACTCAGGTAGCTCAGAGGTCCCTTTTACATTACCCACTTCCCTCCAAAGCCCCCCACTTTCCCTGTTACCAATAACTACACCACACAACAATGGGAATTTAAATGGCCACAGCAGCCTTTTATTATAAACACTTATAAATAACATTATAAATAACTATATTAACAATATTAACAACCAAA
Organism: Nanorana parkeri; assembly: GCF_000935625.1. Classification (NCBI taxonomy): domain Eukaryota; kingdom Metazoa; phylum Chordata; class Amphibia; order Anura; family Dicroglossidae; genus Nanorana; species Nanorana parkeri. Next base: position 95,835 of record NW_017306425.1, on the reverse strand, counting down.
CACCTATACCCTTTACTTCTATCACTCCTTAACCCTTTCCTGTCCTCGTTCCCCTTCCCAGCCTTGTCATGCAGGCCTTCCGCTCATTCCTCTGCTTTCCATAGCTCCATGCCTTACTCTCCTGTGATAGACTACAACTTCAATACAAATTAGCTAAGATAATGTGAGATTGTAGTCCATCACGGGAGTGAGCTTGGAGCGGTGGCTACTTTACAACACACACAGGGACCATGGGGAACAAAAGTAGCCAGCCTCCAGAAGGAAGGACAATGTCAACACCAATTCAGAGATGATTTGAGGATCTACAGCCGAGTGATACACAAATAAGGTACATTTTTGTTAATAGTTAAGGTACTTGAATGTATTTTGTAATATTTAACGCCTGTCAGGTTTCTATTGCTGTCTGTGACCCCACTGGAGACAATTAGGCTGGGTTCACACCTAGGCGTATCGAATATGCGTGTTTGTCACGCGCTTCGTACCGTGCATTTTTACAGCGATTCGTGGTAAAAAAAACGTGCGACAAACGTGTGTTTCCGAGGGCTACCTGGCTGTATCCCAATGGATACGCGCGGCAAATACACCCCAAATAAGCTCCTGTACTTCTTTGGGCGTAGGGCATTTTGCAGCGCATTCCTACGTGCTGTAAAACGCCCAGGTGGGAACCATGCCCATAGGCAATCATTGGTTTTCACATGTTGAGTGTTTTACAGAGCGTAGGAACGCACTGTAAAACGCCCAGGTGTGAACCAGGCCTTACTCTTTTTTCCTTTCCATGTGACATTGTTGTCACCCCATGAAGACCCCAAACAGCGCGAAAAAGAAAAAGGACAAAAGTTGTAAACTAAAAAGAAAATCAAATGCTGGATGGAGTTACATTTAAATGTGTGCTTATTATGTCTGTGATTGGATTATAATACGTGTAGGTCTTATCTCATTCTGGTGAGAGTAGAGCAAGACACTGGTGGTCACTAGCCCAGGAAATGCATCTCGTATCTCAGGAAAAAGCAGATCCTGGAGTGATGTTAGTTAATACACACACAGTAAAACAGTTACGTGCATTTGGCATTTATATGCATATATAAAGAATGTAATGTATATGCATATATAAAGAATGGAATGTAGTAGTATTTGTTTAAAGAGGCATGCCAGGAGACTGCAGTCTATTAATATAACTCGGCCTCACATGGAGAGAAGAGCCGATCGACTATGTAGATAGATAGACACAATAGATACTAGAATAGCTATGCCTGGGAAAGCTATTGGGCATCATAAAGATGGAAGCCATCAAATATGTGCAAAGAATCTCAAATCATTGCAATCTAGTTCCTATAAAAGATGTCTGAAGGATGATTTATGAGTGTTTGGGTAGATCTGTTGGTACTTTAAAGCCAAACACCAGGCACAATAATCTTCCTCTTGGGAAACGTGAGCTGCACTGTGGTTTTTCTAAAAACCCACTTGGCCAATCACAAAAGAGGGCATGGCACCGTTTGCTTTGTGATTGGTCAGGAGGGGAGGGGGGATGGAGATGCAACCACAGCACTTAGGTCTATGAGACCTGTAGGGCTACAGCCAGAGGGGGCATGGAACTTCAGCAGGAGCTGTACCTCCACCTGCCTGTATAACTATCGGAAGAAAGCGGCAGTACTTAAAGGATAATTAAACCTTTAAAAAAATGTAAGAGTATCTATGTAATACGTTTATTCAACTGGGTATAATATCACTTTACCAGATATTCCCAGAGTCTTCCTTGGTAAACAGAGTCTGTAAAGCTGGGGGAAATGAATGGACACTACTTCATCAACAAAGAGACTTGTGACTCATCCCAGTTATTTCCTCTTTCAGTTTGTTATTGATTTACCCATTGGTATCCTGAAGTGGAAAGACCATGCAAATTAAACAAATACATGTGCACACAATTTCTAAATGTAAGTGCTACCCCAATGATGCAGTCCCTTTCATTACCTTCCGTGTCATTGCAGAATGATTCACAAGAGTCCAACACCAGACAGAGAGAAGGATAAACGATAAGATATTATACATTTTGGTGATGTTCCCTCCCACTTATCCTGCTGCTCCTGTCACTCACCCCGTCATAATTTATGGTAAATACAGCCTTGGCCAAAATATTTTGTTATTATAGTCAGATGCCATTCAGATGCACTGTAATCCTCCTCTGTTGTCCTCCCTCCTTCTCTCTATTTATCCATGACTCTGTCCTTCTCTGAGCAATCCCTCTATGTATTCATTTTCTCATACTGTATATCCAGCTAACTTCCCCACCTCCCCAATCTACTTCTCCGTCTTTCTACTCCACCCTTTCTGTACCCTCCTTTTTATCCCCCCATCGCTCTTTCTGTTCCCCCATCTTCTCCCTCTCTTTATACCTTCCCTTTTCTACACCCCTTCTTCTTCCCCCTTTCCTTCTACCCTGATTTTTCTACCACCTTTTTTTCCTCTCTGTCCCTCTTTCTGGCCTCCCCTTCTTCTTCCTGCCTTTTAACCCCCCTTCCCCCCCCTTCTCTATCCCCATATTCTTCTCCCTCTTTTTCTGTCCCCTCTTCTCTGCTCTTCCTTTTACCTCTCTCTGTCCCTCTTTCTGCTTCCCCTTCTTTCTCTTTTTTCTAGCCCCCTCCTGCCCCCACCCTCCTCTTTCTACCCCCATCTTCTTCTCTTTCTACCCCATTCTCTATCACTTTCCCTTTTCTCCCTTTCTGCTCAGCTTCTCTATACCTCCCTTCTTTCCCCGGTCTACTTCTTCCTCTCTTTCCACTGCCCCTTCTCTTTCCTCCACCCCCCTTATCCCCCTGTGTCCCTCTTTCTGCCCATTGCTCTCTCTCTCTATACTCTCCTCCTACCATGTTTCCTTTATGTTCTTGACCTTCTCACTGTTTTGCATCTCCTCATCCTCTTAGCCAAGGTTTCGCTATTTCTTTCCATGACCGGCCTGAACAATACAAGCCACGCCAGCCAGACAAGCAATGCATAGAGAACTGTAAAGAGTAAACATTCTCCCCCTCGGCCTACGAGCCCCATTCACAGCTGTAAGTCAGGCCCTGGATACAGACACACACCTCGCTTATATAACAAAGAGGAGAGTGTCAGTGGAATAAGCACTGATTCAGCTCATTCCGTCCAAATGTCAAAGTCTGGCCTTTTTAACCCACTAATAACTGTGTGAACTCCTATTACTGCAAAGGCTGCTTCATAACTTCATCATGATTCAGATCTGTTGATCTCTGATGAACTTTAACAATATTTGTAAGGAAGTAAAAAGAAAAACAATATCAAGTTATTATGAAACAATGATATATATGTATATACTAACTTGTTCAGGCAGTTGGAATCCTAAGACAGTGACAAGCTTGTGAAATGCGTGATAATACGTTCATAAAACAACAAATTAAACACGAGAGGAAAAAGCTGTGAGGAAGATCTTTTGCCACACACATTTGACTTCCTGCCTACTAATCCATTAAGTCCTCATTCACATCTGTGCAATTTTCTGTCCATCGTAAGACATTGCACGACAAAATGAATCCCATCTATTCCTGTGGTGCCCCTTTGCATCTATTCGATTATGAGAAAATGCTGCATGCCCTTTTGGTGTTATTTTGGCCTCATAGACTTTAATGAAATTGTATCAAAAACACACGTACATGCGTTTTTTAGCTTGTTTTTTATGCATTTTTGCCATAACAACCGGGCTCCTCCCCTGTAACTTCTACCTTACGCAGGTTGCAAAGGAGAGAAGGCCTCAAAATGCGGGATGACAAAGTCTTTGTCTGCCTGGTCAGAGTCTCTATCTTCTCTTTTTGTGATCACCAGATGGACCCAGTATATTCTCTTCCTCTTCTCCACATTTTCTTCCATCAAAATTGCGGCAGTAGCTTGGGCTGGCACCATAAATACTGGCATAGCAGTCATGACGCAAGATTGCCGCACAGCTACACATGGCAAACAAGAGACAGAGGAAGCTTAAAGAAAGACAAAGCATAATGATTTCATAGGAGTTATTGCTTGTCGTTTGCCAAAACAACAAACACATGAAGTATGAAAAATGCATCAAAAACACATAAAAAAGCTCCACAAATTAACAAAAAAATGCATGATAAAAATGAAGACTCCGAAGAAGCCGTGTCCCTAACCCTTTCACCTCCTGAGGCTGTGGGGAAGAGGGGGCTGAGAAGGTGGTGCACGCTAAACCGGGCAGGGGGAGTGGTGGGATGGTTTCGGGGCACAGGCCAAAGTGTCCTGCTCCCCTCCTGGTAACCAGTGGCATCACTGAGGCTGAAGTGGGACGTTGGCCAGAGCATCCAAGATTTCTAGGAGCTTGGTGGGGAGATGTGTATGGCCTTTACACATCTTCCCACCCGGCTATTAGTAGCCTGGGATGCTCTGGCCAGAAAGGGGGCAGCAGGCACACTGCAAACATTGTGCAGCAGAGCGGCCATGCCAGCGTGACTCCCCCAGCGTGACCCAAAGAGATGCCGCCTGAGGCAACAGGGATGGCCCTGTTCACAAGTGTGTACCTAGGGTTAAATTCATTGCAGTCTACCTCTCTTCAGCCTCAGATAACGGCTAGTGTTGATGTAAGTAATTAATAATCAACATGTTGGGTTAAGAAAGGCCAAGCAATCCAAACAATATCCAATTAT
>NW_017306425.1:86945-91118 GCF_000935625.1 Nanorana parkeri | reverse complement strand
TATATATATAAATGTATGTATGTTTACCTTTATAAAGCATCAGCAGATATCAGAACACTTAATACTGATCATGCATTGCACATATCCACACAAGACAGTGCCATCCAAAAGAGGTTACAATCTAACATCCCTGTCACCATCTTGTTCAGCACCTGGAACAAATAGATGAAACCCGGGCAAACACATGAAAAACTTGCATTCTTTTTGCAGATAGAGACCTGGTGACAACAAAACTTAAGGCCACTGCACAAATCTTTTCCTGGAATCTATACATTGTTCTGGGCATTCTTCTGCCTGTTTTCGTCAGTACCTCTATAGCTGATTCAATTGACTGTAAGATGTGACACACAAAGTTCACCTTTCTATAAAACGATGGACATATGATGGTTCAATGGTTACGAAAATTATGCAAAAGCTCTCTGTGATCATGAGCATTTCCAATGCTCTCATCTGCACATATTGTAACTCCAGTGTGACCCATCTGATGCCATATAGAGCCACATTAAAACAATTCTTACCCAAGGAAGAGGACACAATAAATTGCAAGACATAAAACAAGAATGTAATAGCTGTTTCAAAGGAAGTAATAGCCAGGATCCCTTATAATAAGTAGTAATAAGTGGCAATAAAGGTAATTGGCCTTCAGTGGTAAAGGGGCTTGTTAATCGGCATGTAAAATACTGTATATATGTACAAAAGGGATTTCCCTGAAAGGAGAATGCCAAGGGGGTTGTCTCCTAGCATCATTCAACCCAACTCCTGTGAGCAAAGGTCACCATGGACATGTTTGGAAGCCAGTGCAGGGATTGGCAGAGAGGTGGTTGCGGACACTGAGTCGTTGGTAAGGTGCATGATTCTGGGAGCAGCTTTCATCATAGACTGAAGGGATGATTGCTGGTGTAGGGCAATGAGAAGGTTGTTACAATAGTCGAGACAAGAGATTACAAGTAAGTGGATCAGTAGCTATGCGGTTTCATGTTTAGTAAGGGGCATATGTTATGGAGCTGAAGGCGGCAAGATTTACATAGTGATTGGATGTGGTCCATGTGGAGCTGAAAACAAGATGAAATATCTGGGTATATGACATCCACATCTGCCAGCATATGCAGTCAATGTACAATCTCCTCAACTGCTCATCACACACACAGGAACTTGGGCTTGGGTGCTGCAAAATGTCCTCCAGCTACTGCAACAGCTACTGCTCATATAGTCAAATGTGTACAGCTGCACCTCCCGAGTACAGAGCCCAATGGAGGTGAAAAGTGCACAGGGTGAGCAGAGGGCATTGGGTATTGAATACAATAAACCCAGTGGCAGATAAGGACACACAGGGAGGGACATGTCACTCATCTCTGCTATTACAACAATCTGTATTTCTATTTCTGAAAAATGGAACTGTTCATTCTTTCAGTATAACTAATTATCATGATTGAAGTTCAGAGCAGCAAGCCTCGTGCCACACTGTCACCCACCCCTATAATTCCCATGAGGGTACGGAATGTCACAGCCCAGCTCAGAATGATCTAGTGTGTCATTTTTAAATGATTTTAATTACATTAAAGGTTTAAATACCAGCGCCAACTAATTGCGAGACCTAAAGGACACCAGTAATTGATTCTATTACAAGATGGAATTTAGCGACAATGCTTACTGTGAAAGAAACTGACTATTATGGCATCCCCGTGGCTGCCACCCACAAGTGCAGGGATTTGGGTTTTAACCCTTGGGAAAGAACGCTCCTCCTGCATGGCATGTCATAGAGATCTGTAAATGGGAAAAAGCTCTGTGCCCATGATACTGTACCATTGTAGATAAGGCACTCTCCAGTAAACTGATGTAATATTATAGAGACCCTTTTGATCCCATAAGATTATATGGGCATTTAACCGTTTTTTTTTAAATTTCAAATCAACTTTATTGTACATAGGTAAAATACAACAAGATGGTATGCACTACCATGTAGATAAAACAATATACACATCACACGTGAAAGATTTCAGAAAAATCACGCATGGACTCATACACGCACACATCAACTCATAAATGCACACACACAATAGGTTGAACTTGATGGACCTATGTCTTTATTCAACCTCAAATACTATGTAACTATGTAAGTAGTAATTGTATCTGAAATACAGCAACATCAATAAGCGATTTTAGGCATGTTACTTACCTGCCAAAGCCTCCCTTGCATAGACATCCAAAAACCTTCTGACTGCTGTCGGGTGCCACCATCTTGAATGTGATGTCAGCAGTCCCAGCAGACTCAGAGCTGTCACTCCAGTGACTCGTTATAGCAAGGGTAGGCAAACTCCAGTTGTGGTGCAACTACAAATCCCATTAGGTATTACAAGACTCTGACAGCCACAGGCATGACTTCCAGAGGCAGATGCATGATGGAATTTGCAGTACCACCAACTCTGTAGGGACGTAGTTTTCCTACCTCTGATCTATAGTATCCCCTTTGCTCCACCCCAGCAGCTTTATAAAAGGTTAGGTAGGGAGATCAGGGGAGGGGCGGAGGAGCAGGGCCAGCACAGACAGTAATGAGATACTCCAATAGGAGAAGAGAGCTATGACAAACAAGGGGGGAGGGATCTTTGCTAGAGAACTGACACTTTCTGTAGTACCAATTTTTTATTGATTTTGCAATGTACCTCTGAACTACCAAGCATTGACCAGTCTTTATTACAGGAATCTCCTGGAAAGTTTCACCCTGGATTACTACACAGATGTGGAAGAAATACACAAAGCTCCCCAAGATTAAAGGAAGAATACTCATGGCTCTTGTATTTAGACAATTTTTGCTTATCCCAGAGTTCAGCTTTAAGAGGGAGTCACTGATAACCAGCGATATAAAATGTATTTTCCACGTTTTCCCTATATGCCATTATTCCTCCATCGGGTCAGTGTTTCCATTCATAGGTTTTATGGATGTTTTCATATAAACTCACATTTCTGTTGACTGAACAAACATTTCACTCAAAAAGCTCAACAGCTCTTTGATGGAGTTTGATTCACGCAGGCCGGAGTCGGCCCCGCCGGATCCCCAGACGCAGGGCGGCACACAGAGCCGGGCACACAGTGCCACACTGTTCTGCGATGACAGGCCGAGGATTATGGAGGCCGTATCTCTGGGTTGGGAGGCTGGTGAGGAAGCCAGCCTGCCCTTCCTATGCCCTGCTTGATGTCTGCAAGTCAAAGCCACATCCAGTACCGTTTTGTTTGTGCCCGGTGTCACTATAACAGCACGCCATGATGAATGTGGACGCGTTAATGTAGCAATGTATTTTCTTTAAATGCAAACTTGGTTAGCAACATGGAAGGCGTCCAAAATACCCAGAATAATCTATCACATCGTTCACTGCAAGACTGCGGGTCCAGATAGCTGTCACTTTGTTTATGTTTGTCTACTTTTCTTTCTTCATATCCTTCGAGGTGACCCTTAAACTGGCTCCGGTTATTTTCATATCCTCAATCTGCATACTTAAAAATACAGCTGTAGTTCAGGGGTGGGCAACCTGGACACTACAGCTGTGGTGAAACTACAAATTCCATCATGCCACTGCTTCTAGGAGTTATGCTTGTGGCTTGCAGAGTTTTGCAATGCCTCATAGGACCAGAGGCATGTCTATGGTAAATAGTGGTAAATAGAAGCTATGGCAGGCACTGAAATTGTGGCACCCCAGTTCTGGCACGCCAAGGCACATACATGCAAAGTAGAGTTGCTGGGCAAGAAGCACTGGAACACTTACACTATTCACTTCCTCTCCTGGGCTCTGCATTAGATGATGTCATCCAGAGGTGTCCTCAGGCCGGTTGTCACCCAGTGCGGCCACAGGGTGTCACCCACTGAGATGTCATCATGGCAATGTGGTGGCAGAGCCTCACCTAGAATTATGGAGGAAAAAGCTGTCAGCTTCATGTCTGAAGTTGACAGCTTTTTCTCCATTCAGATCGGCATCTAACAGGTTACACAGCAGGGAAATCCTCCCCGCTGTGTAACCTGTCATGGACCGAGCACCTTAGCAGTGAGGAGCAAGTAAGGGACAGGGAGGCTCCTCCCTGTCTCCTCCCTTCCTCCTTTACACTAGCTTGGGGACGGGTTGGGGGTGGGGCTTCATCAGACAGGGGACGGAGCTTCGTCCAGCAGGGGGCAGGGCTTCGTCC
>NW_017306425.1:69529-86916 GCF_000935625.1 Nanorana parkeri | reverse complement strand
GGCTGGGGTCCCGCACGTCACTGCTACATATGCAACTGCATGAGACTTGTAGTTCCACAACAGCTGGAGTGCTGCTCCTGCTCTAGTTTTTCTTACCAAAAATGTCTAACTTTTTTTTGCTGAACTCTGGTTGCAAAAACCTCCATTCAAACATATTCCTCAATAGACCCAGATAATATAAATTCATTTTGTGTGCACCATTGCCTTTGCAAAAGTAGCAGTAACAACATCACTGTGCTGTACTTAGCCTGTGCAGAGAGCAGAGCTGTGGGAGAGGTCCATCAGGCTCCACCTCCCGCCGGATCCCCAGACGCAGGGCGGCACACAGAGCCGGGCACACAGTGCCACACTGTTCTGCGATGACAGGCCGAGGATTATGGAGGCCGTATCTCTGGGTTGGGAGGCTGGTGAGGAAGCCAGCCTGCCCTTCCTATGCCCTGCTTGATGTCTGCAAGTCAAAGCCACATCCAGTACCGTTTTGTTTGTGCCCGGTGTCACTATAACAGCACGCCATGATGAATGTGGACGCGTTAATGTAGCAATGTATTTTCTTTAAATGCAAACTTGGTTAGCAACATGGAAGGCGTCCAAAATACCCAGAATAATCTATCACATCGTTCACTGCAAGACTGCGGGTCCAGATAGCTGTCACTTTGTTTATGTTTGTCTACTTTTCTTTCTTCATATCCTTCGAGGTGACCCTTAAACTGGCTCCGGTTATTTTCATATCCTCAATCTGCATACTTAAAAATACAGCTGTAGTTCAGGGGTGGGCAACCTGGACACTACAGCTGTGGTGAAACTACAAATTCCATCATGCCACTGCTTCTAGGAGTTATGCTTGTGGCTTGCAGAGTTTTGCAATGCCTCATAGGACCAGAGGCATGTCTATGGTAAATAGTGGTAAATAGAAGCTATGGCAGGCACTGAAATTGTGGCACCCCAGTTCTGGCACGCCAAGGCACATACATGCAAAGTAGAGTTGCTGGGCAAGAAGCACTGGAACACTTACACTATTCACTTCCTCTCCTGGGCTCTGCATTAGATGATGTCATCCAGAGGTGTCCTCAGGCCGGTTGTCACCCAGTGCGGCCACAGGGTGTCACCCACTGAGATGTCATCATGGCAATGTGGTGGCAGAGCCTCACCTAGAATTATGGAGGAAAAAGCTGTCAGCTTCATGTCTGAAGTTGACAGCTTTTTCTCCATTCAGATCGGCATCTAACAGGTTACACAGCAGGGAAATCCTCCCCGCTGTGTAACCTGTCATGGACCGAGCACCTTAGCAGTGAGGAGCAAGTAAGGGACAGGGAGGCTCCTCCCTGTCTCCTCCCTTCCTCCTTTACACTAGCTTGGGGACGGGTTGGGGGTGGGGCTTCATCAGACAGGGGACGGAGCTTCGTCCAGCAGGGGGCATGGCTTCGTCCATCAGGGGGCGGGGCAGGATGTGCGGGGGGCGAGGCTGGGGTCCCGCACGTCACTGCTACATATGCAACTGCATGAGACTTGTAGTTCCACAACAGCTGGAGTGCTGCTCCTGCTCTAGTTTTTCTTACCAAAAATGTCTAACTTTTTTTTGCTGAACTCTGGTTGCAAAAACCTCCATTCAAACATATTCCTCAATAGACCCAGATAATATAAATTCATTTTGTGTGCACCATTGCCTTTGCAAAAGTAGCAGTAACAACATCACTGTGCTGTACTTAGCCTGTGCAGAGAGCAGAGCTGTGGGAGAGGTCCATCAGGCTCCACCCACTACAGGCTGCCTGCAGAAAATTACAGGAGGGGCGGATACAAGACCAGTCATCCTGCACAAGGAGAGAGAACAGCAGGGACCGGACTTTATTACAGGTCAAGTGTCACACTGGATTACTGCACAGATCTGTAAGAAATACACAAAGCTCACTAAGATTCAAGGAAGTACACACATGACTCTTGTATGTAGACAATAAGTGCTTATCCCGGAGTTCAGCCTTAATATCCAGATGTATATCGATTTTTAGAATTAGCAGCAAAAATATATAATTCTAGCACAGAGATTTTTTTTAAAGACTCATTTGGCTTTGCAGATTCCTACCTGTCTCTGTACAGGTTATAAAGACATCTTTATAAATATCTGTCTTCTAGAAATGGTTGATATGTTGTTGCTGAACCACACAGTTGGAATTGTACTCACGGGTAAGTACTGTGGCTTTTCAGCCCTTGGTCACGACTTCAGCTCCCAACAGGGGCACTGCCCACATGATGTTTGTATGTTCTATATCCGGGTTGGCATATCATTTCTCTGGTATTAAAGGTGTAGCCCACCTTTTGAAAAAAAAATGAATGAATGCACATGCATTGATAACAGAAAAAAAAGGCATCTATTCATTTTTTTTGGCATTGGAGCCTGCAGAGCATTGCAACCGCCATCGGTGCATCTCGAGGGCAATGCTCTGGCTCGTGTAGACTCAATGGACAAAATTTACAAATGCAGCGACATCACCTGACTTGTGGTCCATTGATATCCATGAGTACCTCTGTGAATGGATCTGTCAATGCATGATGCGGCTGTGTGGGCGGAGCCACGCACAGCCCCGTCACATTCAAACCAAAACAGAAACCTGTGGGGAGAAGGCAAGCCCCTGTGTGATAGCATATGAAGGTGACAGGTTCTCTTTACTGAACCTGTCACCTTCAATACAGGAGTTCCAGCACAGCACTGCACTGGAACTCCTGTGACGGCTGCGAGTGCAGCTCTCCCCTCACTGTCTCCTGAGTGGCGAGAAAGGTAACTGTCGGGGGGATTAGCGGGCGAGAACTTCCTGACAAGGGGGGGGGGTGCGGGGCGCCAGACGCCCGGGTTGCCTCTGATGATATCATATGTATGTATCTAAATAAAGAAAAAAAAACAGCCCAGTTAGCAAAACTGAAAGTTTAATAATACATAAATGAATAATAAAGGTTGCCGAATTCTCTCTACTAACAATCACTGCCGGAGGAAAGTGGGATCACCCATGGTAGGCTCCATCATATTTAAAAATCATTGTGCCAGTGTGTGAAGCATTTAGCCTAATCTCAATGACATCATATGTAAAGTAGAAGTAGATTCTTTTTTTCAAGCAAATTTCACCTAAACACCTCAATTAGCAACACCGAATATTTAATAATTAATTAATAGTAGATTTTGCACAATTCTCTCCCCTCATCCTTACTAATGATTACTGCCTGTGGCCAGTGGCATTACCCACAGGGATCTTAATTATGGGCAGCACAGTGGCTTAGTGGTTAGCACTTCTGCCTTGCAGCAATGGGGGTCCCCAGCTGAAATCCCGGTCAGGAACCTATCTGCAAGGACTTACATGTTCTCCCTGTGCTTGCGTGGGTTTCCTCCGGTTTCTTCCCGCATGCCAAAGACATGTTGGAAGGTTAATTGGCTCCTGCCTAAATTGGTCTGCATATGTGTGTGCTATAGGGACCTTTGATTGTAAGCGCTTTGAGGGCAGAGAATGATGTGAATGTGCAACTATGTAAAGCACTGCGCAAATTGTCGACGCTATATAAATACCACCAGTACTAAAAAAAAAATGTTAAAAACACAATAAATTATATATCATTGTGCCAGGATGTGACGCCCATATCTATGACATCATTCATATTGGGTACATTGTTCTAATGATGACTTTGCTAGGTTTCTTTCTTTCAGCCCCTAGATGTAACGCTTCTCTGCTGGTGGGATTACACACCTCTGTACTGCTAAATAATTCAATAAAATAAACATCACTTAGCTAATGTAGTGCCCCAAATATGTCAGTGTGCATTTATACTGCTTCCCTGACCCAGGCACACTGGACCCAGGCCTGCAGTGAATGGCTATTAACCCAAACACTGCCAGCCTGCTGTACATAGAAATATCTAGACACTTAAATCACATTTGCACGGCATCCAGATCTAAAAATTCCCCCTGATCCAGAGAAGCGATATCAAAATAAATGAGACAGTGAGAAAATAGTCACAGCGTGGGTATACTCAGTGAGCAATGCTTCAGACAAGAGCATCCACTTGACCTGCCATTAATAATCACACTTCACATGAATTAGCAGGGCACATGTCAGCATTACCAAACCAGGATCTTACTTTGAGCAACAATGTTTCTCTCCTTTTGCATAAATAGAATACTATTGTCTGAGTTCCTCCATGTCTTACATCATATGGTCTCCGACTACCATGTGCATTGTGGATGTTTTATGTTATTAAAGACTGCAAATAATCTACTGTTTCCAGTCAGACAGACCGTGTCTGGTAGATGCCAAATAAGGGAAGAAGATCCGCAATTCCCAGCTTTGTGCAGCACCACTTAGCAGGAAGCAGAACCTCCATGTGCAATCAGCAAAAATATCTACCCCATGTAGGGTAACAATTTATAGAGGCAAGGTTGTTAATATATTAGACATGTTGGGGGGAATTTATCGTAGCAATTGCGAGTTGTTGAACTCATATATGGTCACATGGCATATATTTGCGCCAGATTTATGTTGCTAGTGTAATGTTCATAAATGAGATTAAATAGACTTCAGGAAGGAAGTTTCGTAATTCCAGGCAAAAAGCATAACTGTCGCTTCTTGAAGAAGTGGTCATGAGGACTTCTTAAGTTGCAATTGTTTTTTTAGGTGATGCTCCAGTTTCAGACAGTCGCATGACAAGTGCAGATTTGTAGAAAAGTAAACAGTTGCGAACTTTTGCACAATAAACGCAATTGGAAAAATAGTACAAGCTCTGGTTAAAACAGGAGCACATGTTGAATGGAGCGGCTAAACAGATTTGCGCATATAACAAATACATTATTTAAGAGGCTGAAACTGTAGCAATTGCTTTGACAAATTATATATATATGGAAAATGCATATCTAAGATAATGATATAAATGTCTTTCCTTGTTCACAGCAGCTCAGGTCTGGACTGGGTTCAGTCCGAACTTAAAGGATATTTAAACCCTCAGCGTTTTTTCCATATATCTACTGCTAGCAGTATATGCAAAAACATAAAGCAAAAAGTTTATCTGAAAATCTGAAAAATCTCAGGCGGCTGCAAAGGATGATGGGCCGGTGCATGCGCAGTTCAGATCTTCGGCCGGTAGACGAGGGGGGACGCAAGGTAAGTCTATGGAGCAGTGTGCACCCGCACAGACTCTTTGGGGCAGGAAGTGCCAGGAAGAGAGAGGAGTCAGCGCTGGATCAGAGACCGGCACCAGCGCTGGAGGGACTCCTGAAAGAAGAAGATGATCGGATCAAGAGGCATCATTTAAGGTAAGTCCTTACACCAGCATTGGGGGATGGGGTTGGGGGGGATATCCTTGTCAAATGTCACTTTGCAGTCATATTAAAGTCAAAAGGCTTTTAAGCTATCTCAAATGCTGGCTAAATCACTTACAATAGTTTCTGATCCTTTATGTTTATAAGTTTTAATTTACTGTAGAACCAGCCCCTGAGCACTGGCCCTGATATCCTGTTTTAGGGTGGCCTATGGAGCCAGGGCCGGCCTTAGGCCTTTAGGCGCCCTGTGCGAGAAAGCTTTACAGTGCCCCTCAGTGACCACACCCCTCAGTGGCCACACCCCCAGTAACCACACCCATTTCCCCCAATATCCGCACCATTTAAAGACTCCTATTTTGTTAAGCTGCAAACAAGAATATATTAAAAAGTATGATAAAAATAAAACTTTTATTTTATTATTAAACTTGTAGGCACAATATAAGTATTCTTATCAAATAAAACAACAGAAGGCAAACAATAAATGTCAAACTAAAATAGAGTCTATAAAAATAAAGTGTCAGGTTGTCATGCCGATCCCTTTTTTCAATTAAGTATATCTAGAAAATTAAAAATAAAAAACAGAACACAAAACCTAGACTACATGTAAATGAATGAATTACTATTTGCCCGAATATACGAAAAATGTATTCAGGCACATAATAATCTGTTTGAGAATGTGCGGCGGCCATGTTGGCATGTGCGAATGCGTGCCACCATCTTTGAGGCGGGGAGCATGACGTTACATGGCGCCATGCATGAGTGGCATCAGGTGACGTCACCTGGGGGGTGGTCGAGGGAGCGCTGTCATGTCGGATGGCCAGCGGTGAGGAGGAGATAAGCCGCCCCGAGGACGAGCTGTGTCGGCCGTCTGGCGCCTTTGTTGCTATGGCGCCCTGTGCGGCCGCACAGCTCGCACACCCCTAAGGCCCGCCCTGTATGGAGCCACCCTTGTGTGTGCTAGTAAGCTGTATGTGGCTCAACAAACACACAGACACAGCAAGGCAAGTCACTCCCTGCTCCCTGCCCCTATTCCCTTCTCCAAGCCAGTAGATCGACGGCTGCTGGAGTTTGACAGGAAGTACAGGGAGGCTGAGCTGAGAGGGTTGGAGCCAACTGTTCTGAAACATGATGACTGTAAGCGCGTGGACAAAAATGTAGAGAAATGCTTTGCTGGGCAATTTATATTTGTCTGATTTGGATTCATTATTAAAAAGAAGCTTGAGAGTTTAATACAACTTATAAGCTCCTCCCTAATGAATATCAGCTGCACAAGATAGGAATAATACAAATTGATACACAATAAAAACACTTCTAAAACTTAAAGGAGAACTATGAGGTGAGTGCTTTTCACAGATCGGCTCAGTAGATCGGGAAGTGAGCGAACACACACCGGCGTTCACTCACTTCTCGTTCCTGTCACGGCCCTCTGCCGTGACAGGGGAGGGGCTGAATTCCCCTCTCCCCGCTCCAATCCTCCAGCGCTGACTGGCTGAACAGACGGGGAGGGGGCGGGTACAGCTGGCTCTGCCTCTAGATAGGCAGAGCCAGCCGTCACTCACGCAGCTGGGCAGATCCCGACATAATTGTCGGAATCTGCTTCAGCTGCGGCGTCTCAGTATACCGCGAGCTGTAGCTTGCGGTATACTGAGCTTAGGGTGGCGCTAGTTTGTGTCCTCCCGTTACCCTAAGGAGAACTATGGGGAAAAGCCCTAACCCCATAGTTCTCCTTTAACAACATATAACAAGCGGACTGTGAGCAAGATCTCATAAGAAATATGAATGAAACAAATAGATACAAATTTCCAGATCTACTGCCATATCAATACAATGTTCTTCTTTCAAATACAGACTGACTTAAAGGAGAACTATGGGGTCAGGCAGGGCCGTCTTTAACGCAGGGCAAAATGGGCAGTCGCCCAGGGCCCAATTCCGGTATATGTTCGCTCACCTCCCGATCTACTGAGCCGACCTGTGACAGTCTCATTGTCACAGGTCGGCTAGAACTATGAGGTGAGTGAAAAGCACTCACCTCATAGTTCTCCTTTAAGCAGACCAAAAGGAACCAAAGAAGAGGTTTCTAGTATTGGGGTTTACACTTTAAACCTTGGACTTTTGGCTCTAGTTTTTTTTGGGGGGGTTACTATCTTTCCTGGTGTATATAAATGGAAAACATAAAAAATGTTTTTTTTAAACTTTACTGATTTCTTGGATATCCTGGACAACTACATCTACATCAATTTTATATTGCAAAATCTGCCAACTGGAATAGAAAGTGTTAACAATTGAGGGCTGATTTACACAATATGCTGCGACTGACATTATACAGCAACTGAACAATGCCAGTGACTGCTAGGGCGCAAAGAGAACAATTGTTTACTATGTGTCTTGTTTATACAACAACATGGAAGTGATGTCCAGTGCAGACATGCTTCATTGTTTCGCAAAACACTGAACCACACACACCACAGAGCAGTACACCACACTGTTTGTCCAGGGACCTGAATTGAGTGTACATTATTTTTTTTTTAAGCCCCCAGTGGGCGCACAAAAACCAAACACCTTAGTGAACCAAAAACTGAATGTGAACACACACACAAAAAGTGCACTAGGAAGTATTAAATGGTCCATCTCTAGAAGCGATAGGCCTTTCCCTGACCCCCTGGAGACATAGGCTCCCAACAGGGGGGACAGCACTTGTGTCCACCTAGCCAAAGCCAGGCGGACCCATTCCTCTAGGTCAGCCAAAGCCGACCTCTGAGTACTAGGTTGGGGTTCCCTTAAAGAGAGATGCCTAGTTCAGGGGGGGAAGGAACCTGATAGCCGCACATCCTCCCCTAGATTTCAGGGCAGGCCCGAAGATCCACATCCTAGTGAAGTGAAAAATACACACATAAAAAGTGAAAGTGCATGGACAAGTGAGAAAAATAAATAGGTGCTTATGTTCAAGACAATGGCAATCATCTGTTTTGTGTTATACGCAAGAGAAAAATTATACAATTATTTCTCGCTGGTACAGAGATCCTGTATCCATACACCGTATTTTTCCTCATGTCCCTGACACTTGTTGGTGATGGGGTAATACCCATATGGAGGAATTGCCCTTTAACACAGTCATTTTGGTCGTCCATTTTTTATATTAGCTCAGAACTCTACAATAAAACCCTTACACCTTTCCCAAAAATGGCTCTCTATATATATCCACCCAGGTTCCAAAAAGGGGTTGAAGTGCTCTATCCTTCCTTTTATTTTTCTTTGCAGCACGTCAGGTTATTCCAAATTTCTGTAAAACATCAATATCTCCATCTATCTCCCACTGGGTCAATACTATGAACGAGATTATGAGAATGGAGGAAATTTTGGCTGTAACATCTGACAAATATGACAACTTTTATACTTAATGGGCAGTTTGCATTGATCTTGGATTGACCTCTGACACTCTCAGGCATAGACTATAAGCCTAATTCATTCTCTATCTTTTCTTTCCTCTGATCTTTCTTCTTTGTTTTTGTTTTTCCTTGATCTTCCTATGTTCTCTAAACTTACTACGTCATGGGACCTATACAATTGTGATGAGACTCATGCCTCTAGTATTTGAATATTTTCTTGTTATCGCCGTATACATGTATACAAGACCTCATTAATATGATTTTCCCAGACATATTTAATATCGCCTTTTATATTCACACTTGATTGAAACATTACAGACTATCTTATGTTTGGCATTATCTCTATAGTTAATATGATATTATTACATGTCATGTTTTCTATCTCAGTATGTACTTTATATATTCCTGTTTTATTTTTATTTTTTAATTATTAATAATAATAATAATAATATTATTATTAATAAATAGAGCTTTAACTATAAAAATGTCCCCTGGTCTTAGCCAAAAGGCCTAGCCCAAGAGGCATAGTGCAGAAAAAGCAATAGGTGTTGCGGCCTGAGTGCCTTTCACAAAGTGGGGTCCAAAAAACTCGAGAACCCCCCTTAGCGCACCACTCCCGGGGGTTGCTTGACACCGCAGGCTTCCTGCCTTCCCAGCCCATGACCATTCCAGGTAGTCTTGCTCAAATCAGGAGGCGCTGGGAACCTCCAGATCCCGAAACAAAAGTAGTATTCATGACCCCCACTGTTACCTGATTGGACGCTTAATTCAATTTCCTTAACCCCCAGCAACTCAGGCAGGGTACTCTCTAGTCAGTCATTCTTACCATAAGGCTGGAACAACGGCACATTTCCCTTCCTAAAACAATAATAAGAACAGGTATTATGCTTGATCTTAGCCGAAAGGCCGAGTTTGTACACTTCAAATAAAGTTTAGAAAAAAATGAAACAGCATGATGCATTGAGACATAATACCCCTTCCCACTGGAGCTGTCGCAACACACTCGCAGGGCATTTTTTAGCGGGTGGTCAAATGGGAATGAGCCCTTGTAAAGGAAATACAACTTTGTAAGAAATATTCATATGTAGCATATACATCCATCCTGCTAATAAGATCAAAGCTTCTGTGTGGCAATGGAAGATCCAAAGGACAACTCACAGTCCTCCACCACAGTACAGTCACTGAAAGTGTTTCACTGAAACCAATCTCATGATTGTTTACAATTGACAGTGACATCATAAACATGACATCATCAAAGGCTCTTCCACAAGTGTAACCAGGAATACCTGAATAATGGAGAATGATTGAGCAATTACGTACAAAATCCCAGTAATGAGCAGATGTTTCAGTGTCATCATCCTTACAGTGATAGCAATGACATCCACTTAAAGCTGAACTTCAAAATATGCAAGTATTGTCTACATACAAGAGTCATGTGTGTACTTACTTGAATCCTGGTGTGCTGTGTGTACTTCTTCCAGATCTTGCCACAATCCAGTGTGCAACTTTCCCTCTGTACAGGAGCTTCCTGTAATAAAGACTGGTCACTACTGCCCTCTCTCCTTGTGCAAGCTGACTGGTCTTGTCTCCACCCCCTTCAGTAGTTCTCTTCAGGCAGCCTGTAGTGGGCACTGGACGGGGCCAGCTGGGTCCCTCCCACAGCTCTGGTCTCTGCACAGGTTATGTAAAGCACAGCTCTGATGTCAATGCTACTTACACATGGTAATATCTGGGTTTGGTAAGGCATTTGGCATACACAAAGTGAATTTATATCCTCCGTGGCTATTGAGGAATGTATTCAAATGAAAACATTGTTGTCCAGAGTTCACCTTTAAAGAGGAATTCCAGACAGAAAATTATGACATTTTTAATCAGGTTGGAGTGCTGCAATATTAAAATGACCAGCATCACACTGACTTCAATACTATTGAGGCTGCAAAAGGGAGCCACAGAGAGGAGCAAGGAATACAGTATCAATGTACCCTAACACAGCGATCCATGTTTGGTATATCATATTGCTGAGAACACTTTTCTGAAAACTAGTGCATATTGTGTTACTGAGCCCAGCCTATACTGATACACTAGGAGGCAGGGAGCTCTTGGCATCTAATAAGTACTCCCGCCCAAGCTCCCTTTGGTACCCGGGTGTATGAGCTATACTGTTAATCATTTCTCATCTGAAATAGTTTTTTTCTTTTTCCATGTAGCCAGCCTTTTGCTCTCCATATGCAATAAAAGGGATGGCCACAGCGTCCCAGGTTGCTAAGAGCTCTTAGCATTTTATGATGCTGTCCACTTTGTCTGGCTTCCCGTCCAGGACTCAGACGTTATTGGTTGCCAGAGAGCTGAGTGGATTGCTCTGGCTTGCGACCCGCTGAGCTCCTGGCAACCAGTGACGTCAGTGAGCTGGGCGGGACCAGACCGAGAACACTGCCCAAAAGCTTTATGAGAAGCAACAACCCCACAACAACCCCCACCCCTGCTTCCTCCCCACGGCCTCAGGTGGCACACAGGGTAGGGAGGGCCTGCTTCTGAATAATTTTTAATTTGGCATTCATCAGTCATTCACAGATCAATTCAACTAATCTTTTCTTAACAAAGTAATTGCAAGTCCTGTCTACCACTGTGGCAGGCGGACAGTGGAGTACTAGTGTGGTGAGTCACGTCACCGTGCTTCTAGTCCATTGAAGATTAACCCTAGCTTCATAACCGAAGGTCCCCCTACGTCTTCTCTTGGTATAGAGATGGGGCTGGAGGAACAGTCTGTAGCAGCCTGTGGATTGCACTCCTAATCCACTGATCGTGTTTGCAATCGTTTTGCTGGCTCCAATGCATAAAAGTAATAAACACATTTTTTTTTCTTTTTGTAACATAGCTGCATCTATTTAAAAAAAAAAGTGGAATATACATTTTTATGCATTATGTGCCTTATGCCATGTAAGTGGAATTTTACTATAGGGGATATTTACTGTATAATGGTGAGTAGATTATAATGGATTTGAAGTGTGCAGGATATTGTAGTGATTGCTCCACGCATTTTACTTTGAATTCGTCAAATATGGAGTGCAGTGTGGAGTCAACAGTGTCCTTCACTGTTCTCTGCATAATTCTGAAGAGTATAGTCGGGTATAGGAGCAGAATGGAGGAGCAGAACAGAAAGGAGTATACCCATCAAAGACATGTTAGCAGAAGATATCAGTCACAGGTCAAGAAGCTTTCAGCTAGTCTGCAAAGCAAACATTGACCATATGTGATGCTGTTCACCATTTGCTCTTACATACAGTAGCAGATTGTAAGCCCTCAGGGGCTGGGCCCTACTTACCATCTTGTCTTGATTTGTATTGTGATTGTAATGCCTTCCTTATATTGTAAAGCGCTGCACAAACTGTTGGCGCTATATAAATCCTGTATAATAATAATAATAATACAGTAAATCTAAATTTCCGCCAAGAAGTGTAGATTGTCAGCCAGACTCTGTCATCTTCTAAACTGAACCCTTGGACATCTCCATTCTCCAGCAGTCTGCCTCACAGTCTTGGCTCTGTGTTTACGCCAGCAGGGATTTAGTTTACATGATTGGATTGTCCAGATGAAAATTTAGTAATGAAAGAAATACAGTGGCAGGGAGATCAGACGATGACTGTGGACTGTCAGTGAAACCCGAGCTACTGGTGGAATGGACAGAGGATCATTTCTAATACTGGCTCTCAATCTGCTACTTTAGTCTATAAGTGTTTGATGACAAGCTGTGAAATGCAGGATAATAACTGCTCTGGGACTTGAATGGTGAAAAACATCAGGAGTGTCTTCATGTTTTACTCATTTCAAGTTATAATTATTATATCTCTTTCGCCTCTCAACATCATTGCATGAAAAATCAGGGCAGTGGTAGACCCACCCCGAATCAAGGACAGTATTACCAATATGACCAAGCAAAAAATGGTTCAACCATCGGACGAAAAGTTTTGCACGATACCGTGATTCGCGGTAAAAAAAACACGTGACAAACGCGCGTTTCCGAGGGCTACTTGGCTGTATCCCAATGGAAACGCGAGACCAAAACGCCCCAAAGAAGTACATGTACTTCTTTGGGCGTAGGCCGTTTTATAGCGCATTCAGACGGGCTGAAATACGGAAAGGTGTGAACCATACCCATAGAGAACGTTTTGTAGAGCGTTCATAGAGCGTTGAACGCGCGACAAAACGTAAAGGTGTGAACAGGGCCTAAAGGAGAACTATGGGGTCAGGGATTTTCCCCATAGTTCTCCTTAGTGTAACGGCAGGACACAAATTAGCGTCCTCCCGTTACCCTAAGCTCAGTATACCGCGAGCTACAGCTCGCGGTATACTGAGACGCCGCAGCCGGAGCGGATCCCGACATCGATGTCGAGATCCGCCCAGCTGCGTGAGTGACAGCTGGCTCTGCCTATCTAGAGGCAGAGCCAGCTGTACCCGCCCCCTCCCCCGTCCGTTCCACCAGTCAGTGCTGGCAGGTCGGAGCGGGGAGGGGGGAATCCAGCCCCTCCCCTGTCACGGCAGAGAGCCGTGACAGGATCGAGAGGTGAGCGAACGCCGGTATCTGTTCGCTCACCTCCCGATCTACTGAGCCGACCTGTGACTGTCTCATTGTCACAGGTCGGCTAGAACTATGAGGTGAGTGGAAATCACTCATCTCATAGTTCTCCTTTAAGGATCCTTGAGTCATCCTTGAGAGAGGAGCAGGCGAGTATAGCTTTGTTATTTTTGTACCTAGACGCTTGCAATGCCCCACTGCAATGGTTAGGAAATGTTTTGCCTGAAGTTCTTCTATAAATTAAGTCCTCACTGACCTCTGGAACTGCAGGCACTCTGGGGAAACCCATCCTTAAAAAATGTTTACCACTCATTTACTGCTTGTTAAAGAGTTGTAAAGCCAAACCTTTTTTTGGCTTCCCTTCTCTTTTGCATTTACTCATGTAATCCTGTGACCTGAAGCCAGCAGATAGAGGGTTAATGTCTGCTGACAGCCAAGATACTGTAATATCATCAAGATCCACCCTGGCTGCCTGATTGACAGCTGACTCTGCCTCTCTAGACCCAGAGCCTGCCATGCCAGCCCTCTCACCTATCTGTCCCTCTAATGGGCACTGGAGGAACAGAGAGCAGTTACATGATTGCTGAGCACTCTGTATAGAGCTGCTGTGTGACAGTGTCCCAGCAGTAGCGTCACAAGAGGGATGCGGGGGGGGTGGCCCGCACCCGGGTGACACCGAAATGATTGGCATGTGCGATGACCAACAATGTAAGGGAGGGCATTCTTCCCACTGCCAACAATGTAAGATTGGGCATTTTTCCCACTGGCAAACAATCTAAAGGGGCATTTTTCCCACAGAGCACTAATACATCGTCTTTAGCAGGGGTTCCCTTAGGACTTCAAAATTATTTTAAGGGTTACTTTAAAAACAAAAGTTAAGAAAGACCGATCTAAACCTTAACCAAACATATAAACCTTTGACTAATAACTATTGGCCCTAAACCTCAACCCAACCCTGAAACCTCCCAGGAAGCCAAAATTGTATGTAAATTTTATAACTGAGATTAATCATCATACAAATTCTGCTGATACTAGAGAAAACAAATACTATTGTGAAGAAAATGTTGATACCATGTCTATGAACAATGAAAATGTTGGCTCAACACCAACAGAAATCCTCTGGCCAGCTGATGTTGGTGAATTACAGTATGTGAGATAAAGCCACTGCTAGAGGTATCTGCTCAACATATAAACATGGATGCATTGAATGAATCTTGCATTATTTGGGATGATCTGTATGCAAAATGATCTTGTGGTAGGCATTTGTCCACCATCTTGTTCCTTTGACTGACCTAACTTATAAATAAATAAAATAGATTTCATGTCACCACTCTGTTATCAGTCAGTCCATATTGTGTCTGTTTTACCTTTAGCAATAATAACTTCACTTTGTGTGTAGCTCCTCCTACCTGGAAATGCTAAATTTAGCACCCCTTCAGACGTCAGTATTTATTCACAGGTAAAATTTAGACATAAGAAAGGCAGGTTAGTACAAAGATGAGTGTAATTGCTGTGTGCAGCGTGGGAACCGCTCTTTTGCTTTTCGGCCCATATTATCTTAGTATTGCCTTTGCTAGAAGAGTCTGTATGTCAGCTCTCACGCTGCCCTAGCTGATCACTTCAAGAGGTGAAGCAGAACCGGATGGTTTAACTTGCTGTTATTGTATGGTAGCTATTTTAGGAATCTGATTACTGGAGGTGGGTGGGGTAATTAAGAAGCGCAGAATAAACATTTGTGAAGCTTAAAAGGGAGGATTTAAAAGCCTCAGGTGTTGTATGGCTAATGCTTAACTATGCCGTTGCTGGGGACACAGCCTTTCAGCTGGGAATTCTTTTTTAGCATGTCAAACCGTATTCTGTAGAGCAGTACAAAGAGCAAGGGCACAGTTCTAAATGCATAAGTCATAGCAACCAATCAGATTTCAGTTTACAGGAACCAAATTAGTGCTTGCTCTCTGACTGGATGCTGATTGGGTGCCTTCCTCTATTATTGCAATCCCTGACTGAAGATAATAGAGTATAGTTCTGTAGTTGTGGAAAGGACGGATGACAGGTAAAGTCACTGATTTCCCAAAAACAGCAGTGGTCATAGTTTACTTGGGGAATACTTTCAGCTCTATATGGAACACTAACAAAGGACTGCACTCATACATGTTTTTACAATGTTGTTCTATCAAGAGAATGCTCAAATGTGTCGCCATGGTCCGTGAAACTGATTCCAGAAAAAAGACACAAGTCAGGCCCCATTCACACTGAGCGACATGAAAATCGTGCGACTTTGAGCTATATTGCGCGACGAGCGATATTGAGCGACGTGTCGCGCGACATCGCGCAACTTTTTCCTATTGGGCTGTATGCAATCAGGAGCAATATCGCTCAAAATCGCTCGAAAAAAGGGTCATGTAGGAGCGACAAGCTACCAGCGACGAGCTACAAGCGATATTGAGCGATATTGAGCGATATTGAGCGATATTGAGCGACGAGATGTGAACAGCTCCATTGAAATGGATTGGAGAAGCTACATAGAGCGATATCGCGTGGAAATATGAGCGATATCGCTGCAAAAATCGCTCCATAAATCGCTCAGTGTGAATGGGGCCTTATGTGGGCAGAAAATAAATTCAAAGTATAAATGGGAGTAAGGCGATGAATGCAAATCCTTAACCAGTAGATAGGAGGTCTTTATTTGAATCAAATGGCCTAGGTTCTGAAGTTCTTCACAAAGCGAGGGGTCCCCCCAGGGGATAAGGGTCACCCAACTTGAAAGGTCTATGTAAAGTAGAGCCAGAAGGAACCAAAAGTGTTTTGTAGGTTCTGCAAGTGACAACAGAAAAACAAAAGGCAGCCAATGCGTTTCAAGGGCCAAATGTCTCTTCATCAGGGCTTTAGCAATAATCACAGTACAGGCAGTCCCTGGGTTACGAACAAGATAGGGACTGCAGGTTTGTTCTTAAATTGAATTTGTATGTAAGTTGGAACAGGTATATTTTCTAAGTGTTAATCCAGCCCCCCCAATTTTTTGGGGGGTTTTGGATAGCATAGAGAAGGGTTAAACCCCTGTAAAGTTTGTTTTGCGCTGTTTGCCCCTGTTCAGATTTCCCCTCACTTTGTGTCCCTGTGACAATTGGACTTTGAAAATTTTGGGTTGACGTGGAAACAAGTATTGGTGATAAAGCTTCAGCAGAGACACCTTTTTCCCATGATCACTCTTATAGGAGTGAATTTCCCTTCCTAGTGGTAGATTTCCTCTCACTTCCTGTTGTCTCAAGGATGGGAAGTGAGATTAAATCTTTCTTTCTTCTTTTTTTTTTCTTTCTGCCGATATAATCTTTAGATTAAATCTTTCTAATGAGGATACAGACAGCAGTAAAAACCTCACAGTGACCCGGAAGAAGAGGTGGGCACGTCTAACAAGAGCCAACTTCCTCTAATGTACATAGAGTACTATGAACTAGACCCAAAAAGGCGGGCACCCCTCGTCAGCACGAGCGCGGTAGCATTAGAACTACTGAAATGCTGCGCTGTACACTTTGGCTGCAGCTTGGAACTCCCTGCTGTACAGTAATAGCCTCCATTGGTAAGTAGGGGTCGTATGTAAGTCGGATGTTTGTAACTCGGGGACTGCCTGTATCTTTTAGACTCAGTGCTAGGCTCCTGGGTATATCAATTTAAAGTCAGGAGAGTTCTCAATGAGTGACTGCTTGTGTCAAGTAGCAGAGCACTCCTTCTGGCTGTATTTTACCATTTTTAAGTGAGGCCACTCCCATAAAGTAATCTGTTTCATAATAAAACATGCTGTCTAGTTATATTTTTTTAAATAAAATGTTTAAAATGACTCATTTGGAAATATGATATTTATTCAATTGAAAAGTCCATCTAAGGAGCTTAATGCTTCCATACTCCAAAGCAGAGCTTGCGAAAGAGGAGAAGTTTACTTTTCTGTCTTCAAATTATTTCAAACTCATTAAAGCCCAATTGAACTTATTTTTCAATAAGGTAAATCAAGTCCAGAAGCATCAAAACAAAAGGTGTGCAACGTCTTACAGTTTGCATACAGGGTAATCTCACTTTCCCAGGTCAATTTGGGAAAATTAAATTACCCCCTCCAATCTGCCCCCCTCCCCCCCTTCCCTGCCCC
>NW_017306425.1:65470-69507 GCF_000935625.1 Nanorana parkeri | reverse complement strand
TACGCGGCAGTGCAGCCCTGCGCTCTATATTTTGAATTTTGCTCGCAAATAGCGAACAATCATTGCTCAGCGTGCTTCTTGCTAACACCCTCATGGGCGTAGTTGTAGTGATGACCTAGGTTGGGTTCACTTGGACCTGCCCTGGGTTCAGTTTGCTTGGACATTTACTGAACCCAGCCATTAAACCCAGCCACTGCACGATTCTCGTACGATCGCGGGATTTCCCGCGGTCCAGCTACAAGTCAACCACTGATGTTGTGTGGGCCGCAGAGCATCATTGGTTCTAGGACACAGACGGAGGCTCAGCAGGTGGGCAAACTGGCCAAATTGGTAGTCCACTCGGCGAACTGTAAACAGCTTGGATTCGGGTGGAACTAATGGTTGACCAAAACATAAAGTTTATCTCTAATTGTGACCAACAAAATGATATTATGAAGTTGCACCCAAAAGACATCATGCAATGGCCTATGAGAGTGAATGCATAGTGTGGCCACATTTCCCAGACACAAAAGATATCTGAACGAAGGAAATGGTAATATATCTTGACACTTTTCTTGAAGCTATGTACAGAGAAAGAAGAGCGAGTGTGTATGTGTGTTGTCAAGAGTCACCACTCTGGAGGACATTTTCACACCCTGCTCCTGAGAATGCTAAGGGCACAGGTACTGCTAGAAGGACATTAAACGCCAGCGTTATAGCTTTCCATTAATGGGTGACTCTTGCAGTGAAATGGTAAGGTTCTTTATGCAACGATGACCAAGAATTTGTCACACAGTTCAAGAGTTGCTAACCTGGAGAGACAAGCTTGTGATGAATGATCTGTAACAAATCTGAACACAGACACATAAAACGGGTCATATATTGCAGGGAGCACAGCGCATATTGCCCAGGCCCCCTTATTGTACAAAGCACGGGGCCTCTAAAATTACTCACATACCTAGTAAATCTTTTTACAGCCTTACTACTGAAACTAACAAACTCTGCACATGTTTAGTCATCCCAACATACGCCGCTGGCCTCCAGATATGGCATCATGGCACTGCAGAAATACGATGCAATGTGTAACACAATCCTATTACAGAACGGGCCCCGCTTGGAATAGATTAACACAGACGCAATGTATGGATATGTACAAGTCCATTAAAAACCAGACACCGATATTTTTATACTTATATAGCCTATATAGATGCTTATTTCATTTTCATTGGCAACTAGAGTATGAATGGCTGATTCAGAACAAGTACAAAACAATCATGGGCACTTCTGAATTTTGATAAAGTAAAAAAAATAATTTAATTGACACTTATCCAAAAACAGAGCATCACATGTCTTGGACTGTAAAGGTGGCCATACACTTTACAACCATCGCAAGACCTTAGTCTTGCGATGGTTGTAAAGGAATTTTAAAAAGGTAGGGGCGGGCTTCCGATGACCACAATGCTGAACGGGCAGTGTGCGCGTGCGCACACCGGCGTGCGCACACAATGCTGAACGGGCAGTGTGCGCGTGCGCACACCCGAGCATCATTCAAACAAGCCGGAAATCGTAAGATTTTCGGCTGGTTTTCTAGCAGGCTCCTTAGACAAAAGACGTGCGACCGTACAGTAGAAACAGTCGCACGTCTTCATTCACACTGCACGATTCTCGTACGATCGCGGGATTTCCCGCGATTTTTGTACGAGAATCGTGCAGTGTATAAGTCTTTTATCCAGCAACTTGAGAAAAATCTCTGTTTTTTATCTAGGAATTTATTTATTCTCCAACAATCATGGGGCAGCGTTCTCAGCCTTTGCTCATTCATATACCAGCCCCACCATAGTCTTTATGGCCCTGGTGCCCAACGTGTGGCCCACCAGTGTTCTACATGCAGGCTACTTTGCCTTGAGCTGGGCCAGCAACCTAAAACTCTGTCAGAGCATTAGGTCTCAGATCCTGTCTGCGTCCGAGCCGGGACACCCACACGGACGTGCAGGGCGGGTGAGCATAGGGCGGCGTACCGGCGTAGTCCCATAGAGAAGGACAGGGGCTGCATACTAATCACACGCAGCACCCGTCCTTCCCGGGAGCTGCCCGATATGGCCGTGCACGCAGCACAGAGCTGTACGTGTCGGCCGTTTCTCGTGTGAATGAGGCCTTAGGTCCCTGTTTATACCTGTGCTCAGGGGCTTACCTAGCTTTTTTGCCGCCTGTTGCAGTGGGGGGCGGTGGTAAGCGATATTACATTGAGCTCCTGGCAACCAATGACTTCACTGGTTGCCAGGAGCACAGTGGGATGCCGCACCTCCTTCCCCCCCCCCCCCCCCCCCCCCCGCCACCTCAGGAGTACATGCCCTACATATGGATTGTATATTTTATAGTCATTTTGGGTTTAATTGGGTTAATTAAGTGTAATTGTATTGTGGAACGGCCATGCTACTATGCCGACATGCCACCTAAGGCTACAGCCTCAGGCTGCTTTATTATAGGGACGGCCCTGCCTGTGCTTCAAATGTTGTGTGGCAATGCACAACAGGAGGAATCGCAGCATTTGCTGTGGAGCCTGATCAACCTAAGCATTGTTCTGCCATGCAGTTTGGAAAACAGAGCAGGTGCTTCTGTTGGTGCTACATAGTGCGTTTTTGGCCCCAGCCGCCCCACTGACTTCCATTGACAATGGGAGGGCATGAAAAATGCATGTACGTGCAGTTTAGCACGTTTTGCGCACCTCAACCATTCCTCCTAGCAACAGCTACTCTAGCTGGGTGAGCTGGGTGAGCTGGGTGAGCAGGCCACACCATGCTTGATGTGGAAGAACTAACATGACTGGGGAGGGCAAGAACATAAACTGGTAATTTAAAATCGCTCATTAAAAGATGGCAGGTCATGTAGGACTAGTGATGTGCGAGGGCTTGGTGCGAGCTCAGTTTGCACAAAACTGTGACTGCCACACACCCCTCCTGACCCAATCAGTTGTGACAGGGACTCCCGCCCCCCATTTGTGGTGTTTAGCTGCGAGCCAGGGAATGCCCCGGCCACAACTGATTGGGGAGTTGGCAGTCGCAGAATTGCATGGGCTTGGGTTTGCACCAAGCCACCGCACATGACTGTAATACCTAAGAAGATAAACTTACACTTTGCATTAAACCAGCGGTAGGTAACCTCGGCACTCCAGCTGCTGTGGAACTACAAGTCTCATGAGGCATTGCAAGACTCTGACAGCCACAGACCTGACACCTGGAGGCAGAGCCATAATGGGAGTTGAAGTTTTACCAACAGCTGGAGTGCTGAGGTTGACTACCCCTGCGTTACACCTTACAGAACAGTAATGTGTTCACCCAGTGTGAAACCCATGCTGGGTGAATATAACAGCAGACAGGTACTCTTCCACAGCAGCTGTCTGAAGACTAGGCCTACAAGCCATGTGTAACATCAGGGGATAAGGTGACAGGGATTCCCCAGTTCTCGAGCGCTGGGATCAAATGGAGTGTAGCGCTGCTATTTTTAGATCAGTTCTAAGGATAGACCTGAACGCGCAGTCACCCCAGGCCAGGAATTCACACACACACACTGATACTGGGATGCGGGTTGGTACTTGCAATGATAAACACAGTCAACAGCCATCCATACAAACAATGGAACATGAAGACAGGTGTGTTTGTTATCCTAGTACGGGGGGGATTGTAGTATTGGGATGTAATACAGGGTTGCTGACAGAAATACAAAGAAGACTAAAAAATAGACCTGGATTGTGACGCAGGTAAATGAGTCATTGATTGGAGGAGAATTCCGAGTACAGGGTGTCTGCATCAATGTGGCCGTAATTATGAGGGTACATCATCGAGTCTGTAAATATCAAATTGTGACAGCGCTTTAACAGATCATCAACAAAACTATCCACTTTATGGCTATGTATCATTTTTAAGAATATAAAACACAAAGGTAACATATTCTTTTAAAATACTCAATTACAATATCATAGTCCACACCCAGCTATGCCACCGTAAGGCAAAGCAGGATTTTTGTATTCCAGAAACTTCCTTTCTTATTTGGACGTTTGC
>NW_017306425.1:7024-65372 GCF_000935625.1 Nanorana parkeri | reverse complement strand
ATGCTCTATTCCTCTTCTGAAATGTGTAGGGATGTGTAGGCATGGTGGCCCCAAGTGGAGATATTCCACCATTAAGCTGGCCATACGGTGCTCAAAGAAGCTGTGTGTGGCCCCGTCAGCACGGCCCCCTTTTCGAAGCTGCTAAAAAGTCTGGGCCAAACAGTGACTACAGCCAATTGCTGTGCTCTCTGTTCGGATATAAAAAATGTTGCATTTTACATCCTTTCTCATTTATTTTTTTAATCTTAGCAACAGCATGGCTTTAATATTTTCCCCAACTCCCCAGAAGTCTTATGTGGACTAAAGAGGATGGAGATTGCTGCCATCACAACTCGCATGACCTGTAGACCATTACATTTAGGATGACTTATCAGTTTGGCATTCTAAATGCCGAGCTTCGATGCAACATGCAGTAGATGGGGCCAGGCTATTTAAAGTGGCACTAAACTCAGGAGGGAAATCTTAAAAATGCATTTGTTACCTTAACTATTAACAAAAATGTATCTTATTTGTGTATCACTCGGCTGTAGATCCTCAAATCATCTCTGAATTGGTGCCGACACTGTCCTTCCTTCTGGAGGGTGGCTACTTTTGTTCCCCCATGGTCCCTGTGTGTGTTGTAAAGTAGCCAGCAATCCAAGCTCGCTCCCATGATGGACTACAATCTCACATTTGTTTGTTAATTTGTATTGAGATTGTAGTCCATTACGGGAGTGAGTTTGGACAGGTGGCCACGAATACCGTGTTTCCCCGAAAATAAGACACTGTCTTATATTTTTTTTGCCCCCAAAAAAACGCACTAGGTCTTATTTTCAGGGGATGTCTTTTTTTTTAATGTGCAACAAAATGTGCAACAATCCAAAGTTATCTGGTATCACCGCCTGTCACAGTAACTGGCGCTATAGAGGAAGTATCGGCTAATGCGGCTCTTCTCCCTCCACCGCCGCAGCCTTGCTTTCGACAGCGCCGACTTCCTTTGCCATCAGGGACGATGGTAGCAGCGGTGTAGCAGTGGGGACATCAGACAGTGGACAGCGCGGTAAAGTACGGTACCATTTACCAATACACATTACAGTTCAGTACCATTACATTAAGCCAAAGGTAGTCAAACTCCGGCCCTCCAGCTGTGGTGAAACTATCATTGCCATGATGCTTCTCTCTCCAGGAGTCATGTCTGTGGCAGTGAGAATCTTGCAATGCCTCATGGGATTTGAAGTTGCACCACAGCTGGAGGGCCGGAGTTTGGCTACCCCTGAATTAAGCAGTGCCTTCAGGGGGACAGCAGTTGGTGAAGTATGGTACTGGAGTGCTCCCTGTCACTGCGCTGGCCGGAGGGAGTCCCCTGTCACCCCCTTAATACAGTATGTCCCTGCAGGCTGATACCATCTCTCCTGCTCTTCAACTTCCCCCTCACATGCTACCACCAAACTAGGTCTTATTTTCGGGGTAGGTCTTATATTACAGGAATCTTGAAAAATAGTGCTAGGTCTTACTTTCGGGGGAGGTCTTATTTTCGGGGAAACAGGGTATTAGCTTGAAGGAGGAAGATGCAGAGGAGTGGCTTGCCATAGGGCTGTGTGTTTGCATTGACATACACAGCATAGTAGCACACAGCTGGCTGGGAACGGGCATGCAAGGGTGGCTTTATAGGACCTTTTGTAAGTTTATTCAGCAGCATTTTAAAATATAAAAAAATATGCTTTAATATCAGCTTAAGGCTTCATGCACATGGGCTATTAGTGACAACGTGGCGAGAATCCGTGGATTTCTGCAGTTGGGATCTTTGGTGATTGCGGACAGCTTCAGCCGCTCAGCCTGTACAAAACAATGACAGATTGACAGGAGCCATGGCTGTCCGCTGTTGTTCACATGTATCCGCACATCCAGAGGTTAACTGCAGTTAGGAACAGATGACCGGCCCCGGTTCAGACCGGCCCCGGGTCAACATCTGTCCCTAGCCACAGATAACTGCTGGATGTGCAGATGCATGCGAACAGCCATGGCTCCTGTCCACCTGTCATTGCTTTGTACCGGCTGAGCGGCTGCACCTGTGATCCCAGCCACAGGAATCGGCAGATTTATGCTGCATGTTGGTACAAATAGCTCATGTAAATGAGGCCTACGTCATGTGCTCATTCCAAAAATCTACTAAAATGATTTGTTACTGCATTATTGAATTCAGAAACTTTTAATGGAAAAGTAAGCAAATAATCTTAAGTCTGATGTCATATCATGTCACCTCACTTCACACTTTAGTACAACAGTAGGCAACCTCTAGCTGTTGTGGAGCTAGATATCCCATGAAACTTTGCTAGACTCTAACAGCCACTGGCATGACTCCCAGAGCCAGAGGCATGATGTGATGAACATGCCAAGGTTGCCTTTTCCTGCTCTAGGAAATCAGATCCCAAGTGTGAGCTAGCTTACTTACTATATGTAAACATACTAGATTTCTTTGTGCTGCAGTTTTGGACTTTACATTAGGTAACAATGTGATATCCAATCCTGTTTTATGTGGATCTTCAAGCATCTGCCAAGTATCAGCAACCACATGAGACAGCTTCCCAAATGTTGACCAGTCCAAATATATGTCTCAGACTTGCCGTACTGGAAATTAATTAATGAAAATCAGCTGAATAATACGTTTTAAGGTTCTGAACCGGCAGCACACCTACGCGGATAGAGATCTATACATTAGTCATCGTTTTCTTGAAATCTGTGTATTACTGAGGAGGTCTGGCAATTTATGAGCAGCCTAAGTTTATGAGTAGACCACTGGGGATAGAGGCTCAGATGTTTACAATGGGATTCCCAATTCCTCCTGGATGGAACGAGACAGAATTGTATGTTTTTCAGCAGAACAGTTTCCTCTTATTGCAACATATTTAACGTATATAATTGTAACCAGGATGCATATCTTCCAGGCTAGTATATCATACAGCTTTGTCATTGACACTCAAAGTCTAAATATGATTAAAGATTAGGGCAGGATCCAAGCGTATTAACATAGAAGAGTGACAGCAGAGACCAAGTGGTCCATTGAGTTGGCCCCTTTTTTATTTTTTATTTCCATTTTTAGACTTTTGTGTCTGAGTATAGCTCTTTGTTTGTCCCCATTATGTTTAAATTACCTTACTGGTGACTGACTTGCTACCTCTGCTAGACACCTGTTCCAAGTGCAGCCCCTACTACTGCCAGTGGAGTGGCTACTAGAAATGTAGCATTTCTAGTGCTGTAATCAGTCTAGCTGATTTGCAGTTGGTTATTATCTGGTTAATTCCAGGTGTTCTGCTGTTGACTATACCTGCCTGAGTTTGGTGTGACCCTGCTGCCAATGGGGGAACATCTTGAGTGTCTATGCCTCACCAGCCAATCACTGGGAGTTTCATTGCCAGTGGATCATGCTGGGGGAGTGCAAAAATACTCAGGGGAATTGCCATTTGCTCAGCCCAGTCCGTCCCTAGGCTTAGCCTGGTATTGGGATGTTCAGAGGTGGAGAAACTGACTAGGCTTCGAGCCTGGAGGAGGCCACGTGTGGACACTGGAGGGGTCTTGAATTGATTAAGGAAGAAAAGCCAGAAAAGCCTTAAGACTACTGGAGGTGCCAGGTGCTGATATGGACCTCAGGAACAAGGCTGGTGTCTCTCCTATGAAAGATCCCATGCCCATCCCTATTCAGCTCTTGCTCTATTGCCCAGTGTCAGCCTGTTCTCCTATTGATTCTGCACTGTGGAAGTCTGAAGGAATTGGTGAGTCTGAAGTCTGTCTTCTATTTTTGTCATGGATGTCTGAAGCCCTATACCCGCTCTCTTAGTTATGCTGTTCTCAATAAAGCATTTAAAAAAGGCACTTAAAGTGACTGGCGCCTAACTTTCTTGATCACATGTCCGTTCACTGGCTAAGGATCTGCCCCTGAGAGCGAAATATCATCCCTCCCTACCCTTTGGGGTCCACCTCAGGCCTCCCAACCACTCTTTCGGTAAAACAACAATTTCTAAGATTAGTCTTGAACATTTAGGTCCTGTCCCCGTGTTCTTGATCTTAGCTTAGTATTCCAAATACTGCCCTCCTAAACCTTATTCACACATTGAATGCTTTTAAAGGTTTCAATCATGTCCCTGCTGTCCATTCTTTCCTCAAGTCTGTACATATTAAGTTCCTGCTGTCTCTTCTCTTATGTTTTATCCCTCAGGCCATTCATAATTTTTGTCGTCTCTGAACTTGTTCTATCTTATCAACATATTTTTGTAAGTGAGGTCCCCAGAACTGCACACGGGATTCTAAAGATCTATATAGAGAAATTACTACCTGCTTCCTCCTGCTGGTAATAGATAGATAGGTAGATGATGGATAATAATAATTATTAATAATAATAATAATTAACGATGCACCGATATATCGGCCGCCGAAACATATCGGGCGAAAATGGCACTTTTGGCAAAATGCTGAAAGTGCCATTTTTCTGCCGAAATAGCGGTGTAGTGGTTCTCACTCTCCTCCCTGCTGAGCGCTGCTCTGTGTCACAGCAGGAAGGAGAGTAACTGTCACAGGCGGCCGAGCGCTGCTGGATGACAGCACTGTGAGCGGCCTGGCGTCTCTGCTCCCTGCACCGATCAGCCTCCTGTCACAGATCAGGAGAGCGGCCTGGTGGGCGGAGACAGCCAGCACTGTCACAGGAGGCTGGCCAGCGATGCGGGGGAGGAGTCAGCTGCCAGATCAAGCTCTCCTCCCTGCACCGCTCGCTCAGCCTCCTGTGACAGCGAGTCAGGATGGAGAGCGAGTGCAAACACTCAGCGATCGCTGAGTGTTTGTAAATAATTGAGGACAGAGTATGTTTACTATATCCTCAATTATGAATGAATGGGAAGTGATCTACATCGAATCTACATCACCTCCTGTTCATTTATGATTGTGGACATGGTAAACACACTATATCCACATGTTATAAATGAACAGGAACACTCAGCATAGAGGATTCCTGTTCATTGATAACAGGGGCTGCAGAAAAAGAGATTGAGGACTTTGTGTTCTCAATCTCTTTTTCTATTTTAAAAGGGAAATATCAGGGGTCTGTTTAGACCCCCAATATTTCCCCAAAGCACCTAAAAGTAAATTTAAAAATACAAATATTTAATAAAAATTAACAAATAAAAATAAAATATTAAAAAATGTAAAAGTTTATAAAAATAAAACATTTACATTTTTTTTTTAAAAGTTAGAAAAAAACATTTTAGTTTTTGGTTTCAGCCCGACATTTGTTTTCATTTCGGTTTTAAAATTTTCATTTTGGTGCACCTGTAATAATAATAATGATTATTATTAATCAGGATTTATATAGCGCCAACAGTTTGCACAGCACTTTACAATATAATTGAAGACATTACAGTTACAATATAATTCAAGACAAGATGGTTAGGAGGCCCATAAGAGCTAAATGAAAAGATCTCACAGACATCTCTCTATTTGTATCACATAGAGCAGATCTGTTCGCATTACATAATTGCAGTCCAGTACAGTTTTCAATCCTTTGCCAGCACACAAGCCTTGATGAAGGTGAAGTTGTGAGCCCCCAAAAATACTTTTTGCATTATGTTTAATAAAAATCTTTACTGGACTCACCCAGTTGTTGAGGCACTCTCACTCTTCTAACACTTTTCAATGGGTAATTATTAGATAGAAATGTACAGAGTGAGAGGCACATGGTTGGAGTTTTGCCCATGATAAATGCAACTTGCCACTGTTGATTATCTGTAGAAAGTTAGGAAGATAGGTGCCTTCTATGTAGATATACGTATAAAGTTACTTAAAGTATAAGTATATAAGTTATCAGGAAGACCATCAAAGTTCACAAGACCTAATAATCTTAATGGTACAAAGGTCTGTTTATTGGTGGTTGATGGGCCGATCTCAGCCCTGAGTGGTAAGCAAACAATGAAAGCTTCCTTGCCTTTCCCTTTAGGCTGTAGGGACACATCAGCTCCCCCAGTCTCTGAACCAATGGTAGCATCAGGAAGGAAACCTATAACAGCTTCCTGCTTATATTAGTACTTTACTATTGGAATATAGCACATGCCAGAATGAACCTTGTTGGTTGTAGTCATCCTCCAGCATACAAATGAATTGTGTAACATTCACAGATCTGTCCGGTATGCATTATGACTGTCATTACTGTCCTCTTGACCTCACATCTTTATTATAACTCCTATTAAAATAAACTTTCAAGAGATCTTGCCACCCATAGAGAGGTGTATCAGACATTAACCCCACAATTTATTGTTGTAGATTTAGATAAATATGGGTATCCCTGTTTGCTGAGATCACAAGACTTTGGCTGGAGATCAGAGCTGAGTCTATTTGCATATAGCTCATTTAGGAAATTACCCTTTCATGTACAGTTTTCCTCATCTCTAACAGGTGGATCAAACGACTCTCAATATTTACCCAGGCACAGAAACAGAACAGAGACAACTAAGCAGGAAGCATCAGATAGAGCTACAGGCTCGCTGGAAGATTCATTTTACAGATAATATAGCTTATTTTTTACACTATTGTTATTACAACAAGGAAGAGTTTGATGGTTCTCATTTTAGATGACATGACTGTGGAGGTCTCTGAGTATAAGGTCACCACCCAATGAATGAAAACACGTAGATGGTAACTGGACTGCAAAAGCCCTCCCTGAACATGCAAGTCTTTTCCTAGCGAATTCCCAGGTAAAACTGGGATATGGTCACTGGGATAAGGTTACCTTCCCTTTGCTATCCTATGGTCACCTTCCCTTGGTCATCCTATGGTCACCTTCCCTTGGTCTTCCTATGGTCACCTTCCCTTGGCCTTCCTATGGTCACCTTCCCTTGGTCATCCTATGGTCACCTTCCCTTGGTCATCCTATGGTCACCTTCCCTTGGTTATCCTATGGTCACCTTCCCTTGGTCATCCTATGGTCACCTTCCCTTGGTCATCCTTTGGTCACCTTCCCTTGGTCATCCTATGATCACTTCCCTTGGTCATCCTAGGGTCACCTTCCCTTGGTCATCCTAGGTTCACCTTCCCTTGGTCATCCTAAGGTCACCTTCCCTTGGTCATCCTTTGGTCACCTTCCCTTGGTCATCCTAAGAAATGAAAACCTTCTAGAATACTCACCTTAGAATCCTTTTTCATTAAAGTAGTATTAAACTCTAAAACGTTTTTTTTTTAATAATGCATCCAGATCAAACATATATTCATCCCCCAGCAAAGTATTTTTTACCTTTTTGCCCAAGCACTTACATTCATAAAGTTTAAGAACAGCTCCAACTCTCTCAGCTCGGCTTCCGTGAACTCCCTGTCCAGTACAAGAATCTTAAAGGAAGAAGGGAGAAGGTAGAGGGGGGAGGAGTGAAGTGACTGGCCTTACTGTGTCTGTGCAGAGAAACACAGCTTACTAACACACACAAGGGTGGCTCTATAGGACAATACAAGGGAAAAGAGGCACCCTAAAACAGCATATCAGGGCCAGTGTTCAGGGGATCCGCTGAATCTACAGGAAGCTAAAACATTTAAACTTCAAGAAGCAGCATCCATTGTAAGTGATTTAATTGGCATTTTACTTTAATATCACTTTAACTGTCTTGTGCTTTACATTTGATAAGGGACTGATTTAGCTCAAATATTAGGTTTAGCTGAACACAGCTACAGATGGGTCAATTGGGACAAGCAATGTAAATAATGTAATCATCCTTTGTGACATTTAAAGTAGAAGTAAAGCCAAAACCTTTTTTTCGTTTTGGATAGAGTAAGGGAAGGTTATAAACCCTGTCAGCTGTTTTTGCTATCTGTGTCCCATTGGAGAGATTTCCCTTCACTTCCTGTCCGATTGTCAAAACTGATGTCCGATTGTCCTGTTCTGATGTTCTTTAACTTTCAGGATACCGGTCATCAGGACAAATAGAGAGGGTGAAACTCCCTAATTGGAACACAGACAGCAATAAAAACCTAAGAAATTGGAGAAATCTTTACGCGTATTGCAAGCTTTAGAGTTAGACACCAGTCAGTGATGAGAATATGAAGGAGAGGGTGAAATAGAGATGAGGGGTATGGTGGTGGGCAAGGAGCACAGAGGTGGAAAGGATGTTCAGCAATAGATATAGGGAGGGTCAGTATTCTGATCCAGTTTGATCTTTGCTCCTGTACACAGTGCTGTTAACCAACAGCTGGGCTATAGTAGAGAGATCTCATCAGTGTGCTACTTATCCTCGATTGTCCAATCACAGGCTGGGGGCAGGCTGGATTCCAAGCTGAATAGCTTAACTGCAGCAGGGAAATTTGAGGTCATGGGCCTGGCTATGTTGTCTTTTCTGGATGTTCTGGGTGATAAGACTGGCTGAACACAATTACAACCTGTATCACCTACATTTGTCAGCTAAAACAATTCACACATATACTTGTCCACTGTGAATTTTTTGCCTGCTGTTCGGCTTTTAAAAAAACTTGCAATGTCAACAATACTTACCAGTCCCTCCACTCTTTACTCCAGTCTTCACTTACTTGCAGAGCGCACTTCCAGGTGTGTTGAAAGCCTGTGTACCACACTACACTTCACCTGCCACTAGTATGTCCCTCCTGCCACAAGTGTGTCCCTCCAGCCACTAGCATGTCCCTCCAGCCAAAAGTATGTCCCTCCAGCCACCAGTGTGTATCTACTATCTTATACAGTTCTACAAAAACCTATGTTGCAGCAAGACTGGAAAAGTGTATGTAAAGCAAACTTTTGGGGACGAGTGTGGATCAATTAGAACACCTCTCAAATTTGTATTCCTGTCTCTGCTCGATAGATTTGCTCTTTTTTTTGTCCTGGTGACCATTGTATTTAGATGCTGGAGGTGCCTGTACTGCCCTAAGTGATGGGGGTTCAGATTCTGGAAGTGCCTACATTGCAGTGTGTGTGATTGGGGTTCAGATGCAGGAGGTGCCTGCATTGGACTTTGTGATGGGGGGTTCAAATGCTGGAAAAGCCTGCATTGCACTGTGTGATGGTGGCTCAGATGCTGGAAGTGCCTGCATTGCACTGTGCGATGGGGATTCAGACGCTGCAAGTGCCTGCATTGCATGGTACGCTAAAGGGATTTAGAAGGTGTAAGTGCCTACATTGCACTTTGTTATGGGGGGTTCAGATGTTGGAGGTGTCTGCATTGCACTATGGAATGGGAGGTTCACATGCTACAAGTGCCTGTATTGTGATGAGGGGTTCCGTTTCAGCGGCTGGAAATGCCCACATTGAACTGTGTAATGGAGATGCTGGAAGTGATTGGGAACGTGGAAGGATTCAGTTTCAAGTTATACAGGTTTAGGAAATCAGCTCACATGCTTGTAAGCAGACCTCCCAGGTTCCCCAGAGTTCTGCTTTAAGGCAATCTAGTGTATTTAGATGAAATCCCTATAATGTGTTTCATTACATTATTAATGATCTGCATCATCATGTAAGGCACTTAACATCGGTGTCAATGTGTGTCACTCATCCCATAAGCATCGTCTGAGGACTTCAGAGTGTAATGGTCCTGCTACGCTCAATTTTATAATCGCATCTCTTCACCGATCAGCAACGGGACAGAAGAAATCTTCTGCTTTTTCTTCATACTTTAAATACACTTTCTGAGCTGCTGTGCCAATGACAGTTAAGTTGCCAAGTTTCCGAAAATTAATTTGGCACGCTGAATTCAACAGAGTTCCTTTTAAGTTGAATCCTAAAATACTGGCTCTGAGTCAGCAGGGATTAAATGCTTCCAAACGTCCCGCAGCGAGGCTGATCCACCGCCTCTAGCACAGGTTGGCCCATTCAATATACAGTCTCTCTCTTTCCTTTTTTTTTATATTCCTCCGGTACCTTGGCCACTGGAGCACTTAATGTTTTGGGAGCAAACATTTCACTGAAGAGAGCAAATACTGAGCCCTTTATACAACCTGATGGCAGACATGAACTCACCATCTCAAGTCAAAAAAACGTCCAAACAATGAGACAACAGAGCCTAGAGGAGCCTGTACATAAGGACGGAGGTGCATGGAGGTTGTTCGGGCCTTGTAGAAAACTTTATAGAGGTTGTGCTATGTTATTTCTGCATGTGATCTGTCCTGGGAGCCAAGAATAACATAGGATGCATACACAAGAAAGGAGCAGTGGATTTCTTTGAAGGGTTTCCTAACTGTACAGCACCTTCATCCCAGGCTGCACTCGGGCAGGGTTTGGTGATAATCCACACGTGTAGAACATGACGGATTTATGGTTTGCCGGGTAAAGGGGTTTTATTCCTTAATGCAGAACTATCCTGAACACGCAAAGTTACATTAAAGAGGAACTAAACTCTGGAAGCTGTGCCAAAATAAAAACAGGCAGAGGGCAAAGAAATATTCCCCAGTATTGCCTGTGCTCTCCCTGCAGATGATCTTTTCCCATTACTTAATCCTCCTGTCCCATCGCAATCCAGACCGGACAAAAACCCAGATCCAACTGGGTGGGTGAGGTGGGGACAACGGATGCCTCCGTGAAATGTAGATAGATGAAAGTAGCCACTCGCACTCCATGATATTAAAGTCAATGCTGTTTATTGACTGAGATAACACACATCTCCTTAGCACTTTTCCTGTTACCGACTTGCCATGCCTTGTTCTGCAATGTGTCTCAGTGTGGAGGTGGCCATCTTGGCAGGGGTAGGGCATTGCTTCCTCATGTTAGAACCTCCAGCAAGGAGGCTCCAGATCTCCTAAGAATAGCAGTCATAGGCAGCAGTTCCTTAGGTCTCACACTGTACATGTTATGCACAAGAGCATACTTCCCACCTGTCCCTCATTTGGAGGGATTCTTCCTCTCATGAAGCCAAATTCCTCCCAGTTACTGACTGCCTTGTTCTGTACTTTGTCTCTGTGTGGCGGGGGCCATCTTGGCAGGGGCAGGGCTTTGCTTCCTTAGATACCTTAGATCTCACTCTGCAGATATACAACTATGGCAGATATAAGTTACTGACTGCCTTGTTCTGAACTGTGTCTCTTTGTAGAGACAACCATCTTAGCAGTGGCAGGGCTTTGCTTCCTCATGTTAGAGCCTCCAGGAAGAACAGTGAGCAGCACTGTAATGCCATAACCAAATCTCACTCCAAATCTCCTAAGAGTAGCAGTCAGAGGCAGCAGTACCTTAGATCTCACCCAACAGATATACAGCTATGAGGGTGTATACATATGAGCAGCAACTGTCCCTGATTTGGAGGGACTGTCCCTCTATGAAGCCAAATCCCTCGCCATTATCGTCTTACCATTGTTACCTTGTTTTGCGCTGTATCTCTGTGTGGTAGAGAGAAGCCTTTGCTTCCTTATGTTAGGTGGCCATCTTGGTAGAGGCAGGGCTTTGCTTCCTTATGATCGAGTCTCTAGCAAGGAACACAGTGAGCAGCGCAGTAGTGACATCACCAAATCTCACTCTACATCTCCTAAGAACAGTTGCAGCGCCTTAAAACTCACACTGCAGACATGCAGCTATGAGGCTGGGGGCACAACAGCATACCTCCCAGCTGTCCCTAATTTGGAGGGCCTGTCCCCCTCTTGAAGCCAATGCCCTCCCCGTTATTGTCTTACCATGCCTTGTTCTGCACTGTATCGCAGTGTGGAGGTGGCCAGCTTGGTAGGGGCAGGGCTTTACTTCCTCCTGTCAGGGCCTCCATCAAGGAAAACAGTGAGCAGTACTGAAATGGCATCACTCAATCTCAACCCAAATCTCTTAACAATAGCAGTCAGAGGCAGCAGTACCTTAGATCTCACACTGCAGATATACAACTTCTGCGAGCATACTTCCCAACTATCCCCGATTTGGAAGGACTATCCCTTTCTTGAATCCAAATCCTTCTGTCCCTTCTCACTCCTCAGTTGTCCCTCTTTTTGTTCTAATGTGTAGGCCTCTAAAAAATAAAGTATTATTCACCTAACAAAAATGTTGTTCTAAACTAGGCCATTCACCCAACATCTAAATAATTGCACTTGTTATTTTGAAAGCCACTTGTCATTGTGATTTCATCAATCTGCCACAAGCATTTCCCCAGTCTCCCCTCCCCCTATGATCAGACTACTGTGTCAGACATTTGTGAACATGCCAAGAACGTCACAGACACCCGGATTTACATGGTTGTGTCATCTCTGAGCCAGATTTCAGTCCTAAAAGTAGAGAGTGGCCCTGCATAATGCCTGAGCAAAGATGACTTTGTCCTTCTGGAGAGAAAGCAGATAAAGACATCGTCGGAGGAGCACTATGATCTCTGTGAGTGGCAATAAATACCTGAAAGTGATCTGCAATTTGATTTGATTCGTTTCAATGACGCATGTAATGCAACCACCAACTGCCAAAAAAACCCATCTGATTGGCCAGGGAACAGTCACATGTCCGTTTGTTTTGGTTGAGATTCAGATGGATCTGAATTTTCGTTAAAGGACCATTCGGACGCATTCAAATTCAAAAATTCGATGCATCCCAATGTCCAAACTTAATGAAATTTGTACGAATATCTATTCAGAACAAAACAAAATTTTCATGTCTTAAATACATCTGATGCTTGTTCCACTTTAAGCTCAGGAGCACCGGAAAGATACCCCAGGATGCTTAGCATGTGCCTCTCCGATTGGTCTGTTGGGTCATGTGATCAGCTAAAGGGGAAGATCAGAGTGCAGACCAATCTATCCTACCTTTTGGCAGAGATCACATGACTAGATGGCTTTGCATCTGGATACTGCCCTAGCTCCTCAAAACCTATAGTCTGAATATTATCTCAACCAGCATAATAGCCGCTATTGAATAGGAGACCAGCCTCTGAATTCTTAATGCGCAAAACAAATCATTGGAATATATTCCTCAATATCCCTGAAGGATTTAAACTCACTTTGTGTGCACCAAATGCCTTTGCAAACCCAGATA
This sequence comes from Nanorana parkeri, assembly GCF_000935625.1. Lineage (NCBI taxonomy): Eukaryota > Metazoa > Chordata > Amphibia > Anura > Dicroglossidae > Nanorana > Nanorana parkeri. Next base: position 52,444 of record NW_017306425.1, on the reverse strand, counting down.
TTACTTTGAATCATCACTGTGCTGTACACCAGTACAGAGAACAGAGCTGTGGGAGGGACCTGGTTGGCCCCACCCACTAGAGGCTGCCTGCAGAACACTACAGGAGGGGCGGAGATCAGTCACCCTGCACAAGGAGAGAGAGCAGCAGTGACCGGTCTTTATTACAGACAAACTGATCTGGAAGAAATACACAAAGCACACCAAGATTCCAGGAAGTACACACATGGCTCTTATAATCAGACAATATTTGCTTATGTCGGAGTTCAGCTTCAAATAAAAGAAAAAAAAAGCCTCTCCTCTTCCTCTTCTTCTTCTCATTAGCAACCTTCACCTTGGATGCCAGCGTACGAAAATAATATTTACAAAGTGACTCGGTCTCCTCAGCTGAACCGCTGCTGCCGGTGGAAGCTTTGTACCCTATAATATCAAAGCCTCCATGGGGGCCGTGCTATGTGGATGTAAGCGCTTTGGTATTCAGATCCAGTTTGACTGGACCGCCTTCCCGAAGTCATGTCAGGAATGTTATACTCTAACAATGCCGACTCCTGTATTTATTACAAGTCTGCGCGGTGCACTCCCTCGGCTGAGCCCAGTAATTTGGGGCCCGTAAGATAATGGTTCGAAATAACTTCTAAGTACGTCTTGAGTCTTGACAGGGCCGGGCCCCTCCTAGCGACATTCCAGGAGCATACGGCACGCGGCTAATTATGGCGTTGAACGACGAATATAAACAACAGAAGAAGAAAAAAAAAAAAAAGACACGAGCTAACCTCTTTTATTTTGATACCCAAATATGACTGGCTTTTTAATGACGCGTCTCGCACGTGCCCCAGGTCACGTGATGCTAATCGATGATTTGAGATTAAAGAAGAACTGCTTCTGCTCAGCTCTCTATCCCTCCGATCCAGCTGTGGAATGTTCCTCGGCATCCTCACGTCCCATGCAAGTCAATGGACCTGCATAATGGGGACTAACTCCTTAGTCGCCATTTACACCTGAGCAATTTGTGAATGCGCGTCAAACACGGCACTGAAATGCACGCTTTGGTGGGCGTTTGCAAAAAGTGGCAAAAAGGCAAAACACGCTTGCTGTGCCATTACCAGTTAATGGCACCAAAATGTGGCTGGGCAAACACGTTAAAACGCACACAAATATGGACGGAAAAGAAAGTGGAACTCATGTCGCAGATTTTGCGACATGTGCTACTTTTCCCGCGTTTGTCGGACGTGCAGAAACACATTGAAACCAGCAGTAACACGGAAACAAAATGCACACAGATGCACGAAAGGGACGTGTGTTCCCAATATGGCACGGCGTGAGGGCTAGTTCACACCAGACCCAGTGCGTTCCAGCCCGATTGGTGACGGAATGCACTGGAACGCATTCCGGCCGGCTCACTTTGTTTTGAGGTGGGAGGGGGCATGGCGGTGCATTGAAGTCAATGGCACCGCAGCCACACCCTCCAGCCGCAGTACGATTAACTGCACCGGAACGCATGGCACATCAGTGCCTGCGTTTCCTTCCGGTGCAGTCAGAAAAAATGCTGCATACACTATTTTGTCTGACCTCTCTGACCGAGAGAGATGAAAGACGAGAGAGAAGAGAGAGAGAGATGAAAGACGAGAGAGAAGAGAGAGAGAGAGATGAAAGACAAGAGAGAGAGAGAGAGAGATGAAAGTCGAGAGAGAGAGAGAGAGATGAAAGACGAGAGAGGAGAGAGAGAAGAGAGAAGTGTGTGCGTGTGCGTGTTCTGCTGCCAAGTTATACTCCTAAGCCACGGGCCTGATTTCCCACAGCGCACAACCCCAACTATTACTAGAAACTCCTCATTATGCCGGATTCCATGCAGCTGGATCGGAAGGGGGAGTTTTCAGCTATGTCTGTACCGAAATATTCATACGGGAAGTTCACAGACTTCTTAAAGGCTTACTCCACCTTTCAGGCCAGGGGTAGGCAAACTTTGGCCCTCTAGCTGTGTTGAAACAACAAATCCAAACATGCTTCTGCCTCTGGAAATCATGCCTGTAGCTGTCAGTCTTGCAATGCATCATGGGATGTGTATTTCCACAACAGCTGGAATGCTGAGGTTGCTTACCCCTGTTATAGACCATATATAAGGTGTACAATGAAAGATGCTTGCATACAGCATCCCCCAAATTTTAAACACCCGCCCTCGCCTGAATTAAGGGGTGAGTGTAAGGTGCAACATTCTGCTGGTTTTTGAATATACTGTGGCTGTGCGTTGAGGAATGCATGCATGAAGATACAGCAAGCCCCATCTAAAACCGCACTTGTAGTTGGATGCACTTGTAGTTCAGTCGTTACTCCGTCCAGCCCTATAACAGAAGGTCTGTATCTCCATACAGACCTAGGACTGGAGGTAAACATTGCAGGAGCCTGTGCATGGCACCCGCGACGCTCTGATCAAGGCTGCAATGCTCTGCAGGCCTGAATGCAAACATTTAAAGGGCAACTGAAGCCAAAACTTTTTTTTTTAGTTTTGGACAGAGTGGAGAGGGATTAGAACATCTGTCAGGTCTTTATTGCTGTCTGTGTCCTTGTTAGGGAGATTCACCCTCCCTATTAGTCCTGGTGACCATTATCATTGAACGTAAAAGAAAATCCCAGAATTTTGATTGTCCCCAGAACAGGAATAGATGGGAAATCTTCCAGTGGGGACACTACTTCTGTTGACCCTGCTGACCACCAGGGAATTCTTTCATTTTGGAGGAATTTCCCCTCACTCCCTGCTTTGGTTATCAGACAGGAAGTGAAGGGAAATCTCCCCAATGGTACACCGATCGCACAAAAAGCTGACAGGTGTTATAACCCTTATTTACACTATCCAAAACTAGAAAAGCTTTGCCTTCAGTTCTATAACCTACTTTTGGGTCCAGCGTTCCAAAGATGTCACCTTTTTAGCTTGGGGGGGTCACAAACACTAAGTATATTGTACAAGTAAAGACATCTATGACCTTAATATTAGGTTCATGATCACCCTCAGTGCTGAATAGTTTTAGCTCTCTTCGCAGCGATAGACAAAAACGTGATATTTCCAGGTTCATGTCACCATCTTCTGGGCAAAAAATAGAACTACTCTTCTATATCCTGGGTCCGCGAGCATGTAACCCCAATGAGAATAGAAAACGCACAAATGTACAGCAGAGGTAGCCAAATTCCAGCCCTCAAGCTGTTGTGGAACTACAAGTCCCATAAGGCACTGCAAGACTCTGACAGCCACAGGTATGACTCCCAGAGGCAGGGACATCATAATGGGATTTCTATGTATGTATGATGGGATTTTGCCACAGCTGGAGGTTCGAAGTTTGGCTATCCCTGACATACAGCATTATGATGTGTGTAATGCCCCTGAGTGATCACATACATTTGGGTGGGTACACTTTTATAGCCTATTAGCTTGGGTGGGTACACCCCACTAATAGGCTATAAAAGTGTTATGATCCAACTACAAGTCCCATGGCGCATTGCAAGTCTCTGAGAGCCACAGGCATGACTCCCAGAAGCATAAAGGGATTTGTAGTTTCACCACAGCTGGAGTGTTGAGGTTGATGACCCCTGTGGTATATGACACATATGGTACATAACTGATGCTCCACCACAACATACATGGAAAACGTAGGTGCTGGCATTCCTACACCCAGGGCCGGATTTGCTCTCCCTGCCGCCCCAAGGCCAGATTCCGCAATGCACCCCCCTCCCCAATGTAGTGCGGCTTCCCCACACTACATTTAGTCCTGCCTTCCCAAAGCAGGACTAAATGTAGAAGGCAACTTACCGCCCGGCGCCCAGAACTTTATGTTCCGGGCGTCGGGGGATTCCACACCGCTGCCGCCCCTCTGCTCCCTTCTGCCCCGAGGCCTGGCCTTGGAGGGAATCCCGACCTGCCTACACCCTGCCAGTAGGAACAGAAGTTAATGTATCTGCTCACATTGAGGTAAGAGATAAGATGTTGTTCCTAATAACAAGTCAGATTTCTGCTGTTTAACTCTATTCTCCCATCTTCAACTGAACTGTAACACTCTAGGCCAGAGGTGGGCAACTACGGCCCTCCAGCTATTGTCAAACTACATGTGAAGAAGGGGTCCTGATGTGAAGAGAGGCTCCTGATGTGAAGGGGGGCCTTCTGATGTGAAGAGGGTCTCCTGATGTGAACGGGGGGGGCCTTCTGATGTGAAGAGGGGCTCCTGATGTGAACTTTTGAGGGCCGGTTCACAACACAAACTCCGCGTTCCAGTGCGTTCGGCCTCTAGAGCGCACTGGAACGCAAGCCGGCCGACTCCCTGCGTTCAGGGGCTGGAGGGGGCGTGGTGCATTCAAGTCAATGACACCGCTGCCACGCCCCTGCCTGCAGTGCGATCACCCGCACCCGGAACATTAGTGCCTGCGTTCCGGTCCAGTGCGTTCTGCAAAAATAGAGCATGCAAGGAGCTGGTCGACTTGCGTTCCAGTGCGTTCCAGAGGCCGAACGCACTGGAACGCGGAGTTTGTCTTATGAACTGGCACTGAAAGCCTGAGAAACACTGACTTAGACTTTTATCATTTCCCCCATCATGTACTTTTGTTGAGGGTTGGTGTTTTTTACTCATGAAATAACCTATGACTGTGTATAACATCTAATTTACATAAACATATTTGAGATTGGGACTGGATTTCTGCAGCATTACTCAATCTGTTTCAAACATAAACAGAGTAATAGGTGTCACAGCGCTAATTATCCAGCGATGTTCCGGGAATTAGCTATTTTGGGCTCTCATATGCTGCTGCCCTTTACCTGGTAAGGAGACTGCGTTTGTTCACACACACACCCAGCATAGTCCCAGCTCTCACTGCATGCATGACAATACACGTCTAGCTTGATCTGTAGGGTAAAACTTTCCCACACCTCCTGAATTCCAGAAGTTAAATTTAGGGCAGAATTAAAAGCCCTGCCCATGATATCACAGACACAGTAACAGACACTGACCTAAGCATCAGCATCTCAGTATGGCTGGGCACCCTGACCAAAGCATGAGCATTACAATATGGTTGGGTACCCTGACCAAAGCATGAGCATTACAGTATGGTTGGGTACCCTGACCAAAGCATGAGCATTGCAGTATGGTTGGGTAGCCTGACCAAAGCATGAGCATTACAGTATGGTTGGGTACCCTGACCAAAGCATAAACATTACAATATGGTTGGACACCCTGACAAAAACATGAGCATTACAATATGGTTGGGTACCCTGACCACAGCATGAGTATTACAATATGGTTGGGTACCCTGACCAAAGCATGAGCATTACAGTATGGTTGGGTACCCTGACCAAAGCATGAGCATTGCAGTATGGTTGGGTACCCTGACCAAAGCATGAGCATTACAGTATGGTTGGGTACCCTGACCAAAGCATAAACATTACAATATGGTTGGACACCCTGACAAAAACATGAGCATTACAATATGGTTGGGTACCCTGACCACAGCATGAGTATTACAATATGGTTGGGTACCCTGACCAAAGCATGAGCATTACAGTATGGTTGGGTACCCTGACCAAAGCATGAGCATTGCAGTATGGTTGGGTACCCTGACCAAAGCATGAGCATTACAGTATGGTTGGGTACCCTGACCAAAGCATGAGCATTACAGTATGGTTGGGTACCCTGACCAAAGCATAAACATTACAATATGGTTGGACACCCCGACAAAAACATGAGCATTACAATATGGTTGGGTACCCTGACAAAGTATGAGAATTACAATATGGTTGGACACCATGACCAAAGCATACGCATTACAACATGGTTGGGCAACCTGACCGAAACATGGGCACCCTTCATGGGTGAAAAATTAGAAAATGTTACATAGTGTACTCAGATGGAATTCAGGTAGTTGGGACAGATTGGGCAGCAACTAGAAGCACGGTTGATGATGTCACAAAGTCAGGTTTCGGTGACATTGTACCCAATGTCCTCATATCTCTGCACAATTGTGAAGAAGGTGGCAGAAATGTGGGACTGAGATTCCTGGCGCCTGCCACAAATGACAATGATTTTTTCTGCTTCCAACACATCGACTTCAGGGACAAAATGTTCACTTGCTGCCTATACTGTATCTACCTACAGTGTATATATTTATACAGACACACACATCAAGCACGCCGCGTTTATGACGACATATTCTAATACCCTGCCAAATAAAACACCACATCTGTAAAAGCAGAATCTAGCCGCAGAGAATAAACCCAATGCTCCGAACTGTACAAATAGCTTGATAAGATCCATCTTCTATTCAATCTCCATTTGGCAGCTGGGTCATATTACTAAGCAAGCAGCTGTCAGTTACGTGTCCATTTTTACTTATGGTAAACCTGTCACAAACACGGGCAATGAAAACTGAGCATATGATGAAGAAATACATTAAGCGGGATACTTTCGGTGAAGACCTCATGTCAAAACAATGTGTAGATGCAAAGATAAAGGCAAATAAAATCATCTCCAAATCTCAAGTATAAGTCAAGCTCGGCCCAGCTCCAGAATGTGTCTTAGTTGGTCATTGAGACCACCCATCACATTATATATACATCACTTTATATATAATCATTCACCTATCATATAGACCTATATACATATAATCATTCACCTATCATTGAGACCACCCATCACATTATATATACATCACTTTATATATAATCATTCACCTATCATATAGACCTATATACATATAATCATTCACCTATCATTGAGACCACCCATCACATTATATATACATCACTTTATATATAATCATTCACCTATCATATAGACCTATATACATATAATCATTCACCTACCATTGAGACCACCCATCACATTATATATAATCATTCACCTATCATTGGGACCACTCACCACATTATATATAATCATTCACCTATCATATAATCATTCACCTATCATATAGACCTATATACATTTAATCATTCACCTATGATTGAGACCAACCATCACATTATACATACATCACATTATATACAATTGTTCACCTATCATATAGACCTATACACATATAATCATTCACCTACCATTGAGACCACCCATCACATTATATATAATCATTCACCTATCATTGGGACCACTCATCACATTATATATAATCATTCACCTATCATATACTCATTCACCTATCATTGGGACCACCCATCACATTATATACTGCCCAGGACATTGCCACTCATTTCAAAAACAAAATAGATGCTATTCGTGATCAGATCGCCACTGTCCAATCAACTTCCCCTATTAATGTACCAGACCCTCCATCACACTTGTTACTTTCCTCTTTTGACCCTGTCACCACAGAGAAAGTTTCCTACCATAAACTAATTCACCTATCATTGGGACCCACCCATCACACATATACTCATTCACCTACCATGTACTGATTCACCTATCATTGGGACCCACCCATCACATATATAATCATTCACCTACCATAAACTCATTCACCTATCATTGGGACCCACCCATCACATTATATATAATCATTCACCTATCATATACTCATTAACCTATCATTGGGAGTGGGACCACCCATCACATTATACCAAAAGAAAGACATGGAAGGTGAGAAAGTGACCGGCTCTAATCTTACATTTTAAAGGAACATGCTGGATTTACTTTGAAGATGTATCTCTAGATAAACCTTTTTTCTTGTTTTGGATAGACTAGGGTTAATCCCCATCAGATTTTTTGTGTCTCTTTATGAGCTAGGTCAGTGGTCCCAAACCCCCGGGCCGCGGACCGGTACCGGTCCGTGGCTCAAATGGTACCGGGCCTCAGGCGAAGTATATTATATATATATATATATATATTAAATCAAAACAATCTAAAATATAAACAATCAACGTACCCCCCTCAGTGGTCCGCGGTAAAATTATGAAACGTTGACCGGTCCGCGGCGATAAAAAGGTTGGGGAGCACTGAGCTAGGTGGTGCTGACAGGGCCACTCACAGCTCAAATCTCAGCTGATTCAGCAGGAATCGGTCGGAAATTTGAGACAGGCATAGCCAGCTTTAGTCCCCTCTGCTTTTGTTGCAGTGACAACAAAAGTGTTGGATTTCCCATCATTATCTGTTACGGTGAAAATGGTCATTGGATCAAATAGAGAGAATGAATCCTCCCAAGCACACAAACAGCAGTGAAAACCTGACAGTGGTTCTGACCCTTCCACACTGTATCCAAACCAAGGAAATAACCTTTGGCTGGAGTTAGACTTTCGTTATCCATCTCCTGATCATTGACATGAGGTGTTCCCTGAGGGTCATATAATAACTAGTTATACATTATGTTACACGCTATGTTATACATTATCCGTAGATTAAAGAACAACCCCAGGCATAGCTAATAACCCTTGCAGTGAAGCTACCCCCTCACTGCAAGAGTTAACTGTTCGTATTCACCTAGGGACTAAAATAACAAAGCCTCAGAGCCGGATATCTGTTACAGCGCTCCCTCCAGCCTCCAGCAATGGTATGTCCTTCAGTGTCCTCACGTCCTATACACACTGTATTGGACGTGATGGCTTGAGGATCCTTAGACTGCTGCAACGAAGTGGGAGCGAGCTCCAGGGACCCGCCTAGGAGCAAGTCAGCTCTGAGGATAGGGTGAGTATAACCCTAGTCAGACACAAGCACTTAACAAGCGCGTAGCCCAACTGCAAGGGTTAATACTAGTTTTACCCAGAGTTCTGCTGTAAGGCAGCTTCCCAGGGGGATTTAGACTGGGACTAAACTTTAAAAAGTTCAAAAGCATTTCCGGCAGACAGGCAGATTTTAAGTTATTCTACATGGGCTCATTCACATGGGTGCAGAGGGCCTGAATAGCATGCAGAAGTCTTATGTTTATGCATCTGGTAGTCACAGCCGTGTAGCCAGCAGCCCGTTAAAAATCAACAGGCTGACACAGGCAGCAGCTATACAGATCTTCCTGCACGTCCGAGCGTTTGCAAACTGTGTACTTGGATGGACACATAGCCTTGGACCACCATGCATCTGTCCCTGTACACATTAATATGATTGGATGTGCAGGAAGGTCTGTACAGTGTATTAGCCTGTCATTGATTTTTAACAGGCTGCAGCTACATGGAACACCTGTGACTCACGGACGCATATGCATGGGCCTTCTGCACGCTGTAATAGGTCTCTGCCCCCGTGAGAATGAGTCTATGTCTCTTCTCCCAAAAAAAAAGTCCTCCCTACCTGCCAGCAGTGTTTTTTGTCAATGCACGCTGAGCCACACATGTCCCATTCAGTGCACCATACCACCATCTTCCAGGCGCTGGGATAAATTAAAGTGACATTAAACCCTCACATTTTTTAACATAAACCAATACTGTAATGTGTGCCTTACTGTAATCCATGGTTGTTTCCCTTCTCTTTGCTGCTCTTCCTTTTAAATCCGTATCTGTTCTCATGCTGGGCAGAACTTCTGTTTTGCAGCAGACTGCCTTGTCTCTGGAATGGATACATGGTGTCTGTGTGAAGGTTCACAACCTGAGCCAGCACTACAGGAAGAATCACTCAGCTGCAAAGGGAAGTTCTCCCCCAGCATGAGAACAGATACAGATTTAAAAGGAAGAGCAGCAAAGAGAAGGGAAACAACAATGGATTACAGTAAGGCGCACATTACAGTATTGTTTTATGTTAAAAAATCTGAGGGTTCAATGTCACTTTAACTCCCATGTGCCTATGAGCCATTCCAGAAGCTGGTGTAGGCTGCAGGATTCTTTCATGGATAAAGTTGTATTTTCCATATAATGTTCTGCTGTATTGCAGTGGGCCAAACATTATACATGCACCTATATTGGTTCATTTTGGTTTGGGCAGTGAATGAGCCCCTAAGGGCCCCAGGGCATCAGGATACAGAGCACACAAAGGGCCAAGGCCGGGCTGGGAAGGATAACAAATACTTTACAATCCTCTTAAACTAGATATTTACAATAGAAAACAGAACAGAACTCAAAGCAAAGAGATAATCAGTGTCAGATAAAGCTTGCCAAAATTCCCTTGAATCCCTAAAATAACCAAAACCCCCTTCTAAGAATAGGCTACAAACATCATTTCAGGAAATATTTGCCATGTTGTCCTCAGGGGGGACGGACTTTTATTTGTGGACTCTATCATGCACCAAGGTCACGGAGATGGGAAATGATGAATCTGACATATAAGGGCTGTAAATCCAGACAGTGAATCAATGACCATAAACGCAGAGTAGAAGACGGCACAGTGAATTGTCTCCACACAGCTGCCTCCTGCACGTAGTCCTGTGTCATTTGTACCATGGCCAGCCTAGACAGTGTAGGCTGAACCACACCTTTGTTTAGGTCCAGGCAGCCGAGATCCTCTCATATAGTCTGCAATTACGTTGGAGGGAGGAAACCTTGCAGACTATGGCTTTTGTGCCACTTGCAGGTTAAACATTTAGCCACACATTAATCACACAGGAAGCTTTGGATATGCGTTTCAACATAACCAAGCCTAAACTTGAATCAGCCTTGGGATGACTTGCTGCATTCATATATAGCTTTCCAATAATGTATCAGACCAACCCCAGATCATGAAACGTTGGGTGCTGGAATTGATAATATGCCATTTAACCTCCCTGGCGGTCTGATTATGTCAGTATTTTTTCTTTTCTTTTTCACTTTTGACTTTCCCGCCGGTTCGCGCCCCCCCCCCCCCCCCCCCCGCCCCCCCCCCCCGCCCGGCGCAGGCACGGCCCGACTCAGTGTAATCCCGAGTGTGGCTCGGGGGTTACAGCTTTTGGTACTGAAAATTAACCCTGAGCCACACTCGGGATTACCGGCAGGAAGGTTAGAGTGGGCAAAGTGTAATTTAATTCTGATCTCCATAATTTAAAACAGACTCATAACACAGCTGTACTCCATAATCTTGTGGAAAGCTTCCCCAGAAGAGCGGAGAAGGAGGGACAACCCTTTATTAACCTCCCTGGCGGTATGATTATTTATTTCCTTTTTTTTGTTCTATCTCTTCTTTTTTTTTTTTTACTTTTAAAATTCCTGCCGGTTCAGCCCCCCTGCGACGCGGACGCTCGCAAGGGATGGAACCCAGAAGACAGATGCCGACATCGGCCGGAGGACATAGCGGGGATCGTGTACAAGGTAAGAGACGCTACGCTGTAATCCCGAGTGTGGCTCAGGGTTACCGCTTATGGTACTGAAAATTAACCCCGAGCCACACTCGGGAATACCGCCAGGAAGGTTAATAAAGCTGGCCATACACCTATAGATTATCTGCAGATTTCCTATGGTCAGATGGAAAAAGTTACAGCTTAATGCCTATGGTTAGGGAATGGGATGGCCAGCTAGCTCATATAGGTGTGATGGTCAGGGTCCACATAGTGACCATATAGTGTACATAGAAGAAGGATCAGCATTAAGAGCCCATTCACACCAGGGCAGTTGTGGATCAGCGCGGTTACTGCGCTGATCTCAAAAGTGAGGTTTGGGGAGTTTTAGTGCAGGGAGCAGTTCGGCCGGGGGGCGGTTCGGATCATGCAGACTCGCGCAGTCGCATGAACGGTCCCCATAGCAATGTATGGGATCGTTCATGTCGGCGGATCCGTGCAGCCGAACCGCCCCGGTGTGTACGGGGTCTGAAGTGAACCTGTTGATTTGCCCTGCATGTGGAAAACATAGGTGTTGGCCCTCTTCACCTTAGTTGCTTGTGTTTGAATGGGGTCTTCCTTTATCTTCCATACAAAAGCCACCCGACCATATGGAGATTCTGTTGGTTTAATGAGAACTTGAATAAATGATTGCTGCCCACGTCACGTATCTTGCTTTCCGCCTCTATTTTTCACTAGGAAAATAAAACAAGGAGTCTGGATTCCAATTAGCAACACCTCCATCTTCTATGAATGACCGCCACTGAGTGCAGCTAGAAATGTTGTCAAACATTGGGGCCCTATACACACTAGTGAATGAAAACACTTATTACAGCCATTAGCTGATGCTTGAAGGTTTGATATGTGCATTCCACTACGTCTCTATGTAGGTGTATGTAAACCTTCACAATGAATGTCTCTTATCTGCCCCATGATATACCAAACTAGCTGCGGCTAGTTTGTGTGTGGCCAAAAAGGCCATGTGAGTGCGCACACAGTCTGCGCCCAGGGTCGGACAAAGCCCCTTTTGCCTATAACTGTTCGTATGAGCGATTACATGCGAACAGCGGCGGCACTAGCTATTCATTTGTACAGAGTACTAATCTAACAACTGCCACTGCTGGCTGCGGTCATTCACACACGCTGAATAAAGCGGAAATCTTACATTTCTAGTGGGACATGAATGGGGCTTCTGCCTTCCCAGAATGTAGGATTTTTTAGTTGCGATTGAGAAATATGAGACATGTAACTGCAAATCCCATTATGCCTCTAGGAGGCATGGAAGTGGCTTTCAGATTCTTGCAATGCCTCATGTTACTTGTAGTTCCACAACAGCTGGAGTGCCGAGGTTGCCTACCCCTGCTCTAATCTAATAGAAGAGGCCTTCACCACGATCCGCTCCATGCAATTTGATCTGGCATATACAACCTTTTATGGTGAAGATCTTCTGGTTCAGTGGGTTCATTTGCTCTGAGTTACACTGAGCGCCCTTTTTTACCGCATTGTATGTACACAGTTACACATCATTTACCAAATAGAACAATCAACCTGTGCTCCATCCAAGCATACAGTGTTCTCATGTCCCCGATGCAGGGAAGTAGCAGGTTAACCGCTGTGTACAATGAGAGGGAATTAGATCCTTATGACTCACCCCACTGGGTGACAGGAGCACCGAGGAATGCAATACTTTCATATCTCGGCATGTTAGGAAGAAGAATCCACGTGGGCAACAGAAGAGTCTCTGAGACTTTCAGGATCTTAGAAGAGCCCACTCAAGGGCGTCATCCGGACGACAAGAAACCACTGTGATACACAAAGATAAGAATACAAAAGAGAGCTTTGCCCTGAACCCGCTGACAATTACAACTCTGGAAGTCTCATATAAATATGGCTTCTAGGTATAAAGGCATTTAGTTTAAAGTGAACCTGTAAAGTCACCCCCATCAGGACCTTATACTTGCCCCTGGTGCTTGCCTTTTAAATTGCTGGAAGCTTTCTACTTCTATGTAATGTTAAGGAGGAGGCTGGGGAGTTATGTTTATTATAATTAACCCTGTCCATACTGTGCTAGCAGATCTCATCAATTGTAATCTACATTGTGTGTTAAAACACTTTAAACCAATCTGTCCACTAATTCCACATGGACAGATATTCTGAACAATAGAAGCTGGTTAAAGTGTTCTATGTAAAAAAAAATTGACTGCAAAGGTGCAAATACAGTTTAAGCACCTGCGGAGCGGCCACTGCATATCACGGGCTGGTCCGTAGCTCCATTGTTTTGGGAGGCCGTATCTGTACATCCTTGGTCTGTAACTCCATTGTTCCGGGAGGACGCACCTGTACATGCTCTGTCCATAGCCCCATTGTTCCTGGAGGACGTAGCTATACATGCAGGGTCCTTAGCACCATTTTTCGGGAGGACGTACCTGTACATGCTCGGTCCGTAGTCACATTGTTCCTGGAGGACGTACCTGTACAACCTCGGTCCATAGCCCCATTGTTCCAGGAGAATGTACCTGTACATCTTCCCAATGGGGACAAAGCAAAAGGAGCGCCTCCATAGTGTAAAATTGATTTATTAAGGATACAACACACAGCTGAAAAGTTACTTACAAACCAGCTTGTATGAACAAGCAGAAAGCGATATAATCTTAGGAGACCATCAAGATGAACACACGAAAACAGGGTGAGGGAAAGGAAGGGCTAGTACTAAGCCGAAGCCATCTGCACGCTGACCCTCCTTCAGTTGACGCGTTTCTGAGGACAAACTTATTTCAACTGAGGTTCTGATGAGGTTTGTCCTCAGAGACGCATCAACTGAAGTTGGGTCAGCGTGCAGATGGCATCCACTTAGTACTAGCCCTTCCTTTCCCTCGCCCTATTTTCGTGTGTTCATCTTGATGGTCTCCTAAGATTATATCGCTTTCTACTCGTTTATACAAGCTGGTTTGTAAGTAACTTTTCAGCTGTGTTTTATCCTTAATAAATCAATTTTACACCATGGAGGCGCTCCTATAGCTTGGTCCCCATCAGATTTTCGATTTCCCTTGACTGTGAGGAGCTGCCCCCCCTGTATATACTTTTGGAAGACCATTTTCAGGAGCAGTTACTGTGTTTTGGCGCCTGTGCTTTTCACATATCTTCCCAATGGAGGCTGTATGCAGAAGCCGCTGCTCCCGCTGTCAGTGGAGAGCAGCGGCTTCAGGCACAGAGACGATCAGAACGGCTCTGTGTCTTATCACAGCGATCACATGGCAATGTTTACTTTGCCAAGTCCTTCCCTCCCTCTTACAACGGGGGCAGGGACAGGAACTAATGAATGGATGAGTCAGTCAAACTTTCACAGCACTGAAAACGGAATAATGGCCTGGTAATGAAGGGGTGGAACATGCTGCTATTGACGTGGTTAAAGAAGACCAAGGAGCATACCCTTGCAGGTGCATGTGCGTAAAATGACAGCGACAGATCCACCAGAATGTTTGGCGAGTCTCATTTATTGCTTTATGAACAGACTTGTGTCTGATGCTGGATGCACACGCAGAAATGTTTAAGGAGAAGGTGTAGACAGCTGAGTATTGGCCTATTCAGGAGGAAGCAAACCTGTTTAAGTACCCCCGAGAGGCGAAGCTCAGGTCCACTTTAAGACTGTGCTCCTCGGTTAAAGTGACATTAAACCCTCAGATTTTTTAACATAAACCAATACTGTAATGTGCGCCTTACTGTAATCCATGGTTGTTTCCCTTCTCTTTGCTGCACTTCCCTTTAAATCCGTATCTCTTCTCATGCTGGGGGAGAACTTCCCTTTGCAGCTGAGTGCCTCTTCCTGTAGTGCTGGCTCAGGTTGTGAACCTACACACAGACACCATGTAGCCATTCCAGAGACAAGGCAGTCTACTGCAAAACAGAAGTTCTGCCCAGCATGAGAACAGATACAGATTTAAAAGGAAGAGCAGCAAAGAGAAGGGAAAGTACCATGGATTACAGTAAGGCGCACATTACAGTATTGTTTTATGTTACAAAATCTGAGGGTTTAATGTCACTTTAAGGACGAGTTTGCTTAATACTGTGGGGGGTCTGATCTTTGAACCGGTGCTCCCATCAAACATCCAGTTAGGTGCAGGGTAATATTGGGAGGGAAAAAAATAAAAACCTTCTTCACAGCTTATAGCGAAACAAAAATGTCTTAACCCTCGCTGTGGGGCTACCTCTGTACTGCAAGGGGCTCGTCTTTGTCTAGGTTAAAAAAAAACAAAGATATACTTACCCAAACCTCGGAGCCAGCTTTCTCTTAGACCGGTCCCTTTCATCTCACTCCCCCTCCGCTGCAGCGATGGCATGTCCTTCGGCATCCTCACACCTTATATAATTATGCATAGAACGTGATGACTCATGGACCTTAAAGGAGAAGTATGAGGTGAATGATTTTCATTCAACCTCCTAGTTTGAGTCGACGTGTGACAATGAAACTGTCACGTCGGCTCAATAGATCGGGAAGTGAGCGACCACATACCGTTACTCACTCACTTCTCGATCATCTCCCTGCAGAGAGCGGTGACTGTCACTCACGGCTCCCTGCAGGGATTCCCCCTCCGATCCTCCAGCGCTGAGTGGCGGAACGGACGGGGGAGGGTACAGCTGGCTGTCTCTATATAGGCAGAACCAGCTGTCACTCACACAGCTGGGTGGATCTCGACAGTAATGTCGGGATCAGTCCCGGCTGCGGCGGTCTCAGTATAGCTCGCGGTATACTGAGCTTTGGTTCACGGGAGGATGCTAGATTGTGAAAAAACACTTACCCCCATAGTTCTCCTTTAAGACTACTAGAGCAGGAGAGTCTACAAGGAGCGGTATAAGAGAAAGCCAGACTTGTGGATTGGGTGAGTATAACTGTTATTTTTTTAACATAGACAGAAACGAGCAGTTAACCCTTGCAGTGCGGGGGTATCCCCACTGCAAGGGTTAAGACAATTTCCCTGGAGTTCTGCTTTAGGTATCTATAATTGATCACATTTCAGGATATGGTACATGGTATCTGCCAGGTGAATGCGCTGAGCTACGGCTGGCAATGGCCATTATTCTATATGGCCAAACCGCACTTGTACAGGATGTCAAAAGATGCCGAGAATGCTGCAGGTGAGGATTCATTTCTGCCACGATGAACAAAAAAAAACTATGCAGAGGGAGAAGGTTTGTCTTTTCTTGCCCTTGGTAATCAACATCAGAAAAAAGAGATTTGGTTAGAGTTCCACATTAAAGTGAACGTGTATTTTGCCCATCCAGGACAAAGTAATAGATTTACTTAATAGACTCCCCTTTGTGCTGCCCATACTTACCTTCTGAGTAAAAGGCCCTATGTCAGCTTGGTTGGGGTATATACACAAGGCTAAGGTCCCTCCCCACATGCAATAGATGTAGGGCTTCAACAACTAATCGATTATAATTGATGAGAATTGGAAACGATTCTCATCATCGATGCGCTGAATACTGAAAAATGGCCTGGATGGGAAGGGGGTTTAACACCGCGGATGTCAACTGGTTAAAATATCCAATAGCAATCTGGCTATAGCTCCCAGCAATAAAGTAAAAAAAAAAAAAAAAGCTATATTTGATCAAATCTACTGCACACTCAGCAGGGCAAAGAATGTATTTCTTCCAGCAGGTATGATATTTTTCACATACTTCACATGACATCACACAATGCATCCATCAAGACCCCAAATTATGAATTCCATTTCCTTTTTTTTTTTGGTAATTGAGCTTTTCTTGGTGATTACTTTGAATTCTGAGTGTTCATTATTTCTAAAAACCACATTTAATGTTTAATTTCACAAATGTTAGCCCACCCAGAGTAATGCATCTGAGAAGGTAAAGCTTCAGCTTGGTCCCGGAGCTGGACATGATGCCGCTGGTGTTCTCTGCCTTGGCAGCATCCCATCTCACATGTAGGAGGTATTCAGTCTCCATTACTCTGTCTGCTCTTCAGCTGTCTCAGAACTCCAGCAGGAAGGATGGCTACAACAAACATATCTGGATCCTAAGAGGTTTTCTTGTCAGCCTCAATTAAAGAATCCTTCAGCTTCTTGGTCATACTGGGGATGAGGTTCATGTGTTCCTCTGCACACTTCATCACACAGCCCTCCAGCTGAGCCCTCACTTTTGCTTCTTTATTGCCGGAATCAAACGAGTCCTTTGCTTTGTCGTTGCAGTTCAGGGTGCAGCGACTAAGGCGATCCTAATGGGAGATAAAATCATTATTGTAGCATCATATGCAGTATGACTACATGATGATTTAGGCGAGTGCTGCAGATACGCCAGACGCTCTCAAATACACGCAGAATCTATGCCCATTCAGTCCCATATGGGAGCCAGAAAATACTTTGCCATTCATCCTGCGAAATTGCATGTACATTTGTTATGTGCTAATGAATACCATAAGTGCCGGTGTCTAGATAGGCATCAGGAGCATTTGGGCAAGTACCAGTATCGGTGCCTCCCAAATTAATATATTTTCTTTCCAGGTTGAATGCACTTCATTCATAAGAGTAGAGTGAATAATAACACATTATGGCCACTAGATGGAGCCAAAGATCATAGGAAATACTTATCCTCAGCTCCATCTAGTGTTCATAATGTGGTATTTATCTGATATTACTAGGGATGCCCCGATACCACTTTTTTAAGCCCGAGTACCGATACTTTTTTCAAGTACTCACCGATACCAATTACCAATACTTTTTCTTAATGGCCTTCATGAAGTCTGCCATTGCCTAGCACTCCTTAAAATGCCATCTCCCTTGCTGTCATGCCAACCTTCTCCACTCAATACATTGACTCAGTGACCCGGGTCAAGTATGCAGATTAGAACTTCTGACTTTCCTGATCTACATTCTTGTTCTAGGTCATTGACTCTGAAAGCATGAATCCAGAGGAACAGCATCAGTCAGGTAACTAGAATTCTCAGAAGGAAGGCAACAATGGCAGCTCCCATATTTTTTATGACACGCTTACCTTTACATATTATGTTCTCCTTTTAGGGGTCGTTTCCACCAGCCCGTGCGCTCATTGCCCTGTCCCGTGCCCAGAACTCAAGGGATCGCATACACAAAGTCTCCTTGAGTTATGGGGCGTGCCAGTGTCATTCACGTCAATGGCAGTGCAGGCAAGCCCCCCGTCCGCAGTGCGATCGGCAGTACGGGACTAAGTGGTAATAAAATGCCATGCGTTCCAGTGCGGTCTGATCGCAAAAAATAGTGCATGCAGCACGGCCGATCGCACTGTTGGTGGGGGGCGTATTTGCAGTGCCATTGACATGAATGGCACTCCCACGCCCCTTCCCACCCCATAACGCAAGGAAACTTTGTGTATGCAATCCCTTGTTTTCCGGCCAAGGGACAGTGTGATGAGCGCATGGGCTGGTGGAAACGAGCCCTTAAGCCAGAAGGTAGCAATACATACCTCAAGTACAATCCAAGTTCATCAACACAAAAGAGTTCAATGTCTTACAGTTCATTTACTATCCAAAGCAGCCACAGCCCGAGTACAAAAGCCTGTCCCCTGCCAGTGTGCTGCAGAGTGAGACTCTTGCGCTCTGTAGAGAAGAGGTGGTCTCTCAGGACAGGTCCAACATGCATGCCCCCTGCAGAGTCAGAGCCCTCCAAGCAGCAGGGATCAGAAGCTTTGCTGATTGCATAGTTCTGACTCAGGTAGGGGCATGTCAGACCCCTGCAATGAGACCACTACTTACCCACAAGAGCCTCACTCTGCAGGTGCTGGCAGGGGACATGCTTTTCTACTCCAGTCGTGGCTACTTTACTAATGCACCACGATTTTATTTAGTTGATTTAAACTTCAGCTTAGGGTTAGAGCAGTTTTATTGCAAATGTGTGCTGTGCTCACTTAGAGAAAAGCAACAGGTTTGCTTTATCCCCCCCCCCATATACCAACCACGAAATAGAACAGATTCCTCCATCCACACTAACAGCGAGGGTGAACGAATCTCCCCGTGTACATTGTATTTTGACAGTGGAACTGGCCGCTGTCAGAATACCCAAACAGTGCTTGCAGATGATGTTCGGCCGATTATTTTCCAGCATGTCCCTTTGGCAAAAGTCGATCGACTTCTGTTGAGGGCACAGGGCCATCCATGAATCGAATTTCACTCCGTGTGTACCCAGCTTTACTCCTCTATCACTCTGTACATTGCTTAGAGCTGAAGGAAATACCTGGTATGTCTGGGAATGGAGGAGCATTTGACCAACTCTATAGCACAATGCTGTGGCAATCCGCGCTGTCACAAGGGGCATTTCATAGCCCTGTGTCTACAGCTTACACAGGGCTTTCCTTCACTCCCACTAGCTGAACAGGGCAGCAGGGGAGCAAAAGTAAGCCAAGGATACGCTGTTGAGGAAGGCTTAAAACAGAACCATGGGGTAAGTGTTTTTCCTCATAGTTCTCTTTAGGGTCACGGGAGGACATATACTAGTGTCGTCCCGTGACCCAAAGCTCAGTATATGGCGAGCTACAGCACGCGGTATACTGAGACCGCCGCAGCCGGGACGGATCCAGACATTGCTGTTGAGATCCACCCAGCTGCGTGAGTGACAGCTGACTTTGCCTATCTAGAGGCAGAGCCAGCTGTACCCACCCCCTCCCCCGTCCGTTCCGCCAGTCAGCGCTGGAGGATTGGAGCGGGGAATCTTTGCAGGGAGATGATCGAGAAGTGAGCGGGCGACGGTATGTGTTCGCTCACTTCCCGATCTATTGAGCCGATGTCCGACAGTTTCATTGTCACAGGTCGGCTCGAACTATGAGGATTAGTGATTTTCACTCACTTCATAGTTCTCCTTTAAGTAAAGTAAACCGATTGCACTGCCATGTGTGGGAAAATCATAGCTTCATTTTAAGTTCTACAACAGCATCAGGACAGACATTTTGTTTAAGTCTGCAAAGTGTACCAGTCGCCTGGAAGGTACAAGAGCAAGTTTTACTGTTATCATTCTATAAAAAGTTCCTGGATATTCAAGACTCTTCCCTATTTCCACAATCATCCAGGCTACACTAGAACATGATTGCTTGTTGCTCTGAGCTACATCTCTATCCTCCCTTTCCTCAAATATTTACACCTACAATTGCAGCTAGTCTTCATTGTGATCACGCCAATGCCAATACGCATGTTCCAGTTCTAATTAAACAGTGGAGATCTGCTGCCCTCTGGTGGAATAATGGAAGTACTGCAATCATTATAGATGGAGCTTGGGGTAATCTGTAACTTGCAACACTCACCTGAAATCTCTCCAGCTCATTGGTGACCAGACTTTGTGCCTGGGCAAGTGGCATGTGACAGCGCTCTATACAGTTGTGCACTACCTGCATGGAAGCAGGTTCGTTATCACAGCATTGAGCGCTACACCGAAACATCTTACCCTGCAAGAAATAGAATAAGTTACACAACAAGCACCATGCACCATTGAATATTCTGTTATTAAAAATATAAGAGAGAAAATCCTTGGCAAAGAAAACCTCAGTTGAGTCTTTTAATGACCACAAGAAACATTCTAAACCTAAAGGGTTAGTTCACCTTTAGCAAAATAAATGTCCATGCCTTCCAGCATTCCCAGTACATTCATTCCAGCATCCCCAGTACACTGTAGATAGAAAACAAACAACTACACAGGCTTTTTAAATAGAACCTTTGTTTAAATGGCATACTTCCAGGTAGTGCGTGGTGCTAGGGTCACGCTCCCAACATTGGCGGGGAGGAGTTGTTCGGACAGGCCACGCATTGGCGTACAGGTATGCAATCCAAAGGAAGGTTCTTTTTAAGACATTGTTTTCAATGTACAGGGGATGCTTGGATACATGGAAATCCTTGGGAGAGTGGCTGGAAACCTCAGCACTCCAGCTGTTGTGGAACTACAGGTCATGACTGCAAAGAGCATGAAGCAATGAAGTTTCATAACTGGGTGTAGAAGTGCCCTTATCAATGACTAACGGCATATGCACAATAAGCCTTGACCTGAATGGCAAGGACAGGAATATCTTTATTTGCAAAGGCAAAGCATTATGCAGTTAAAAGTGTAAAAGTAAGAGAAGTAAAGCTAAAACTTTTTTTTAGTTTTACTTTTCTTTGAAGCCACAGGGTTATATTTACTAATGTCCCCCTGTGACCTAAAGTCAGCATATAACAGGCTACTGCCCACTATATGCTGACAGCACAGAGCCACACTGCAGCTAGGAAGGACCCTGACAAGATTGTTGGGATCCACCTCACTGCCTGATTGACAGCTGGCTCTGCCTCTCTAGATCCAGCTGTGCCCACCCCCTCCCCTGTCTGTCTCTCCAATGAGCATTGGAGGAACAGAGAGAGGGGAGGGGGAATTCCTGTAGGGAGTGGAGACTGACAGTCACCCTTCTCTGCAGGGAGGAGACCGTGAGCTGAGCAATCAGCGGTTACATGACTGATCAGCTCTTGGTATTAGAGCCAGCGTGTGACAGCTGCATTGTCCCCACATCAGCTCTAAGCGTAGGGAGAGCATGCTTTCATTTTTCTGCACTTCTCCTTTAAAGCTACATTGTCCGGCTCTACCGCTGTCTTGAAATGAGGAATATGCTTCCTATTTTTAAACTATTTGTGATGGAATGGACATGTGAACACCTTCCCTTCGAAGAAGACTACAAATGTGTGTACTGTGTACTAAAAATGTGTATAATAGAGACCCTCAGGGTTTCACTGTAGAAGGAATTATTGCTGGGGAGATTCACCCTCTTTATTTGTGCTCTTGCACATGCATTATGATGTTCGTGGTGTGACATCATCACACATGCGGTGATGTACTTCATAGCAGGTGGCATTCTTGGTGATGGACACCGGCAAAAAGAAGATGGGATATTGACCCGACGGGATCAGGTATGCCGTTGGGTTCCCACTTCTCTCTTGTGCCGCTGTCAGGATCTCGGTCCATGACCAAGTGCCCAACCTTTAGGAGGGGGTGACACCAAAATGAATGTCATTTTGGTGTCACCCCCTCTGATGGTGTCACCCGGTGGCCCCCACCCCCTGTGTGATGCCACTGCTCTTCATTCTTTCTTTGTCAC
This sequence comes from Nanorana parkeri, assembly GCF_000935625.1. Lineage (NCBI taxonomy): Eukaryota > Metazoa > Chordata > Amphibia > Anura > Dicroglossidae > Nanorana > Nanorana parkeri. The sequence continues at coordinate 30,187 of NW_017306425.1, read as the reverse complement.
CGGGATTAAAAGTTGTCACCAAAATAGAAAAAGAGGGGGAATCTACCAATGGGCACAAGAGGGGATCCCCATTAATTGGGGAGATATTACCTTTTTTCCTGTTGCATCTGTTAAACCGGAAGTGAAAGAAAATCTCCCTGATGCACCATTGACAGTTAAACAAAAAAAGATGGGACAAGGTAGGGAAGGGTTTTAAAACCGTTCCCTACATAATCCACAATGGAAAAAGGTTTTGACTTTAGATACAGTTTAAGAACGGTCTGTCACCAATAACTAATCAGATGTTTCTTTATTTTATATCTTTTCTCAATAAAAGTAAAGTTTTCCTCCATGACAGATCATAGGTTCTAATACACTAGAAATCTAAGACAGAAGCACCCACAGAGCCAATGACCTCGACCACCTCTGCACACATTCCCCACCTGCATTTTCCTGATATTCTCCCTCTCCAGGTTCTTCACCATGGAGTCCACCGCATTCTGAAGCCTGCTTTGAGCCTCCTCTGCCATCTCTGTGCAACAGCATGCGCTCCAAGGACATGAGACTCTCCTTCCGCCCTTAGCACGTCACTTCCGGACCTGAACTGAAGCCTGGCGTGGGTGCCATCTTTCTTCTGGGCAACAGAAAATAAAATAACCCCCCTAGAAAAAATGTACAATAGCTTGCAACAATATCAGATAGAGGTCACCATTGATAAATAACTGTACTGCGTTGTGGGCGTATGCATGTATTCATTCGCATAAATTAGCTCCGTTAAATAAATGCCCCACACAAAGATGGCCGGGTTGGTGCGGGAGACCCGCCTATTTCGCTTTGTGACGCCATCACCGTATTCCCATTCGGCGCGCTGCACCGTGCTTTGAGAACGTTGTGTGAGCGGATCGAAGGAAGAACTTCACCATGAGTAAAGCGCACCCGCCCGAATTGAAAAAGTGAGCCGTGTACCGGGATGAAGGAGGAGGGGGTCCGGGGGTAGACGGGGCAGGCTGAGCCATACTGTATCCGGATAGTGGTTTGGAGCATTTATCAGGCTGCGGCCTTCCCCTGCACGGTTTATACGCCTTCCATTATGGTGTTGAGTAATGTGCAGCCCAGCAATACCTCTTGTAGATCAGATTAAGTGTGTGGATGTATAGAGTAGAGAAGGGTTAACTAACATCTAAACCCAGCAAGAGAAATGTGATGTATAGCAACTTCCCAGTCCTTACATGTGATGGCTGCTTTAGTTTTACTTTTTCAGGCTTTTTTCCCCCTTTTATGGCTCATTCACAATACTTCAGTTGAGCTGAAATGATCTGTATTTATTTTCTGATTAAGTGGAAATTAGATGTAGTGAATACAGATTGATGGAGACACTGGCGGGGAAATACCAGGGTCACATGTGCAACATGGCCCTGGCGTTCCGCCACTTGGGGGGGCTGGAAAGGCCGATTTGTCGGTTTTATGCAGGAAGTGATTCTGCCAGATCGCTTCCAGGGGCCGGTATAGTGGGCCACACTCCTGCAGGCCCAGGACTGTCATCACAGGTGTCGGCGTGAAGGAGACCCGAGAACATCCGTTCACCGATCTCTTACCCACTGAATGGGGCCGGAAGCAATGCTGATGCATCACTTCTGGTTCCTCGGATCTCATTCCCCAGCTGCAAAAGCTATTGGAGCGCAATCTGCACTTGAAGTAGCTTCTTTTGAGTGGAAAGGTGACACTAGGAGTCTAATGACGCCTTAAAGAGAACCTGTCACCACTATGCTATCACATAGGGGGTTGTAACCCCCCTTATGTGATGGCAATTAATTGAAAAGTCCCTCACCCCCGCGAGTGCACGCATATTAACGCAAAGACGTGTCGGGTGCGGCCGCGTACTAAAATGCCAGTCACTGTTTCATGGTCTCTTGCAGCGGGACATTGAGGTTTCTAGTTACGCCACTGGACGGGGAGGCTACATTTGAAAGATGTTCGCATTGTGCCTTACCATCTACTTTATTACCTGGTGACCCTGGCAGTAACACTTCCTGTCCTAGGGTGGCCACATTCATTCAATGCACTGTATGTATCAAGGAGCAGAGTTGTCACCCTAGGACAGGACAACAGAACACTTTCCACTATTCTCTTCTTTGTAACATATGAGGGAGGTGTTCTGTGGTCAGGGAGAAGAGAAAAGTTCCGGAGTAGGGAGTTAGGGTAAGTGACCATCCTCTTCATCTACCCTTAGACTTATAGAAACACTTAAACAGGGTTACAGCAACCCCCTGTAGTGGGGCTACCCCAGCACTGCAAGGGTTAACTGCTAATTTCCATCTAAGGACTAAAATAAAGTTCTACTCACCCCAACCGCGGAGCCGGCTTTATCTTAGACTGGTTCCATCCAGCGTATCTCCTCCTCCGCTCCAGCAGTCTAAGGTCTCTGAGTCATCGCGTTCTATACACAGTGTATAGGAGGCGAGGATGCCAATGGACATACCATCGCTGCGGGGCTGGAGAGAGCGCTGTGACAGCTGGCCGGCTCCGAAGATCGGGTGAGTATAACTGTTACTTTAGTCCCTAGATAAAACGAGGACTTAACCCTTGCAGTGCAGAGGTAGCCCCGCTGCGTAGGGTTTATTTGTCTTGCATGCGGTTAGGATTTAAGGTTCTATCCAGACCTGTGCGTTTTACTGCACATCATCAATAGTTTGTTTCCTCTGGGGGAAGGATGCAGGTCCTTAATGGACCCTAATTCTTCCTTGCTTGACTATAATTTGTCTTTTTGTATTTCTAATGACATGAAATTTAGGAGAAATCACCCAGGTAGGTAGACGGATGACAATAAAAACCTGACAGAGGCTCTAATCTTTCACTGGTCTGTCCAAAATGAAAAAGTTTTGGATGGAGGTGAACTTTAGTTTCTCAAATGATCAGCTGACCAGCCGTGTTCCTTTCTCTGCGAGAACAATACACGCTTCTGAACGCCGCACAGTTCTGGGTGCTTATCAGCGGTTTCCGGTGCTCCACATTAGTCACATGTCATATCACCAGCCAGGGATAACAATAGGCATGGTACGAATGATTGTAATTGTGTTGATTGTTTCATTTTGTGAACGTCGGTTTAATATATATATTTTTTTCTTTTCAAAGGTTCATGGACAAAAAATTATCCTGTAAGTATTTGGCAGCCTCATGTATATGATATAGAAAGAGCGCTGAGATGGAGGACTATGAAATGCCTTTGTGTTATGTTCTGTCAGGTAAAGAGAGCGACGGTCATGTGACCAGTGTAGGAACTAGAAGTCGCTGATCAATAAGCCAAATCTTTCAACAAGGCTTGTTTTTCACAACCCCCCTCCCCCGCAATATATATTTATACATCAGATTCACCTATAAAGCTGGCTATACACCAGTTAATGTTATGCTATGTGTAACATGCGCCTGCTGGCATGCGTTGTGTAAGGTGTGGTGTTGTGTCTTGTTAAAGCACATCTTGAAATGGTGTTGGATTTAACTCTGTGCACTGCAATGTGTGTTGCTCTGACACAATAGGAGATGAGGCAACCGCCTTGTCTATGTGTAGGGATTGTGGTGGACAATGCTGTCTAACGCAGCCCAGCGGGGATGGTGTGAAGGAGCCCGTAGGGTTTATGCACGGGGACTTGCTTCTAACTTAGGTGGTATGTCTTGTAGCAGCGTCGCCCGGCATGAGTTGGACACTTTATGGAAAGCTTGTGTTTCTTTGACTTTAATAACCCAATTTCAATTTTTTTTATGTCTTTAGTAAAGTTAAATGGCGGGAGACATGTACAGGGAATACTTCGAGGATTTGACCCTTTCATGAATCTTGTGGTAGATGAATGCACAGAAGTGGCACCAAGTGGGCATCAGAATATTGGCATGGTGGTAAGTATGCTGAACAACATAGACTCTGCATAATAGCTGCTGAAGCCTTATATCTGACAGATTCAGGTCTCCTGCTGATATTCATGGAAGGTGCCCAGCAGAATTATTATGATACATCAGTGGCAGCAAAGGGGTTAAAGGTAAATAGGCTGTTCACTTTGTAAGGGAGTTTCCCTTAGCTCAGTGAATGAGTTAAAGCTCTGCCGACTCTTCCATCATCCAATCATGTGCAGGAGAAATCCCCCCCCTGCATGTTACTTTTTCAAAGTGAATTTCCACCACATTCACTAAGCTTGGGGAAAATTCCCCTGCAAAGTGAATAACCATTTTGTAAATACAGCGCATTTGTCACTTTAGTAAATAAGGTGTGATCCTTGGGGATTAAGGCCTCATTCACACCAGGGCGACAGCGTTTCAGCTCGTTTTTTGGAAGCAAGTTTTTGTGCTGAAGCGCTTTTCTATCAAAGTCTATAGGGAAAAGAGTCGATGAGCGCTACAAACGTAGCTCAGGGAACATTTCAGGCGACTGGTGTATTGGAAAGCACGTTTGCGTGAACGGCCCCCATAGGAATCTATTGGATCTTAAATGGCATTTCAGCATGGAAAAAAAAATCCGTCCTGGTGTGACCAGCGCCTAAGGGTCTGTATTGAATGACATACTAGGCATGCTGTGTGTTTGTCTGCACAGCGTACATTGTACGGCTTAGGGAACAGTTTTGTATAGTAGGCATGTATGTATGTATGCACAGTACTCCTCCTGGGTATCACTGAAACCAGAGATGGTCTTAGTCCCAGGGCCACCTATCTATATACAAGTCTATAACGGTATAATGTCTTCTTGTTTTTCAGGTCATACGAGGGAACAGCATAATCATGTTGGAAGCTTTGGAACGAGTATAGCATTAGGATATGTTGAACCACCTAACCCCTCCCTGTGATCTCAACCCTTTAACTAGTCCTCTTTCTGAATTCAGGCCGTATACATTTGTTGTACTGTTCACATTTTCTTTTTTGTATTAAAATGTTTTTCCACTTACACCAGGTTTGTGTGTTTTGTTTGCCGGTGTCTCTTAAAGTGAACATGTGCTTTGCTGACAGGGTTGGTTGCCAAATTTGACCAGAGAAAGACCTATGTATGTTTAGGCGGTAGCTTGAAACTTGGTGTATTTCAACTTTTGTAGCCAAATTGGGAAAACCTAATTTTATATTTGTTACACTTTCCAATTCACATACATAACTTAACCCCTTAAGGATCAAGGCCCTTTTTTTTGCTTGCATGTTATCCACATATTAGGCCTGAAAATGACTTAAAATCCACAAACATATTTTCTGAAAGCCAAGACCCTGTAGAATAAAATGGAGGCCGTTGCAAATTTTTCTGTTGCAGGAAATTGGCGCAACTTATCAAACCCAAAAATTGTGAAAAATGCACTTAAGTTAAAGAACTATGAGGCGAGTGCTTTTCACTCACCTCATAATTCTAGCCGACCGGCGACAATGAAACTGTCACAGGTCGGCTCAGTAGATCGGGAAGTGAGCGAACACATACCGGCGCTCGCTCACTATTCGATCCTGTCCCTGCAGGGAGCCGTGACTGTCACTCACTGCTCCCTCCCGTCCGATCCTCCAGCGCTGACTGGACGAGGGACGGGGTGGGTACAGCTGGCTCTGCCTCTAGATAGGCAGAGCCAGCTGTCAATCCCGCAGCTGGGTGGATCCAGACAGTAATGTCAGGATCCGCTCTGGCTGCGGCGTCTCAGAATACCGCTAGCTGTAGCTCTCAGTATACTGAGCTTTGGGTGACAGGAGGACGCTAGTTTGTGTTTTCCCGTGACTCTTAGGAGAACTGTGCGGAAAAGCACTGACCCCATAGTTCTCCTTTAATTGCATTTAGAATAAATAGAAATCTGTGCGTTCAGGGAACAGAATAATTAGTTTGTCTGAAACCCAATCCTGGCCCAATTTGCTGCGACAGGGTCATTCTTCGGCCCACATCTACTTGTAACAAAGGGGTGGGGGTGCCCGACCGCAACTGATGGGGCAGGGAGGGTGTCATGTCACTGAGCGTTTTGCATGGACGAACTCCAGTGAACTGGTGCACACCAAGCCCATGTAGATCCCTACTCGGGAGCAGTGATGTCATTCCTTTTGTCTTTGCTTTGTCTGGTGGGGTCTCACCAGAGCCAATCCACAGGCAGCAATGGAAGCTTATTTCAGAGGTTTTCCATCTCCATTCCACGCAGTTAATTAACTCAGGAAACTTTAACCCCTGCAGTGGGGCTATCCCCGCAATGCAAGGGTCAACTGCTCGTCTGTGTCTAGGTGCTAAATAAGTTATCATTTGAGCCTAAATGTGCCCATACAGTGTTAAATTTTGGCCAGATTTTGAGGAACCGGCAGCAATTCAGTGTGCGGGGCTGTCTGCTCCCTTTCAATCGGCATCCCTCTATCTGCCGATTGGAAAATCTTCGATCGATCAGAGCCAGCAGCCAATGAGCTGCTGGCTCTGGTCGGGTATTCTGACAGGTGGCGGAAGCCGCTGGATGTAAACAGCAGGATTCCTCGATCGATACGCTTAGTGTTTAAAAAAAAAGAAATGTATGGCCAGCCTTAAGGTGCCCATACAATTATCTGGAGATTGTCTGCGATTGTGTTTTATCAGAAAATCTGCCAGATTTGTCTTTCAAGCAGGCTAGAAAGATGCAAACTAATGAAAATCTGTCCTTGCCGATCGATGAAAATCAGCATTGTGGTGATGCTGACGAGTGTTAATTGTGAACTACATTGGTCTGCATGATGGGCTAGTTGTAAGAAAATTGAACGAGGGTGAGATGTCTGGACAAAAAAAGTTGTACAATGGTTGTAAGGTGTATGGCCACTTTTTAAGCTGCGCATACACCTTACAACCGTCGTACGACCTGCCCATCTTGGACAGGCAGATCGGACTTGTGATCATCGCAAGCCCACCCCACTGAGGGGAGGGCTTCCAATGATTGCAGTGCTGAGTGGGCAGTGAGCGCGTGCGGCATTCGTCTTCCGAGCATGTCACCAACCCGCCGAAAATCGTTTTGGCAGGTTTTCCAGCGTGCTCCAAAGACTAAAGTCGCGCGACTGTACAGTAGAAGTGGTCGCACGCTGCCCATTATCGTATCACCTGCGATTATTGTATGATAATCGACAGGTGTTTAGACTATTCTCTAGAGCAGGGATGGCCAAACTGCGGCCCTCCAGCTGTGGTGGAACTACGAATCCCATGAGGCTTTGCAAGATTCTCAGACATGACTCCCGGAGAGAGATGCTTCATGGGATTTGTAGTTTCACCACAGCTGGAGGGCCGGAGGTTTGAGATCCCTGCTCTTGAGCCTCTCGGCTCAGCAGTTTGGGCAAGTATAACTTTTTAGCTTCCAAACACAAAATGAGCAGGTAACCCTTGCATTGCAGGGGTAGCCTTACTGCGAGGGTTAATAACATTTCCCTGGAGTTCTTTAAATTGCAGCTTGCATAAAACATGCTCAGTTGTCAAAGTAGTTTTTCCCTGTACTCATTTCTTCTTTGGAATTGAAGGTAGAAGGGGGAGGGTAAGGTTTAAGACCATCAACCCTGTCTGTACTGCTGATCTTATTATCAACACTAACTAGACCAGAACAGGGTTAGCCAAACTTTGGCCCTACAGCTGTTGTGGAACAAGTCCCATGAGGCACTGCAAGATTGAGAGCCAGAGGAAGATGCATGATGGAATTTATAGTTTCACCAAGGGTGTCTAGCCCTGATTTAGAAGCATCGTATGTGCTTTTCGTCTTGCTCTTAGGACAGAGTCCTGCTGCAAAACAAGTTCTCCCCCAGCATGAGAACAGATTTAAAAGGAAGAGCAGCAAAGAGAAGGGAAACTACCATGGATTACAGTAAAGGCACACATTACAGTATTGGTTTATGTTAAAAAATCTGAGGGTTTAATGTCACTTTAATTCATCCCAGCTGGGCAGAACTTCTGTTTTGCAGTAGACTGCCTTGTCTCTGGAATGGCTACATGGTGTCTGTGTGAAGGTTCACAACCTGAGCCAGCACTACAGGAAGAGGCAGTCAGCTGCAAAGGTCAGTTCTCCCCCAGCATGAGAACAGATACAGATTTAAAAGGAAGAGCAGCAAAGAGAAGGGAAACAACCATGGATTACAGTAAGGCACACATTACAGTATTGTTTAAAAAAAAAATCTGAGGGTTTAATGTCACTTTAAGCATGGACTCTCTCCCCCTATGACAGTACTCTGCCTGAGCAGAGTCAGCAAGCAAAATCACCCTTCTGTGGGAAGAATGGGAGTTTTATGTTTGGAATTATGGTGGGTTTTTCTTCTCTTCCCCCAGTGCCAGGGGGAGTATTCAACCATCATTCAGACCAGGTTGGAACACGTAGGTTTATGAGCAGGACATCTTGCATCTCCACATGAGGGGCTTGATGACGTGTGCCATTGTACTGAATCACAGTAAAGCAGGAGGAAATATAATGCAGCAGATACAGTGCATGCATCTCTTCATACACATTGTGTAGTTTCACATTTAACTACATCGTTATCAGTGTGTAAGTGGTTCACTCCATATCCAGTGCAGTCTGGCATGGTTAGTGGCCGGACGCACTGGCTCACATAATTGAAGACTCCTCTGGGGTGGGAGGGGGCGTGCTGGTACCATTCATGTCAATGGCACCGCAGACATGCTCCCGCCCGCAGTGCAACTATCGCATCAGAACACGTGGTACAGCAATGCCTGCAGTGCGATTGGAAAGAAATGTGCATGCACCGGACCCATGGGCATTGCTGTACCATGCGTTCTGCTGTGGGCTGGAGGAGTGTCTGCGGTACTATTGACATGAATGGTACCACCATGTACCCTCCCTCCCCAGAACGAGGGAGGCTTTCATTATGTGACCCAGTGCGTTCAAGCCACTAACTGTGCCAGAACGCACTGCATATGATGTTAACCGACCCTCAATATTACAAGTGTAAATGTCAGGCAGTTGAACCGTAGAAAATGTAATGTTGATGAAAATCTCACAGGTCTTATTAATTTGTGACTGTCATATCTGCTGAAGTATTCCAATTCCAGCAGTCTTGTGATCCAGGTACCTCTGCAAGGTCCACGGGTGACCCTGCAGCCTGTACTGCCTTTAAAATCTGGGTCCAGTACCCACACCAACCTGTGATGAGACAATAAAGGAGAAGTAGAACACTAATGAAGTCATCTCTCCTATAAAAGGCTGCACAGATTTAAACATTTTAAAAATTAGAACTCCTTTTCCACCATTTCCAACCTCAAGCTATTCCCAATGTCAGGTCTAAATAAACAGGTACAAGGTTCTAAGTGATGTAAATCTTTTATTTCAGATTAGAGGCACAGGAATAACAAAAACCGAAAACATGACGGTAGTGGATTCAGCAGAACTTTACTGAAAGTGAAAATCAGACAGAATAAGTGCATGGTGTGTTACCATCAGTGCAAGGGCTGGACCTATCCCGCACACAGCTAATTATTGAGTAATCCCGGCACAGAGGGACCTGGTCCGTTGCAAACGCAATACTATCAATCAGAATTGTAGCAATCAATATCAAATTATCCACCGATGCCCTAGTGCAATAGAGAAAGAATACTTCTAGCTGCATCTTTCAAGTATATATTTTTTTTATACACATAAGTGACAGTTCAACAGCAACGCACATAACATTTCCAAGACCGGAAGCTGTTGTGAACCAGATCCAATTGCCTCCCATATTCGGCTTCCTCTGTGCCACACCATGCGGAGAGAGATCCCTGATGGAGGCAGTGCTCAAAGCTAGCCATCTTTTGTTTCCATTTCGACAATGCTGTATAGTTTGGGAAATAAAAAATTGTGCTTTGTTTAACCAGGGCAAAAGGAACTCCAGGAAAACTTGTTGTTAACCCTTGCAGTGGGGTGCACACAGCAAAGGTTATGTACTCATTTTTGTCTAGGTGTCGCCTGAACTTCTAAGCCAGCCAGCTGTCACAACGCTCCCTCCTGCTCCATTGTAGCATTGGAGTCATCCTCAGGTCTGTACAGTGTACAGACATGATGATTTACAGAACCTTAGACCACTTCAGGGACCTGTCTTAAGAACAAGCCAGCTCACAGCATCAGGGGAGTATAACTAATTTTTTTTCCAGTCTTTATTAACCCACTACCAGGGGTAATAAAAAAAATTTCCCCTGGAGCTCCGTGGACTCAAAGCTCCGATTCTATCTCCAGCTGCAGAACATACATACGCTGTGTGCAGGCTGCAGTGTGCTCTCCACCTTTCAAGTCAATCTCCAAAAAACCAGCTGCATTAAAGTATAATTGAACCCTCTGGGTTTCTTTGCATGCATCTACTGCTAACAAAAACATTTTAAAAAAAAAAAAACCAAAAAAAGGGTAAAACTCAGCTGTGTCTCTGCCGCTCGCTCTAATCTGAAGTGCTAAAGATTCTCAGGCGGCCGCAAAGGATCATGGGGCGGCCGGTGTAGAGATCTTCGGCCGGGAAACACAGGCAGTGTAAGTCAATGCGAGCAGCGTGCACAGACACAGTGGGACAGGAAGTTTTAATACTACTTTAAGTTAAGTTGAACTGGCTTAGGGCTTGTTCACACGATGTCCGGATTCTGTCCGGACCCGAACCGTGCGCTCCTTCTGAAAACTAAATGGACAGAAGATGATCGGATCAAGCTGCATCATTTAAGGTAAGTCCTTACACCAGCATGGGGTGGTGTGAGGGGCCGTGGTGCTGATGCTGCCAGCGATAAGATCGCCAATACGATATGACCCTTCAGCTCTTGTAGGTATGGATGGGAGGCACGGTATACAAAAATACACCAAATCTCACAGGGGACAAGAAAATATATGATCTAAAGTGCAGTCTCTGGGTAGGGGGGGCACAGAACAAAAAGGAGGAGCAACAAGCCATTGGTTAAGGGTCAAAATATATTATTTCCTCATTAAATATTAGACATTCATTTGATTGTTATAAGAAAATAAACATACATTTTGTACGTGCAACTACAAGTCCCATAAGGCATTGCAACTCTGACATACACATGCATGACTTTCAGAAGCATGATGGGATTTGTTGTTTCTCTACAGCTGGAGGGCAAAGTTTGGCCACCCCTGCTTCTAGCCCTTTCATTTCTCTGGGCTGGACTTAGGCTGGGCACACACCTTACAACCATCGCAAGACTTTTGTCTTGCGATGGTTGTAAGGTAATTAAAAAAACGTACGATCTGCCTATCTTGCATAAGTAGATCGTACTTGCGATGATCGCAAGCCACGCCCCCTGAGGGACGGGCTTCCGACGACCGCAATGCCGAACGGGCAGTGTGCGCTTGCGCACACCGGCCCGTACGGCTGTTATCGCACGGACATGCCACAAACCCGCCGAACATCGTACGATGCTCGGTGGGTTTTCGAACATGTCCGTAAGTTTAAAGTCGTGCGACCTTACAGTAGTAGAGGTCGCACGGCTTCCACACACCTTGCGATCATCGTACGATCGCAGGATTTCCCGCGATTATCGTACGATAATCGTAAGGTGTGTGGGGACCCTTAGACTAAGGGAATCCAGCAGGGAAGTAGTACCTTGCCCCACTAAACTCTGAACTAAAGTTTTGGTTTGGTTAAAAAAAACATGATGAAGCATTGGACATCCCAAATTAGGTGGATTTGTCTTCATTAGTCTTATAAAATTGCTAATTACGTCAGACATGGAAACAAAAATGACAATCTATAGCTCGGACTTTAAACGCTCTGTTAAATTCTCCTGGTCAATGTGTTCAGCCTTTTCATACCACTGATGGTGAGATAAAAGTGCCACATTCTTGGCAGCGACGGCACTCATCTCCATGGCACTGGCTGCCCATTCAATGCTGTTCAGGTAATAAATTGAACGATGAAGTATTATTGGTGGCAATTTCTCTGGTGGGTTGTATTTGGGATAAGCCAGCCACTTCTTCACTTTGACTGCATGGTAAGACTCAAACAGCTGACGCAACTGCTCATTGGTTAGGACCTCTGCAGAGAAGATTTTCCAGACTCGGAGATCTGAAGCTTTAGACACGTGAGATTCGGGGACTGGTTTGGTCGGGGACACTGCTGAAATACTGCGGATGAAAAGTTTGGGGTTATCTGTGGTTAAGATTTCTGATAGCGGAAAGTGACTTGCTTTGGAACATCCAAAGAAAGAAGCATTGAGCTTTCCATGGACGAAGGTGGTCACCGTCTGCTGGTAAGGTCTGGAAAAGGTCTCGATTGGTGGGTCAAAGCCTACAAAAGCTATGTTACCAATGTCCTTGTTGAGTGGTGTTGCGATGACTACAATGTCATACATGTCCAATCCAGTCCCAGTGTCTGTTGCATAGCTTACTTCGTAGAGCTTCACCGTATTTCCTAAAACATACACACAAAAAAGGGATTAGTATATAAAAATAATAATATAATGAATATACTGTAATACTGAATTTAACTGACAAATGTAAGAGCAATATCAAGTATTCAACAATGTCACCATGCACGGCAAAAGTGGCAGTGTCTCTGCAAAGGGCATCCCCCAAAGCCCCATATACCCAACTTACATACATTCCCTTCCTGACTACAATGCCAGACACTCCCAGGGATGGGGGAGCATATGAGCTGCTCCCATGTTATCCCATTGTGTATTTCAGTGCTGGCTATAGTGAGTGTTTTGTATATCAGGAGTTCAGAACAGGATATGTACTTGGCACCTATAGGCCTCATTCACACGAGAAAAAGCCGGCACATACAGCTCCCGGGAAGGACAGGTGCTGCGTGTAAATTATTTGCAGCCCCTTTCCTTCTCTATGGGAGTACACGGCCGTATGCCGCCCTACGCTCATCCGCCCTGCACGTCTGCCCGTACTCTGACAGGATGGATCCTGCTGCGTCCGAGCCAGGACACCCGCACGGACCTGCACTTGGGGTGAGCGTAGGGCGGCGTACTCCCATAGAGAAGGACGGGAGCTGCGTACTAATCACACGCAGCACCTGTCCTTCCCGGGAGCTGCACGTGCCGGCTTTTTCTCGTGTGAATGTGGCTGCCATGTTCTCCATCAAAGCGAGCTGAGAACCACATATTATTTCCAAGCCAGTGGCTAAGGGGTCAGTGGGACATACAATTATACATTTGTACCATTCCTGATCTCATACCAGCATACTGCCACATAGACACTATGGAAGTATAAAGCAGATTTATTTGGATTCTGTGGACATGAAGTCATGCCAGTTCCACTCACCAGACTTTGTAGAGCGAACTTTCTCCTGCACAGAAGAGACGGTGCCTTTAATTAGCTGGGCTTTCGCAGCATAAATAAGGCCATTACAAACCAGTTTGTTCCCACCTACAACTGCCCACAGGCCAGAGTCTGTGCCAGCAAGAGAGATAGCTCCTAAGACAAGAAAAAGAAAACCAAAATGATGAACCATAACAGTGGACTACACGTTATCTAGTCTGATGACTCAGACCTGCAGGCATCTTGACCAATGATGGATATTCAAATATATTGTCAGCAAGGAGGACATATTAGTTTAGAATTTTAAGATAAACAAAAATAGTCCAAACTAGTCAATGAAAAATTCTAACTGCCCCTCTATCTCTGGTTTCAGTCCTTTGAGTGTACTGACCTGGAACATGCATGCAGCAATTACCGTCACAATTTGGCCCTTGTCAAAGTCGCTCAAATCCTTACACTTGCCCATTTCTTCTGCTTCCAACACATCAACTTCAGGGACAAAATGTTCATTGCTGCCTATAATACCCCACCCTCCTCCAGCTGCTATTGTAAAGAGATAATCAATGTTATTCACTTCACCTCTCAGTTGTCATAAGGTTATGGCTGATCGGTCTATACGGAAAGCTAAAACGCGAAACACAAAAAGCAATCCGTTCATTTTGCACCGGCTTACCTCACACAGCTCATTAGTGGTCTTCAGGTTGCTTCCTTTGATTGAAGGAATAGTAAAGTGATTTTAATAATTTAGATTTTCTTATCTTATTCTGAAAAACTTTTTTTTTTTTAGGTCAGTATGAATCATTTCTGTTCATTTTGCTTGGAGAGCCTAGAGGCCGATTACCCATACAGCAGAGTCAGCCAAGGAAATGACAACCCCCTTTTTGCAAGGCAGACATTACAAAAGAACAAGAGTAATAATCAGCTTCCGCTCTGCTTTCTCTTCAGAAAACCCAATAATTTCATTTAGGAGTTTTTTTATTTGTAAAGATTTCATAACAGTTTAAAAAAAGAAAAGAAAAAGAAAAAAGGATACAAATATATAAAATAAAACGGACCCAAAGATGTAAAATAAATAATCTGCGCTTCTGGATAATGACTAAGATAAATATATATTAATTATTAAAACCTAAAGCAGCTGTGAAAAAAAGGATAGAATCCTTTGAGTGATCAAAAAAGAAAATATCAAAGCGCTAGAGGTATAGGCTGTATAGAACTCGGTACAACCAAGTATACAAGTGAGGATATAATAAGTAAAGTGAAGGGTTAAGCGATTTGGCCTCAACACGATAATGAATAATGATTTATTATCGGGTTGAGGCCAAATTGAGTTATTCAGTTTCCCTTTTTTCAATATTTCATGCAGGATTTCTTTTGATTCGTTTATTCATTATCGGGTTGAGGCCAAATTGCTTAACCCTTCACTTTACTTGATTATATCCTCACTTGTATACTTGGTTGTACCGAGTTCTATACAGCCTATACCTCTAGCGCTTTGATATTTTCTTTTTTGAAAACGGACCCAAAGCCATTATACATTAATGAAGGAACACATTCCAGTCCACTGTCCCTACCTTAGTACAGACAACACTCAGAAAATCCTTCCTTCAGCAGCAATACAGATTCTCACCTACAAAGCCATTGATTTCAATTCCCTGCCCGTAGTTGACTCTCATAGCCGGACCCACTATGTCATCAATAAACCTCTGCGTGAAGCCGGATTTCTGCATCGCTTCGTCTATGGTTATATTCAGCTTTGTGATGAAGTCGTCACCGCCCATAGCATGCAGCAAGGATTCCGTGGTGGAGAAGGAATAGTCAAACGTCTGATAGCGGTAAATCCTGCCAACAACAAAAGCAACACTTAGTAAAGGGGATGCTGCACCCAATCACATTTGACTTACAGGAGGTACTCCATAAGAGAAACGGAAGTGTGCTGATTTTATCCTTAAGTCTCAGATATAGCTGGAGGTAAGCCAGTGAAAAATTGCTTTTTAGCGTTTCCTGTTAACATGAATTAAAATGCTGGTTAAACCCCCAAGGGGGACCTAGTGCATGTCACACTTGGCCCCATTCAAATCTGCACAGGAGTTTACAAATGCAATTTAAATTTTGGGTCAGCACTGACTGTAGCTCCACCCCAGGCTAGGGAGAGACCACACACCGTACACCCACCATACCTGTCAGGACACACTAGCCTAAAACGGAGCACTTTAGGGGACGGGTTAGTGCGATAGGGCAGTTCAAAGTGTTCCTATTGGGAACTACAGCCAGCACTGAAGTCACCTCCCCCTGTATAGCCCTTTGCTCCCTCCTCTGCTGGGCATAGCAGTGTACATAGGAGTGCCCGCACAACCCCCATCGATGTCAGGGGTCCAGATGGAACATTTTCAGCTCCACCATGCAGCCCTGTGCCTTCCCTCATCTCCTCTGCCAGCTTCTTTAAAGACCAAGAAATACTGAGCCCTGACCCACCTTTTAAGCACAATGTAACTACAGAATCCAAAATAAAACAGCAGCGCTGTGTATAGGCCTACCAAAATCTACATGGAAGAGTACAGTACGTTATTCCCCCGACACCAGAATACATCACAGTCATGTACCCAGATCTTCCAGTAACAAGGAGGAGAAACTAAAAGTACAAATATTACCACCACGTACCTCATGAACTTGTCCAAAATATCTTCCACCCACATGTACATGCGCAGGAAGTTCAGTCCATAATTCCACAGCATTTTGATAAGATTGATGATGTACCATTCACTCTCTTCAAAAACAAACTCGTCCCCATTGTAAATTCCCAGCAGATCTCCAGAAGGCGTGCGGGCACTCAGACCTGTAACACATGTAGAGCTCATGGGAATGTCTGCAGGAAGCAAGTTGTCATAGTGCAGTCATTGTAAAACGGAGCTGACAAAATGGTATGTCAATTGTTTTACTTGTCCCAGCAATGGATTTGCAATTCTGTTCTGCGAGTTCTCTGATCCAGGCAGCATAGCCAGGAGGGTGGCCCCACTTTTCTGCCCTCCAGTTAAGGAATACAGCTTAGGACACCTCTGTCACAGACTGCAAAAAATAAATAAAGGAGTAGCACCACATTGATGATGTCTTTGCTGTGATCGTCCCTCCTGCAAGCATGGACAGCACTGTACAATGCAGTAGAGGCCTGATTGGTAAACAGGGCTGATGTACTGGTTAAAGCTCACAACACCTTACAACCTGATTGTACAATCGCCTTTAGATCTCCCAACATGTATGTGGTGCAAAGACCTGCCTGACTGGACACAAATAAATGGGATAGTCTAGGTAGGTCCTCATATTATACAATAATGGCGCCACACCGCCTTTGCTTGAAAATAATCCTGGTTGGGTCCTGTGCCAATTACGCACTCATGTCCCGGCCTAACTTATTCCTATAACCAGATCTCCTGAGCGCGGCCAAAGGCAAATATTCTGCTCTGTGGGTTACAATGAGAAGAGAGTGAGCTGGAAGGGACAATTACACTAGAAGTGAAGTTGCCCTTTAAGGGCCCATTGACACCAGCAGACGCGCATTATGCTGTGCATAACACATGCCCACTGTTTATTGTTGTGTAGGGACATGTGTTGCCTTATTATGACGCATCACACGGTTTCCTTTTTTCCTAACTACTGAAATGTCACAGAAGGAGATTTCATTCATTTCTATGAACTGCAGTACGATGCGATGCAGTATATTGAGTCTTTGGGGCAGGTTCACACCACAAAGAATGCGTTCCAGAGCATTCGGCCTCTGGAAGGCAAACTGGCCGGCTCCCTGGGTTCAGGGGCATGGCACCTGAACGCGTAGCATATTTTTGCAGATCGCACTGGACCGGAGGGTGCCGGCCGGATTGTGTACCCAGAGGCCGAACGCTCTGGAACGCACTCCTTGTGGTGTGAACCGGCCCTCAAGGAGGAGCCTCACCCTTATCTTAAAAATGACAACAAATACACATGTAGAAATGTTTGGTGATGACAATCTACAAACACATACTTGTAGATAATTTCCAGCTTTTTACTCTTATTACTGTTGGCCTTTTTCATGAAGGACAGATCAAGTCATCTCCCTTTAGTTCCTGGAACTCTGGAACGTGTGACCGTCAGGAAAGCACTGGAGATGTAACCTTCCCAGGATGCATCTGTGAGGCCAGGGATACATCACCAGTGCCTCATTCAACCAGGAAGTGGTGAAACAATATCTGTAAATAAAAGCAAAAAAATGTTTGTTTCCCCTAACGGATGTAAGATGATTCCATATCAGGATGTATTGTAGACCACTCTAAATATGCTCTTTTGTTTAAGATCAGCTTTTATAATGGAGTCCCTTAGGGAGCAGTGGTGAAGCTGGTGCAACCTGATAACCTGGTGGTAATTACTACACGTCACTAAAAACATACTTGTGTAGACAAATGAATAAAAATGTACACAACTCTGCTCGATAGTCAACATATCTCAGGAAACCACGCACACATTTCAGGACAAAATACACAAATTACACAGTATACCTAACATGATTCATTGCAGCAGGAGTAGCATTTGTTATGTCGTACAGCTTGCTGGTCTTCTGGCACCTTTCAGTGATATTAGGCCTCATTCATACGGTCATGTGATTATATGCATTTATAGGACATTTCTAAAGGCATATACCGTATTTTTCCATCTATAAAGACGCCCCATGTATAGGACGCCCCCCGCTTTTCTTAACAAAAATTCAGAAATCAATATTTTCCATGCTTTTTTTGCATAACTGATAACTTCCAGTTTACATTTTGCAGAGTAAGACAGCCGCTTCCTGGTATTGGTATTTACCTGGATTTTTTTTGTTTTCTGAAATTTTTATGGGCTCCCTGTTGCATCTGGGCACTGGCTACACGCTCTTCGCAGCATCAGCTGACGTCGGGTACATAAGGCTCATGATTGGAGGAAACCTGTTAGCTTGTCTCTGCAATCGGAAGTTTCACTCGTGAGGCTAGTTTGCAGAGGTATCGGCAGTTTTGCAACCGCGCTTCTCCTCTCGGCCCCCCGTGTATAAGACGCCCCTCCATTTTTAGGTAAATATTTTTAAGAAAAAGTACAGTCTTATACACTGAAAAATACAGTAAATCCAAATAATGATTTTAAATGGTATAATTCACACTGCAGGGGAAATGAATGGATATCTAAATTCCAAATCAAAAGTTTACTATATTGCAGCTTACCAATCCTTATATATATATGTGTTAGCCGCATTAGTTTGCTTTTTTTTTTTAAAGGCTTTTTTTACCTTTATTTTCACCTGGTGATCCAGTAATACTCTTCATGTCTTAGGGTGGCTCTACTCTATGGAGGGGCAATGGAGCAAACCTTGGACATCAGCAATGTCACCCTATGGGGAGGGTGGCGTTAGATGGACAAGCAGATTTAGATGGACTTGACTTACAGTGGTAAATGGTTTGTCTCAACCCTCCGTGAGGCACTTTTGCTGGACAGATTGGCCTGTTTATGGAAGTGAAAAATAACAGACTTACTGGCCAGATCACCAGGTGAAAATAAAGGGAAAAAAAACTAATGCAGCCACTACATAAAAGAATAGATCTGCAATATATTACATTTTGGGGGGGTTTAGATACATTTTAATGAAGTGTCACAGGGGGTGTAGGATTCATATCGCCCGATGCCCGAGACATGCTGTTCCAGGCGCCGGGGCAAGTGTTTTTTATAATATCTATAGATCTATATCCCTACTGAGGACAAGTAGGGCTAAACGCAGAGCGGGGAAACTGCCGCTCCTATTGTACAAGTGATCTGGGTGGCTATACAGCCTTTCAGATTACTTGCCGCAGCCTGCCTGTCCGTCCCCATCGCCAAGATGGAGGGCTCGGAGCAGACCAGAGAACGTCCGTTCTCCGATCTGCTTTGTGTGATCAGTGAAACAGGAGCGCTGTACACACAGAGCTTCCTGTCTCAGCAGTCACGACCCGGGCTGTACAGAAGATCGAGCACAATGCTGTATTCTGTATTGGAGGGCAGGCTCCACAAAGAGAACCTGCACCTCCAAATGCTATCACAGAGGGGCTTGTTAGCCCTTTAGGCCTTGGACAAGTAGTTTATTTTTAATTTTCCACACCCCTGAGTGTCTGAGAAAAACTGTTGGATCCAATCAGCTTTTTGATTTCCATTTTCTAAGCGGTTTGAAGAAAATTAAATAAATGTTGATTGGATGCTATGGGCAAAAGGCACCAAGTAAGCGAAACGCAATACGCGACGCATTTGCGTAGAGCTGCAGCTAACGATTATTTTCAAAATCGGTTAGTCGATTATTAGGTTCGATTAATCGGTTAATCGGATAAACCATAAAATAGAGTTCAAAAAAGGCTCCAGTGATGGGCTACTAGTTTGTATTGAGATTGTAGTCCATCACAGGAGCAAGCTTGGAGCGGTGGAAGTAAAAAAGAAAAAAGATAGTGTGGTGTGCAATATAGTGAAATGGAAAGTGTAAAATTATACAGCAATGAATGCAGAATACCATCAGCTATAGAGGACTGCAACAAATCCCAGCAATAGTACATAATAGCTGGCGGCATTCTGCATTGCGCTGTATAATGTACTATTGCTGGATTTTGTAGTCCTCTATAGCTAGTGGTATTCAGCATTGCACCACTGTATAATGTATTATTGCTGGGATTTGTTGTACTCTTCTATAGCTGGTGGTATTCCACATTGCGCTGTATAATATATTATTGCTGGGATTTGTATTCCCCTATACAACGCAATGCAGAATACCACCAGCTATATAGGAGTACAACAAATCCCAGCAATACATTATACATACAGTGTATAATGTATTGCTGGGATTTGTATTCATATGTATAATATACAGTACAATGTACCATCAGCTATAGAGGAATACAAATCCCAGCAATACATTATAGAGCACCACGTGTGGAAAAGCTAACCTGAGCAGTCTTCCAGCAACTTGCTTCTGAGATCGGACCTGTTTATCTGCGGCTGTCATCACCCCACCCCTGCTCCTCCTTACTACATCTCCCTGTGCGTCCCTGTGCCGATCGTTTATGTGGGTGGGCGGTGAGTGTGAGGCGGGGACGAGGTGCGGCGTGTGGATGCGGGCAGGCGGGTCTGGCAGCGGCGAGCGTGAGGTGGGGAGGAGGTGCGGCGCACAGCGTGTGGAGCTGTGAACAGGGCCAACTGATCGGAAGCCGATTAATCGATTATTGAAAAAGTTGACAACTTTTTCAATAATCGATTATAATCGATTATGTCGATTAGTTGTTGCAGCCCTACATTTGCGGTGTGGAGACGCACTCAGGCTGGAGCGGCCTTACCGGATGGTCCATCCTTACTACAGCTTAGAAACGTTGAGCCTGATAAAATTACAGGCTCAGCATTACTGAGCTGTCTGCCCTGCCACTGAACTTGCCACACAAACAGGAGCAGTGGCCCAGGACTCCTACAGTGTGTTAGCGGAGCCTGATGGTGTCAGGATCCAGAGCACCTCCAGGTGGCGCTGGAGCCCGGTCCTCCAGTTCCTGTGCTCGCCTGCAGGTGTCTCCAGGCAGCCAGGAACTGTCAGGTACTAGACCACCGCTGGGTGGTGCTGGAACCTGCGACTCCGGTGCTGACCAGCAGGTGTCTCCCAGCTGCCAGCGATTATCCACGACCTGGTGCTTCCCAGGAGGGTACTTAATCCCTCCCTGCAGTCAGGACTGTGGCTCAGTATCCTGTCACCTTTCCCTGACTGAGTCCTGTATCCTGAGCCCTGTTACCTGCCTGCACCCTGCCACTGTCCTGGAACTGGACACAGGACTCAAGCCCTTTGTCCCAGCTTGAGTCCTGTGTCCAGAGCCCTGTTATCCGCTTGCAGTATCCTGTTACCTGTCTGCACCCTGACCCTTTGTCCCAGCTTGAGTCCTGTGTCCAGAGCCCTGTTACCTGCCTGCACCCTGACCCTTTGTCCCAGCTTGAGTCCTGTGTCCAGAGCCCTGTTATCTACTTGCAGTATCCCGTTACCTGCCTGCACCCTGACCCAGCTCCCCTGGTCTTGCCCGGCTCCCTGGGTTTACCTGGCTTGTATACCCTGTTTGTATTTCCTGAGGTATTGTTTGATACTTGTGGGGGTTGGTGGGGTTTTTGTGTTGCCGTTTAATAAACTGTGTGCCTATAACCTTATCTAGTGTGGTCATACTAATTTGGTCATCCACGCACGGTACCCTGACAGATGGGAATGCAGAGGTACTAGTTCCCCATCATGTCCACTCTGTTGCTGAATGATGGATTCTATAGTCATTAGCTAGCCTGTTTATGTGCACGCCCTTGGCCGAGACTCCATTCTGTGGTGCCAACGTGCGCAGGGGCATTAGAAGGCTGTGTGTCAAGCCAGGACCATTACCATCTTCTAAAGGCCACCACGTTACAATCTGACTGTACAATCTCCAAACTGCAAGTCGCATGAGGCATTGCAAGACTCTGACAACCACAGGCATGACTCCTAGAGGCAGAGGCACGACAGGATTTGTAGTTCATGAACAGCTGCTGGGCTGGAGTTGCCCACCCCTGCACTAGTGGCTTTGATTGACATAGAGGCAAGCATTTAATCTAAAAAAGTGCAAAGGATCATGGGATATGTAGTCCCTGAACCTATGGCCGTTCAAACAGTGCGCACTCTCAAACTGAAAGTTCAGAGAAGCGCAGCTGAAAAGACTCGAGCAAGAAGCTTATCAAAGACAATAAAGAGTTTACATTTTGTATATATTTTATATTCACATTTTGGTGGACCTAAAGCAAAAACAAAATATTACAGCGAGGGTTTATTACTACAGTAAACTCCCCGTTATCCAGCATCCACGGGGATTGGTAGATTCTGGATAAATTTAGTTTCTGGTTGCTTGAAAGTTAGGTCTAACTAATGCCATTCCCTATATTATACCATATCATAATAAACTCTGTGTTAGCTTAATATTAATATTGACATGCAGTAATCAAAAGCAAATTAAGACAGATAGACACACGATCGTTCCCAGGATAATACATGCCGCAGATCAGCAGAACAGTCAGTACACAGGGGATTTTATTTTTCTGGTTAGATGAGAGTCCTGGTTAGTTGAAAACCAGTTAAAAAATAATCCGGAGATGTGGAAGACATGCAATAATGAGATTAGTGTACACGGACTTACCCAGCTCTTTAACAAACATTTTCATATGGAGGTTCAAGGGGTGGATCACTGCCCCCCCAGCCTCATACTGGTTCCCTTCCATCTCGATTGTAGCCAGTCGGCCGCCCACATCGCCCTTCTCATATATATCAATCTGGACATCTTTCCCAAACTTCTGCCGTAAGAAATAGGCTGCCGATGTTCCTCCGATTCCGGCTCCAACAACCGCTAAGAGACACACAAAATATGAAATTATTCTGAATGAAAAAGTTACCATCACAGAGACATTCATTTACAGAACAAACTCATGCACGCCAGAATGCAAAATTCCAAATGAATGGCCTGAGACGCAGCTTAAAGCACACACATTATTTCTATATATTAGGGTTTCACAGATACCAAGTACAGTACTCGGTACAAGTACGAGTACATGTACCGATACTTTTGAGCTCCAAGACTACACTAGAGAAAAATTCAAAAATTAGGAGGCGGCTGTCATTTGTAAGAAGCACACGGAGCTCCTGGGATTTGTACATCTCTGTTTTAATGTACGATTTTGTTTTTATAAATATAAATAAAGGGATCCACAGATACCAGTTTGGCAAGTACGAGTACTGGTACTTGCCGAGTACTTACAAGTACGAGTACTGATACATTTTTGTTTATTGTCATGTGACAGTTTTTCTAAAATAATACAGAGCAATGATTTTAGGACAGTGGTGGAGGGCCAGAGCCAAGTCCCAGCTGCAACCTCTGCAACCCTGGTAGTTCTCATGAAAATGCCAAGTATCTGCACTGGTACTCAAAAAGTATCTGTGCAATATATTATAATATATATATATATT
>NW_017306425.1:3360-5800 GCF_000935625.1 Nanorana parkeri | reverse complement strand
TATATATATATATATATATATACACACACACATATACACACATAATATGTGTGCATTAGATGCAGCACAGTCCCCCTTTTATAGCTGCACCAGGCTATATATATTTAAAGCAGGACTCCAAATCAAATCTTAACCCTTGCAGTGGGGCTACCCCTGCCCTGCAAGGGTTAAGTGCTCATTTTTTGTCTACGTTAAAAAAAAAGTTATACCCAATCCGACTTGCTCTTAGACGGGTCCCTTCCTCCTCTGCTGCAGAGATGTTTGTCCCTCCGAGTCCTCACATCATATACACTGTATAGAACGTGATGACTCAGGGACCTTGATGGTGCTGCTGGCGGGTAATTTCCTATACTCATCGGCGACATCTAGGGGAGAAAGTGCTGTGCAAACAGTATACACCAGTTGGAATCTTTAGAAATGTCCCCTTAGCGTTCTGCACATACAAGTCTGACCTCTGACTCCACAGTAACCATCTCATGTTTTCAGGATTACCCTTCGATAAATCAGGGGTGGTATTAAAAGCATCCCCTTAATTACCTGTGAAAAACAAAGGGATACTGAAATCATGACCTGCCAAGGAATGGAGATGGAAAACCTCTGAAATAAGCTTCCATTTCTGCCTGTGGATTGGCTCTGGTGAGGCTTCCAAGAGACCCCACCGGACAAAGCAAAGACAAAAGGAATGACATCACTGCTCCCGAGTAGGGATCTACATGGGCTTGGTGTGCACCAGTTCACTGGAGTTCGTCCATGCAAAACGCTCAGTGACATGACACCCTCCCTGCCCCATCAGTTGCGGTCGGGCACCCCCACCCCTTTGTTACAAGTAGATGTGGGCCGAAGAATGACCCTGTCGCAGCAAATTGGGCCAGGATTGGGTTTCAGATAAACTAATTATTCTGTTCCCTGAACGCACAGATTTCTATTTTTTCTAAATGCAATACAGCGTTGCATGACGGAATAAATGTCAGTTAAAGTACCGCAGCGCTGAATACTGAAAAATGGCCTGGATGGGAAGGGGGTTTAACACCGCGGATGTCAACTGGTTAAACTGAATGCACCTGAATGAGAGGAAACGCACAGTGTGCATTCATACATGCATTCTTATGCACCAGATGTCCTATAGAACACATATAATTGCATGCGCATCATCGTCAGTGTGAATGAGGCCCTGAACGCTGTCAGTAACCTGTTCTGCATGCTAGTTTTTTTATTGCAAGCAAAAAAAGAAGAAACTTCCGGACTTACAACACATCTCCCACGTGATGAGGACACGGCCAACATTCACTAGAGCCAAAGTCGAGTTACAACAGGAAAGAGTCCTCATATCATATGAGGAAGCTTCAAATGTAACACTGGCACCCTTTTCTAATAGGCGCTGCGAAACATATCTGAACCCAAAACCAGAAATATAATATGTAGCAGCTTGCCAACCCCTAGATAGGGTGGCTGCATTGGTTTTCTTGTTTCCGACTTCTTTTCCTTCATTTTCAGCTGGTGATCTTGCCAGTTCCTGTCCTAGGCGACGGTCACTTACCGTGCCATATCTATGTAGAGGCACCCTAGGGCAGAACTACAGAAATCTTGTGCATTGTGTAATGCTGAAATTGTAACACTGTGTTGCCACATACACGCAAACAGCTGGAGGCAGAGTTCTGTGCAGGGAGAGCATTTAGTCGGCGTCTCCCAACACGAACGTCTCTCAGTCACCATTTACAATCGGGAAGCAGTAGGACGAGTGCCTGATTACGTGACCACTGATACAGCCAATCAAACCGGTCACATGATTGGGAGCCCACCAGCTGGCCCCCGGTGTTAAGAACCCCCTAAAATAGGGGTGGGTGAGCCCTCCAGCTGTTGTGGAACAATAAATCCCATGAGGGTTTGCAAGATTCTCACAGCCACAGGCGTAACTCCCAGAGACAGATGCATGAAGGGATTTGGAGTTTTACTACAGCTGGAGGCCAGTAGTTTGCCCACCTATGCCCTAAAAGGTCCAGCAGCAGACAGGGGTAACAACAACAAAAAAGCGCCATCTGTAAAAAGCTGCTCGCCCCAAATTAATTTAAAAAAAATAATTACAGTGGCTGGGGCCTGCAACGCTTCTGGGTGGCCCAGGTGATGTCACCGTGTTATCTGGCAGAGTTGGGGCTTGAAAGCCATTTGTGTTTAGAGCAAAAAGCGGACCATTTTGTTTGCCATGAAGGTAGATCTCAGGCCCGGTTCACATCTTGGCGATCTGCGCGGTTTCGTGCACAGTCTAATGGCACCCCAATCGCAGCCGCAAAAAACACTGGTTTCTTATCGCACAAAAAGGTGCATGAGCCTTTTTGCCGCACGGATATGACACCATTAAGATCAACGGGACCGCACGGCAACCAACCACACGCGGACGTGCAGTCCCGGGCCACCAAAATGTGAACCAGGCCTAAACCTGCAC
>NW_017306425.1:0-3019 GCF_000935625.1 Nanorana parkeri | reverse complement strand
CTGTCCCCCCCTGTCCCCCCCCCCCCCCCCCCCCTCCCCATATAATACTACTGTTTATTTTTTCTTGCATAGTAAAGCTGGTGATTGCCTCCACCCTCACTTCCTGTCTACATGCACATTTTGCCCTGGAACGCCATACTGACAGTGGCAGCGGTGACTGGGTAAAGATCTACTCCAAGCCGGAAAAGAACAAGATGAATTCCAATTGGTCCTTATAGGTTAATGCACAACCTTGTTCCTTGCAGGGTTTCCTGAAAACAAACAGCGCAATTCTTTCAATGTCAACCCAAGTTAAAAAGTTTAATATTCATTTTTCAGGTTCTTGAATATGATCAGCTTTAAAAAAAAAAAAAAAAAAAAAAAGCAAATCCGTCATGAGGGAAGTATAAAGATCGCCGGTCCTTCTAAAAGTGCTCGCTGTCTGGCTATCAGGCGGTGATTTTGTTTCAGAATTTCCTACCCTTCCTTTGCTACGCGATTGCTCTGGGTCATTGACTGAGAACTATGGAAGTCAGATGCAGAAAGGCAACTAACGTTTCCAAAGAAGGCCAGCAATGGCAGCTCATTTATCTTCTTTATACAACTAAATTATTTTCAATGAGGAGGAAATTAAAGGAGAACTATGAGGGGAGTGCTTTTCACTCACCTCATAGTTCTAGCCGACCTGTGACTTTGTGTCCTCCCGTTACCCCAAGGAGAACTATGGGGAAAAGCCTTAACCCCATACCGTATTTGCCGGCGTATAAGACAGGTTTTTAAACTTAAAAACATCCCCCGAAAATTGGGGGGTCGTCTTATACGCTGGGTATGGATGTACATAGTACAAATCTTCCGGGTTCCATCAGTATACTGCGCTGAGCCAATCACGGCAGGCTTTGTATTCATGAATACAAAGCCTGTATTAATGAATACAAAGCCTGCCGTGATTGGCTCAGCGCAGTATACTGGGTTAAGTATACAAGATAAGTATACTTATCTTGATGGTCAGTAGAGACAGACTCCCTTGGATTGGTAGTCGGTGGGAGAAGGGCCCCCTTATCTTGATTGTCAGTAGAGACGGACGCCCTTTATTGACAGTCATTGGAATAGCTCCCTTATCTTGATGGTCAGTGGGAGAAGGGCACCCTTATCTTGATGGACCACGGAGATGTACTCCCTTGAATTAGTGGTCAGTGGGAGAAAGCCCCCTTATCTTGATGGTCAGTGGAGACAGACTCCCTTGGATTGTTTATTATTGGGAGAAGGCACCCTTATCTTGAAGGTCAGTGGAGACAGAATCCGTTAAATTGTTGGCCATTGGGAGAAGCCCCCCTTATCTTGCCGGGCAGTGGAGACAGACTCTCTTGGATTGGTGGTCAGTGGAGACAGGCTCCCTTGGATTGGTGGTCATTGGGAGAAGGGCCCCCTTATCTTGCTGGTCAGTGGAGACAGACTGCCTTGGATTGGTGTTCAGAAGCCCCTTACTGACAGCTTGGTGTCCATGGTTACAATCTGTGAGTTCCTATTGCTCAGGGAACCCCGGGGGAGGTTTTGTCATGGTCCCCAGACACACTGTACACATTACACACCCCATAGGGGTAAATTGTGTTACATTGTGCAAAGTCTGATTAATCCTTCACCTCCCCTCCCTCAGCACGCCATGACTCCCCTCCTGTCCCCTTATTGAACTGTCCCTGCAGAAGATTCGACCTCCCTGTCTCTCCATCTCTGTCCACTACACTCAATGCTCCCCCTTGACAGCCAGGTCACCAACAGACCGACCCCCATTGCAAGCCTGCTCCTTACCACCCCTAGGAACCCCAATGAAGGGAGCCACTCACCTATCTTGTTCGGAGGGTACCGGAGCTTCTGTGTCGCTACAACCCGAAGGCTGCACAATATAAATCCTGTCAGCATGCAGCGGACGACGGCGGAAACTCGCATGGTGTTCCCCGGGTCTCTTCCTAAGCGCACTGCGCATGCGCCGAGTTCGCTCCTCCCTCCTGTGTGCGGCTGTCCGGTCCCAAGCTGATCCAGTGGACATGGACTTGTGTACTATGGGGGAGGGGGGACCTTGGTCATAATATATAATGTACATTGATTGAGTGGAGTGGAATTTGCACAAAGAGTATATCAAATATATAGTTGGAAGTCTGTAGGGGATGAGGGGTGTGGTTAGATTATATAGAATCCTATAAATGCACCTTTGTACAGGTTTACACAAGTGTGCCTCAGAAGTCAAAGTACAGCGTCATAGACTGAGAAAGGGAGGGTCAGCCAATCAGACTCTGCCGTGGTGCACATGTGCTCACAGTGAGGCGCTGACTGGGGGAGTGACAAGATTTTTTGACCCTTTAGAGTTATACTGCCACTTCTTCACTGTTCACATTTACACTGCGCTTTTACCACCCGCCTAAAACTTAACATGGCAGATGCTCGGGTTTGTACACATGTCACCATACTTTGCTCCACAGGCCCTATGCCACCATTGAAGTTTGCACAGCATCATTGGTTGCTATGAAGCTTGCTGCTTTGCCGCACAGCGTCTTTGGTTGGGGCTGCTAGTGTCTTAGCAACAAATCATTGGTTGCTAGGACACAGGCAGCCCCTCAGCATCATTGTTTGTTATGGTGTATCCACCTGCATCCTAGCAACTGATGATGGTGTGCAGCCCAGTTGCTATTGTTCTGGCAACCTGTGATGTTGATCGGGCTAGCCAGTAGTATTCTGGCAACTGGTGATAGTGTGCGACCCGGCCGCTAGTGTTCTGGCAACCAGAGGCGGCTCTAGACTTTGTGAGGCCTCTGGGCGCCCTCAGGTGGCTGCCTATGCAGCCTTATGCTAGCCCCATGTCAATGCCTTTTCTTTAAGGGAAACCTAAACACTCTAGCCATGCATGGCAATATTTTTTTTTGGAGAAGAGAGAGGGAGGAAGGACAGCCAGCAGAACGAAAAAAGAGAGACAATCAGGAAAAAGAGCCAGAGGAGAGACCACCAGGGTAGAGAGCGAGGAGAGACAGCCAGAAAAGAGAGCCAGAGG
>NW_017306424.1:2060382-2061577 GCF_000935625.1 Nanorana parkeri | reverse complement strand
TATGTTAAAAAATCTGAGGGTTTCATGTCACTTTAATACATGCATTGATAGAAGGTCTCCACATGTGGCCACCAGCCAGTAGCGTGTGCACCATATGATTCTCTGAGAAACCTTTTTCTGAATTGTTCCTCCCTGCTGTATACATCTAACAAAACAAAGTCTTATTATGAAAATGTATATACTGTTTATCTTTTAAAAATAGTTTACATTTCCAAATCATCATTTTTTTTTTTTTTTAAGAAAATGTAAATTTAACATTGATCTATTGGTGTATAAAGGGCAATCTGGCAAGTGTGAACCAGTGTGGGAGAAGTTTAACAATTTCTAAACCTTGTACATATGTACTTTATATGGATCACAACCATTTATATGCTTTCCATTCCACATTCCTTCTATCTCCTTTTACACATGGCACTAACACCCCTCTGCTTTCTTACATGTGCATATTCTGTGAAGCTTTTTTGTGTGTTTTTTAGTATATATAGTACTGTACAGCAGGGCTCAAAATTTCAAGTCCTGAGCTACTAGCCAGGCCTTAAAAGTTACTCGCCACCAGTTGCCCCACCTAACCCCTACCCTGCCCCGGACCTAACTCCGCCAGGTCAGTAATGTAACGCACAGCGCAGAGGTCAGTAATGTAACGCACAGCGCAAAGGTCAGTAATGTAACACACAGCGCAGAGGTCAGAGTGACGCACAGCGCAGAGGTCAGAGTGACGCACAGCGCAGGGTCAGTGTGACGCAAAGTGCAGGGTCAGTGTGACGCACAGTGCAGAGGTCAGAGTGACGCACAGCGCAGGGTCAGTGAGACGCACAGTGCAGATGTCAGTGTGACGCACAGTGCAGAGGTTAGTGTGATGCACAGCGCAGAGGTCAGAGTGATGCACAGCGCAGAGGTCAGAGTGACGCACAGCGCAGAGGTCAGAGTGACGCACAGCGCAGAGGTCAGAGTGACGCACAGTGCAGGGTCAGTGTGACGCAAAGTGCAGGGTCAGTGTGACGCACAGTGCAGGGTCAGAGTGACGCAAAGTGCAGGGTCAGAGTGACGCAAAGTGCAGGGTCAGTGTGACGCACAGTGCAGGGTCAGTGTGACGCACAGTGCAGGGTCAGTGTGACGCACAGCGCAGACAGCAGTCAGAGTGACACACAGCGCATGGTCAGTGAGATGCACAGTGCAGAGGTCAGTGTGACGCACA
>NW_017306424.1:2033079-2057418 GCF_000935625.1 Nanorana parkeri | reverse complement strand
GAAGGGGGGCTGCAGAGATGTGATTGGAGAAGGAGGGGTTGTGGAGATGTGATTAGAGAAGGAGGTGCTGCAGAGATGTGATTGGAGAAGTGGGGGCTGCAGAGATGTTATTGGAGAAGGGGGGACTGAGGACATGTGATTGGAGAAGGGGGTCTTTAGATATGTGATTGGAGAAGGAGGGGCGGCTGCATAGATGGGAAGGGACCATGATTTGAGAGGGCTAGGGAAAGGTGATGGGAGGTGCAGGAAATATGTGATGGAAGGGGTGCTGTGGTGTAGGGGGGACCGTGGTGATGGGAGAGTCCAGGGGGCATATGAAGATAGTGGAAAGAACAGGGGGCATGAGAAAGATGGGGGAGAAAACAGGCATATCTCCTAAACCTACAGGGGTAGGTTATCATTAAAAAAAATAATTATTAGTAGCCTAATGTTGTATAAAGTACTGTTGCAGCAATGCAGAATGGCACCCTATATAGAAGACTACAAATCTCAGCAGTACCTTATACAGAAATGCCATTATTATATATAGTATTGCTGGGATGTGTAGTTCTCTATAGTCTGTGCCATTCTGCATTGCTGTAAATATTAGGGATGCACTGATATATCGACGCCAAAACATATCAGCCGAAAATGGCACTTTTGGCTAAATGCTTGCACCAGGGCCCTTTGTTCCTTAGGTCCGCCACTGACCCCAACATAACTGTAAGGAACAGAGTGTTGAATCTGATGAATGATAACATGGTCTCTCATTTCCGGAGTGTTATGCAGCGCAGGAAAAAACAAGTGACATTAGACAGATATTTTTCCAAAATTGACCCTGGAGCTCAGAGATAAAGAAGAGAGGAAACCCCTGAAGGAGATCTCCCCAATGTCCTTATGGAGGGGGACTCTCCCTCCAAACAATAACCTACTCCCCACCCACCTTCCTTCCTGTCCTCCACGCCAGAAATCGCCCCAAGAAAGGTTAGTGTCCACTCTCTTCATACTGTACTCATTATTTTGTGGTTACATTTTTTTTAACATATGGTTCAGAACGGATTAACCTCATTTACATTAAACCCTATGGGAAAATGTGATTCTGTTCGCGACCAAAATTGGTTCGCGACCACGTTTGTAGGGGTCAGAACGGATTAACCTTATATATATTTCCCCAGGGTTGTAGGTAACTACAAGAGGGGTCCTGTTTGGGTTTTTCTTCTCTTTGTACTGTACGCAGTCTTTCCCGTGGTGTTCTTAGAGCAGATTTAATCTTTTTAGAAATAGTCTTTTCCCTATAGCCCTTTCGCCGAAATGCATCAGCCAGTTTGCTGAGGTGTTTGTCTCTGTCCTCAGTGTCAGAGCACATGCGTTGGTATCGGATTGCTTGGCTGTAGATGACACCCTGTTTAGTGTGATTCGGATGGAAGCTGGAATTATGGAGGTAGCTGTACCTGTCTGTGGGTTTTCTGTACACAGAGGAACAGAGTCTCGAAAGCTTGTCTTTTATATATTTTGTTAGTCCAATAAAAAAGGTATAATTGCACACTGCAATACTGCGTTTTTGTTTTTTTGACGTCTTATATATATATAATTTTTTTACGGTCCAGAGAAAGAGAGAGAGGCACTCATGGGTCTCGTATTGATGCAACGTAATTAAAATTATTGGTTGATGTTTCAACAAGACACTGCTTGTCTTTCTCAAGAAACATTGAAACATCAACCAATAAATCTATGTATGTTGCTACAATACAAGATATGCAAGTGCCTCTTTCACTGAACCACTTATATATACTTGCTTTGAATGTACTTGCCATGCCTTTGCTCCTATCTGAGTGTGGTACCCACCATCAGACTTTTCTATTCATATATTTATTTATTTTACTTTTAGGAAAGTTTCTAGCCTCTTTTTGAATCAGTTTAGGGCTCATGTACACCTGAAAGCAGTGTGCTGTAGCGCATTCATTTTCATGCATTAAGGCGCATTGCATTAAGCATCCTATTTAAATGAATGAGCTGTAACATACCTCGGCACATAAAAAATATGTTATGCTGCATTTTTGCAGCACACTGCAACACATCACTGTAATGGTACGATGCAGGGCCCTAGGAAGGGTGAGGCGAGTGCGGCACTCGTCTGGTGCGCAGCTGCGAAAGAGCACAGGGTGCCATAGCAAAAGGGGTGCCAGCGGTCAACACAGCTCAACAGGGAGTAGAGGGGCAGTATAGCCTGCAGCTTCTCCTTGGATCCCTGCTGCTCTACCCCACCTGTATGGGCAGAAGGAGCAGGGATCCAAGGAGAAATGTATCGCTGCAGTTGGTGGGGGATCGGAGGAGGGAGCTGTCATCCAGGATGCCAAGTGGTTAGGATATAGAGAGAGCCACTCAGCCAGAATCTGACAGCAGGCCGCTCACTCTACTCACTGCTCGGCCATCCTGAAGTTACAGCATTCCCTCCACCACCCCGCGCCTGCCGGCTTTAGCGCTCATTTTTTCCTGTGTAGCTGTGTGCAAGCTAAGTGGCTCAGGATGAAGAGCAGGAGGATCAGTAAATATCTGTGATATTTACCAATCCTCTGTGTGCAGCACAAACACTGGAGTGATCAGTTGGTCACTCCTTTGTTTGTAAACAACTGGGGACAAATAGTACTTTGTGTCCCCAGTTATGAATGAACATTACATCACTTTCTGTTCATTCATGAATTTCTAAATGGGTAGCAGCAATCACTATAGAGGCTTCTACCCATTCGTAACTGGATGATAGATAGTAAAAATTTAACTATCACCAGTTTTTAAATGAATGGGAATCCTCTATACTGAGTGCTTTCCATTCATTTAGACCAGAGGCCTCAATTTTTTTTCTATTTCATAAGGGAAATGTCAGAGGTGACAGGTGTGACATCACACGCCTGTTGGGGGCACAAGTTTCTGTTCTTGCCTTGGGCGCAAAAGGAGCAATGGGTGCTCCTTGTAATTTGTGGTGAGCTTAACATTAACAGCTTCCAACAGCAATTAACAGCAAAAATTTTACCTGGGTCATTTATTTATTTAAAGTATTAAAGACAAAGCCACAAGATGGGATTGTTTGCTGTTTTTGTGTCTATGATTCATAAGTACAGCCAGTTCCTTTTTTCCGCTACCCAGTTTTCACTGGAATCACAAAGCTCATTCCCAACCATTATCATCAATACCATTGTCATTATTCTCACCATCCTCGTTATTACCATAATCATCACCATCATCTCTATCTTTGTCATTTCCTCCAAATTCATCATCATAACTACCATTGTTGTAATCATGACCTTCATTGTCATCATTGTCATATCGATATCATCTGCTTCATGGTCACTATCATCATCGTTATTGCCATTCTACACATCCCATCTACCATTTGATAGTTGTGGGAACCTTTAACTAGAACCAGATTAGTGGGTGGTGACAAAGTACTCTACGTGTTTCGCGCCAATAGGCACTTAATCAGGAGGAGGAGGTGATCCCCTCAGTGTGAAGTCAGCGGATGCACACACCAAAATGCCGGGCGAGCCGGGGAGACACGTATTCCCAGGGTGAGGGAGGATGGAGATCAGAGTCAGAGGCTATGGCGAGGGGTAATAGTAGTATGGTGGGGGAGGAAAATTATCTCATACCCACAACAGATCCACCAATAGAAGGACACAGCATAAGAGGAGATTTGGTGTAATAGAGCCTCAGGGCAACCTCCTAGCATCCTACCACAGTGAACGCCGCCTGTACAAGTGAGGCCGTCTCCAGCCATTCACTACGTTCCCACAACTATCAAATGGATTGTATCCCTCCACATTTTTACAATTGTGTCTAATTTATGCATACCCATCCATTGCACTAAAGGATACTATTTAGAACAGTCGTGCTATCACAATCCTTTATCATGTCTAGTATGACCTTTATCTTGGAACATAGAGGGTGTTAGGAGGTTTTCTCTCTCTCTTTTATTATACATTATCAACTGTGATGATTTTAACTTTTTGTATGAATTATAATAAATACTTCATTTTTATATACTTGAAGGAGAACTATGAGGTGAGTGACTTTCACTCATCCTCATAGTTCTAGCCGACCTGTGACAATGAAACTGTCACAGGTCGGCTTAGTAGATCGGTAAGTGAGCAGAAACATGCACCGATCCGCTCATTTCCCGATCACCTCCCTGCAGTGTGGTGACTGCAAGTCACCGCGCCCCGCAGGGATTCTCGATCCTGTCACGACAGAGAGCTGTGACAGGGGAGGGACTGGATTCCTCCCTCCCCAGCGCTGACTGGCGGAACGGACGGGGGAGGGGACGGGTACAGCTCTAGATAGGCAGAGCCAGCTGTCACTCACGCAGCTGGGCGGATCCAGACATAATTGTCGGGATCCGTTTCAGCTGCGGCGTCTCAGTATACCGCGAGCTGCAGCTCGCGGTATACTGAGCTTAAGGTTACGGGAGGACGCTAGTTTGTGTCCTCCCGTTACCCTTCGGAGAACTATGGGGAAAAGCCCTAACCCCATAGTTCTCCTTTAAACTTTTTTGGAGCTTATTGGACTTGTCATTTGGTGCCTAAAAAACCCCACCTTTTTCTTTTCTTTTTTGCCATTTCCACTTAATCAGGGGTGTGGCACCTAACTACTCAGGATCTGCTCACCACAACAAATTTGTTCATTTCATTTTCATATTCAAATTCCTGCATATAGCCCTATATTATTCCTTCAAATACTTTGCATACAGTACTATCGATGTTAAGCTGACTGGCCTGTAGTTACCCAGTGTATTTCTTTTCCCCTTTTTGTATATTGGTACCACGTTCGCTTCCAATTGGTACCATACCTGACATTAAAGTATTCATAAAGATTAGGAACAATGGTTTGGCTGTGACCTGGCTAAGTTCCTTCAGTACCCATGGATGTAACCCATCTGGCCCTGGAGATTTGTTTACATTAAAACTTTTAGACTCTTTTTCACTCTGATCTCTGACAGCCACTGAAGTATGTTATGTTAAATGTTTCCATTGTTTGAGCTAATGACTTGTTTTGTAAACCCGTCTGACTCCTCTGTAAAGCCAAAAGTAAAAAATGTGTTTAACACATCAGCCTTTTCCCTGATTTTGTCACTAATGGGGCCTACATGTTCTGTCCTTACCCTCTTACAATTGACATATTTAAAGAATTTCTTGGGGTTTCTTTTGCTTTCTGTTGATATGTGTTTCTCGTACTCTATTTTTGCAGCCCTGATTGCTCTTTTGCATCTTTTGGCGCATTCCTTGTAGTAATTGAATGCTGATGGTGACCTCTCTGACTTATATTTTTTGAAGGCCCCTTTCTTTCTCTTTCATATATTGTTTTACTCTGTTAGTAACACCCTGGTTTACCTTTTGCTGTTTCCAATTTGTTGGTTAATGGATTGCACTAGTAAATGTTGTTATTTAAAATTTCCTTGAAACATTCCCACTCCCAATATTCAGGAAGATTTGGTCACATTTTGTGTCAAATAGCAGATACACTATATTGCCAAAGGTATTGGGATGCTTACCTTTACACGCACTTTAATGGCATCCCAGTCTTAGTCCGTAGGGTTCAATATTGAATGGGCCCACCCTTTGCAGCTACAACAGCTTCAACTCTTCTAGGAAGGCGTCCACAAGGTTTAGGAGTGTGTCTATGGGAATGTTTGACCATTCTTCTAGAAGTGCATTTGCGAGGTCAGGTACTGATGTTGGACGAGAAGGCCTGGCTCGCAGTCTCCCCTCTAATTCATCCCAAAGGTGTTTTATCGGATTGAGGTCAGGACTCTGTGCAGGCCAGTCAAGTTCCTCCACCCCAAACTCGCTCATCCATGTCTTTATGGACCTTGCTTTGTGCGCTGTTGCGCAGTCATGTCGGAACAGGTAAGGGCCATCCCCAAACTGTTCCCAAAATTTGGGAGTATGAAATTGTCCAAAATTTCTTGGTATGCTGATGCCTTAAGAGTTCCCTTCACTGGAACTAAGGGGCCAAGCCCAACTCCTGAAAAACAACCCCACACCATAATCCCCCCCTCCACCAAACTTTACGCTTGGCACAATTCAGTCAGGCAAGTACTGTTCTCCTGGCACCCGCCAAAACCAGACACGTCTATCGTATTGCCAGACAGAGAAGCATAATTCATCACTCCAGAGAACACGTCTCCACTTCTCTAGAGTCTATTGGCGGCATGCTTTACACCACTGCATCCAACTCTTTGCATTGCACTTGGTGATGTAAGGCTTGGATGCAGCTGCTCGGACATGGAAACTCATTCCATTAAGCTCTCTACGCACTGTTGCTGTGCTAATCTGTAGGCCACATGGAGTTTGCAGGTATGTGGCTATTGACTCTGCAGACAGTTGGCGACTTCTAGGCACTGTGCACTTCAGCATTCCCTGACCCCGCTCTGTCATTTTATGTGGCCTACCACTTCATGGCTGAGTTGCAATTGTTCCCAGTTGCTTCCAGTTTGTTATAATACCACTAACAGGTGACCGTGGAATATTTAATAGCAAGAAAATTTCACGGATGGACTTATTGCACAGATGGCAACCTATCACGGTACCACGCTTGAATTCACTGAGCTCCTGAGAGCAACCCATTCTTTCACAAATGTTTGTAGAAGCAGTCTGCATGGCTAGGTGCTTGATTTTATACACCTGTGGCCATTGAGGTGATTGGAACACCTGAATCCAATGATTTGGAGGGGCGTCCCAATACTTTTGGCAATATAGTGTATCTTGGTTTATTAAAGTTAGCCTTTTTTTTTAATTAAGTGTTCTTGTCGTACCAACTTTTCTGTTTCCTGCAATTTACTGTGAACTTTACCATTCTATGATCACTGTTTCCCAGGTTATCACCAATTTCTACATCAGCTCTGTGTTGTTTGTAAGTAATAAATCCAGCAGAGCATTTTTCCTAGTCAGAGTATCCACCATTTGTCCCATAAAATTGTCTCAGAGTATGTTCAAGAAGTGACAGGCCTTACTTGAGTGTGCAGTTTCATTTGCCCAATCAATATCAGGATAGTTGAAGTCCCCCATGATAACCTATCACGGTACCACGCTTGAATTCACTGAGCTCCTGAGAGCAACCCATTCTTTCACAAATGTTTGTAGAAGCAGTCTGCATGGCTAGGTGCTTGATTTTATACACCTGTGGCCATTGAGGTGATTGGAACACCTGAATCCAATGATTTGGAGGGGCGTCCCAATACTTTTGGCAATATAGTGTATCTTGGTTTATTAAAGTTAGCCTTTTTTTTTAATTAAGTGTTCTTGTCGTACCAACTTTTCTGTTTCCTGCAATTTACTGTGAACTTTACCATTCTATGATCACTGTTTCCCAGGTTATCACCAATTTCTACATCAGCTCTGTGTTGTTTGTAAGTAATAAATCCAGCAGAGCATTTTTCCTAGTCAGAGTATCCACCATTTGTCCCATAAAATTGTCTCAGAGTATGTTCAAGAAGTGACAGGCCTTACTTGAGTGTGCAGTTTCATTTGCCCAATCAATATCAGGATAGTTGAAGTCCCCCATGATTATGACATTGCCTTGCTTCCCCCCAATTATGTGACAATAATTGAGTATCTTAATAATGTTTTGCATGCAGTTTGCTTTGGATTAAATTATATTGCTTAATCCATAAGAAGACTTTCAGAATGCTGTTTGAGAAAGAAGCAACTTGAAGATAATTACTATCAAGTGTTATTTTACATGAGCTCATTAATTTTAATAACATTCTTTTGATGTCTTTACAACATGAAGCATTCTCTATGTTGACAGTCAACATAGTCAAGTTATAAGATCATTTTTATCAACGAACATAAAAGCAGAAGATGATGTCTCAATAGTAATCACAATTATAAATACATTTATGGAGTTTACAATTGTTTCCCTGAGGAAAGTATACAAATATAACTAACTAACCCCTGTGTTATAACTAACACAGGGGTTGTTAACCTTTATATGATTACAGACCCCTAATGGATTGCCTAATATGTTCCCATACTTTTTGTCAGATTGTCAAAATCATTGTCATCACCAGTATTATTATGTAAGACTTTATAAGATTTCTATATCTTGGTTTTACTTAGTATATGAATGGTTGGGAACAGAACTGCTGAAATAAAACCATGAATATTTATCTTTGTTATTTTTATGAAATTGGCAAATAACAAATACACAGGTTAGGTAGAACTAATGAGATTTTAGCTGTTTTCAAGCAATCAAAACATAGAACCATGGTATAGTTTCTGGCAATGTTACTCACATGACATCAGAAACATAGTGGTTGATTTACTAAATGCAGATAGGGCTGCTCACTCAGATAATGTTTTATTAGCTTAGTGAGTGTGGTAAACATTGTGGTGCAAATAGAAAAAAAATATATATATTTTTGCCACATTAGTAGATGATTTACTAATCTGTATGTAGCAAGAAATTGTGAAATTTGGCAGAACAGCCACTCATTTTGATTAACACATAGAGGGTTATTCACAAAGCTGCCTAAGGCAGCCGAGTCAATTACCCACACAAAGTGAAGTGAGCTGAAGAAAAGTTTGGCTATTCACTTCAGTCTTGTACACCTGATTTCACCCGTACATCGGCTGCCTTCGGTGCAGAAGGACTTCGACTCAGCCGATGCAACATCTGGATCAGCTGAGCCAAAGCTCCGGCAGCTCACTCGCTGCCAATCGCACCTATTCACATAGGGGCCGAACGGCATTGAGTGAATAGCCAAATGCAGATGAGCAGCATTTGGCTCGGCTATTCTGCTCGGTACCTCCGTGGTACCGAGCAGAATAGATAATCAAGGAAAAAAGTTGAAAAAAAAGTTGAAAAGAAGAGTTTAAAAATGTAAATAAATATTACATTTAACAAAATAAATAAAGATTAAAAAATAATACAAAAACACAATTGGGCAGAGCTAACAGTGACAGCTAGCTCCGCTTAACTGTTTGCTATGGGCCAGCACCTGCTAGAGTCTTCTAGCAGGTCCGGCCAATGAGTAACAAGTGGGCAGAGCCGGCTGTGACATCATGACCGCCTCCACCCAGTTGTCATTGTTTAATGACAGTTCAGCATCCCCAGGTCATTTGGGGATGCTGATCTGTCATTACAACTGGGCGGAGCCAGCCGCGAGATAATGGCTGGCTCCGCTCAGCTGTCATTTGCGAGGCGTTCGGCTGTCACGAAGCATATGCCTTCAGGCTCGGCTGAACCGCTTGGCTGCCTTCGGGAGCAGTATGGGCTACAGTGAATAGTCCGTACAGCAGCCCTTCGGTTTGACTGAACTGAAGGGCTCCCGCAACCGATGCTAGCCGAAGAATCAGTTGAAGCTACGGCTGATCCTTCGGCTAGCTTTATGAAGAACCCCAATTAAGAGGTTTAAAAGTTCAGCAACTCATCACAATTTACCATTTAGATTTTGCTTGTTTTTATGTTTATAATACCCCCTAGACAAACTGAGAACCTCTATTGTTTGTTTTGGGAAGATCTTCATGGTCTACATTGCTATATTATATTTTTCTATTAACATGTTTGGAACAGCATAAACTAAGCCTTTTTAAATCTATTTTCTGTGGCACATAGCAGGGCAGATGTGCTTTATGCAGGCTTTGTCCCTGGCTCACATAAAACTCTGCTCTCATGAATAGTAATAAGGACATCTAACCTCCCTAATTTTGCACTTCCTGAGAAACCTGGAAACCGACTTCTTTCTACTACCACCAGGATAACCACACTATGATGTTCCTCTGTCAACATTGCCCTGTGCATTCTTAATCTCTGCCACTTTTAACCCTGACTGAACATCTCCAAACCTGTTGCAGCAATCATTAGCCGAAATGTATCTATTGTTACAAAAAGTGTTTAAAGTGAACCTGTCACAAACCCAGCCAATTCAAACTTATTATATGATAAAATTGTAATTAAGCAGAATTTACTTTCAGCAAAACTGAAATGCTAAAATGATCAGTCAATCTAGAGTTCTTGGCAGCTGTATTTTATATGCAAATTTTGATTGCCCACAAAAGTCAAATCTAGTCTGACATTTCTGACCTCTTGATTTTCGCTGTAGGTTTTATTTTTGACGAGAGAACACATTGTGGAATAGCAAAGTATGGACTCAACCAAGCCCAAATTTTGTAATTTATTGACTATTTCGACATGAGATGCTCACTGAAGATAACGTCATCTCTTTTTTTTCATCATATACTTACAGGTCTATTCACAAAAGGGTGAAGGATTTGGAGAAGGCAGGAGAAGTGAACAATCTAGGACAAAATAGCCGATTTGGAAAAATTCTCCAATTCAGCTCACTTTTCAGTTCAGCTATGTTGTACTAGATTGTTCCCTTCTCCTGACTACTCCAAACTCTTCACCCTTTTGTGAATAGACCCCTTAGTTTAATTTGCCTATGAAATGCTGTGATTGTTGACTTAGGGGTCTATTCACAAAGCTGCCGAAGGATCTGGCCGTAGCTTCGGCCGATCCTTCGGCTAGCTTCGGCACCAGGACCCCTTTGGTTCTGGAGAACCGAGGGGATGCTGTACGCGCTATTCACAATAGCCCGTACAGCTCCCGATCACGGCCGAGTGGCTCAGTCGAGCGCTGAGCCGTGCTGATAGGCGGGAAATTGTCTCAGTGGAGCACAAGACAGGTTAGAAGCATCTTTTCAATTGCGTAATGACTAAAAGCAATTGTGTATAATTATTAATGTCTATTGATAATGTCCATTGAGGATTATAAT
This sequence comes from Nanorana parkeri, assembly GCF_000935625.1. Taxonomy (NCBI): domain Eukaryota; kingdom Metazoa; phylum Chordata; class Amphibia; order Anura; family Dicroglossidae; genus Nanorana; species Nanorana parkeri. Next base: position 2,046,671 of record NW_017306424.1, on the reverse strand, counting down.
TACATCATGTTTAGTCTGTCCTATATTTTGCCTGGGATTGCTTTTGCTTTATACATACCTCTGTCAATTTCCAAGCCGTATACATGAGAAAAATTTGGTGTAATATGCATTACCCTTGCTAAATAAGTTTAATACAGAGTTTATATCCCTTACAAATCAATCTTATAGAATGTTTTGCATACCATTATTTTAATATCTGTATGTGTGTATTTGTATGCAGCTCAGAGGCCCATTTTATCTTAACGTACCATTCTGTGTCTACCGGGGAAAACTGAACAACATTCAGGCAGTCCGCCACTGCCCGAGGGCCCGCAGCAGGAGAGGGCCCGTCATAGACTCCCTTCTGCCCTTTAATCAACTTCCAGCCACAGTACTGTACTCCCAGCACTTGTCCCCCGAACCCATTAGACCCTGCCGCCACTGCTAACATAGCGGCATCTCCTGATTTGGCAGTTTCGTCTGGTGCTTGGTCTGTCAGGCGCGTCAGGGTCCAGGTGAGAAGATCGTCATGCTGTGTACTCTGCATAAATGTGACTTAAACTCCCTGTCGGTTCTTCAACATTGCTCGGTGTTGGCAGTGCACACAGTGCCGGCACTCCACTCAGGAAGCACAGCTCAGCTTAGTCTCTAACTTCCCCCATACAATGCAGCATGTCACATCACTAGCAGCCGATGAGCAGCAAACCAAGGAACTGTTGCATGTCCGTACAAAGCAGTGTTGCGCCGTCTAATGAAGGGAGGAGGAGGGATCACCTACTACACAGAGCTTGTTGGAGAAAAGTTTTAGCACACTCCAGGCAATGGCAACCCAAGCAAAGTGCCTGGGGGTTCCTGGTAACTTGCTGGGCAGGGCTGGGGGAGGGGTGGGGTCCAGGGATGGCAGCTACTAGTTGGGTGCCTTAGGCTCTCCAGCTTTGCTTCCCATAGACACAGGCAGAAGGAGCTGTGCCTGCTGTCACGGAAGAGTAGTTCCTGTGTATGCTGTTTGTCATTCGGATGTGGTCTAATGGTCTGCTGTGTATTGGTTCTGGTCTGATGATCTGCCTTGTATTGGTGCTGGTCTGATGGATTGTCGTGTATTGGTGCTGTTCTGAGGTCTGCCATGTATTGGTGCTGGTCTGAGGTCTGACGTGTATTGGTTCTAGTCTGAGGTCTGCAGTGTATTGGTGCTGGTCTGATGGTCTGCTGTGTATTGGTTCTGGTCTGAGGTCTGCCGTGTATTGGTGCTGGTCTGAGGTCTGCCATGCATTGGTGCTGGTCTGATAGTCTGCCGTGTATTGGTTCTGGTCTGAGGCCTGCCGTGCATTGGTTCTGGTCATGGGCAGACTGACCATTAGGGCAAACGAACCATTCGGGGGGCCTTACCGCATGAACTGGATCAGGGTGGGGGATAGAGTTCTGCAAGAGATTGTATAAATGTGGTACTGAGCAGAGTTTCTGGACTTAAAAGTATGTGCACCTTTATAAAAAACAGAAATATATTTTAAATGATTTATTTTGCTTTAAGAACTGTTACAAAACAGATTTGTTTTTTAGACAGAAAATCAAACAGTATGCATTATAGCATTTACTTATGAAACTAAGTGACATACTACACCATATCATGATAATTATAATTTCACTCTAAACATGTTAACATCAACACACAGCGCTAACATTTAGCAGATCTCTTCACGCTTCTTTTTCTTCCAGTAGTTTCCTGCAGATTAGCAGGTGTTTCACTGAGGCTGATTCAGCAATGGAAGAGTGTTTCAATTCCTCCTTTTGAAATTCCACTGGATTCAAAATGGATCCAACTCTCTTTTGAAAAAACAGATGCAAATTTGGCAAAGGTAGTGAGAGATTTTAAATGTACTGTTTGGATGTTTTAAAAACCACCCACTGACTACTACAGTATGCCAAATTAATATGTGTCCTCTGACATCGAATAGAACCACAGCTAGCCTATTATATAACCATATGGCTAGAAAGTCGGTTGACTGATCTATTTTCTTACAGACTTGTTTTGGACCTTTTATGGCCTTGTGGAGCTGTAGTTTATTTAGCAATCTGGATCTGAAAGCTTTTGGGATTATAATTCTTTCACTTGACAAGAAAGTAAATTAGGAAATTACAGTAACAAATAGCAACTAGCATTGTTTTTTGCTCCATTTATAAAAAAAAGATCAATGTTTACAACTTGAATTTTATAAACACAAGTAAATGTATGCCTGTTTGTGAATAAGTGAATCAGTTTGGCCCCTGAATGATTTATAACACACCGGTGTGAATTACAGGTCAATTAGCTGATAGTGTTTTTTTTTGTCATGTGTGCCTCTTCACTGGAAATTATTATGAGAGAAGTAAGAGTATCAAAGAGAGCTAACTGTGCAGTTTGGTAAGGGGTAGACCTTGTAAGTGCCGGTCATGTGCTCCTTGGAGAAGAGGCAGAAAACATGAAGTTATTTTTTTCATTTTTGGCCTATCTCCGAGAGTGCACACTATGTTTTATCCTGTAATGTCAAAATGTGTTATTCCCGGGGGCGTGGCCTGAGCATGGCGGCGAGTGGCAGCTAAACGGCTGAGCTCTGCAGACCAGGGGTGATTATCACAGCAAACCTACCAGACAACGACTCCACTGCCCCATGAGGAGGACCGGTAAGCAAGCCAAGACCCCCCGCACCTCTACCCGACGCTCGCAGGGACGGATGGATGTTTTTATGTCCCCACTGATCTCGGGGCCTAGTGTGCGCACCCGAACCGGGGGGCTCGATTTTGCCTCGCCGGCGGAGCGGTCCCCGCGGCCTCCGGTTCACGATGCGGCCCAGGGGCGGGCTCTGGATACCATCTCAGAGCCGCCCTCCTCACCAGCCTCTACCATGTCGTGACATATGTCTGGAGTGCCCTCTCCACTGATAGTGACAGGCTCCCCTTGGCCTCAATACCAGACCCTCGAGACCCCAACGACTTCGTGGAAGTCGCCCTGGATCTGCCTCTCGTACAGAGAGGGCATCCCTTTGATCCTGAGAGTTGAGTGTTTGGCGGGAGGCTTACAGCCTAGATATTCGGCCTTTGGTTCCTCCATCTGACACGATTTGATCCCCTGTGTTTAGACATCACATGTGCACAGCCATACGATTGCAGGGGAATGCATGCGAGATGTACCCTGCAGAAGGTCGCATGCTACCGGTTCACCTTACCTGATTAACTGTTGTCCCCGTGCCTGCCTCCCTCCTGGCCCAGAGGGCTTACCTATGTTCTTATTATACATGTATGGACACCTGCCAATGACTGTTTTGAAAATTAAAAAATAAAAAAAAAAAAAAATGTGTTATTCCCCAGTAGGCTCCACAGACAATACCCACTCATTTTCAAGTCCATGTCAAAGAACTAGAGGGTTATTTGTGATTTGTGTGAGTTGGTTTTCCATTTTTTTTTTAAATGTGTTTATTAACTGACATGTCATCAAAACAAGGTTACAGTCATGGATGTTCGAGCAAAAGTTACATATGCAACTACCAGAAAAAAAAAAATGCTTTTGTTTACATACAATTCCATTAGAAGCAGATCGGGTACATAAAAACATTTTCCAGGTATCATCAAACATAACATTTTACGTAAAGCTAGTAAGAGCATCTGACGTGCTTTCATTGGACAGAGATTCTGCTGTCGGAAACAATTTTGCGTTGTGATAATCGTAACTGTTGTAGCTTGCGAAACGCAAATATGTAATCAATACTACAATGTGGAAGTCATGCTATGGGGAGCAGTGACTCAGCCTCATCCGAGGCGTGAGTGCAGGGATTTAAGGTGGATAGGGGCAAAGAAAGGGCAGAGTAAGTCGAAGGGAGAAAGGGACACAAGGTGAAGGGAAGGTTTAAAGAATGGGAAGGGTACTGAATCGCTGCCCGCGTCCCCGCCTAAGGAGGGTCTCATCACCTCCGACAGCTGAGGAGCTAGAGTCCTGTCAGGGGAGGTCCCCTCAGTTAGTGTGAATCAGGAAGGCTAACATGCGTCCCAGGAGGGCGGCCTCAGTGTCCGTCTGATATAAGGTCTGCAAATCTGGAGGAATGTTGGAAGTAGATCCAAGATCCCCAGGTGGTCAAGAACCTCCCTTCGGTGTTTCTAAGGGAGGCCGTCAAGTCTTCCAGGACATACACCTCTCGTACCTTAGAGAGCCATAACGAGATGGTTGGCGGACTCGTTTGTTTCCACAACAGGGGAATGGTGGCTCTAGCTGCGTCCAACAGGTGGCGTGTGAGTGAGTGTCGGTATTTTGAAATTGGAGTGGCAGACATGTGTAGCAGACATGCTGCTGGGCAGGGATGGCGGGGTTCATTTTGTGTAAAAGCCAAGGTACTCTATACCATCGGGATAGAATTTTGTAGCCCATTTCCTGGACTTTGCTGGCCATGGACGATTTGTGGGACATAATGAGTATGGAGCGAGTCTGTTGTTCGGTAAATGCAAATCCTAATTCCCTTTCCCAATGCTGCAAGAACGATGGACGTACGGTGGGGGCGCGTGCGCTGATCTGTTTGTAAATAAGGGATATTGCATGTCGTGTGGGCTCAGCCCCCATGCACATCGTCTCGTAGTCCGTAAAGGATCTATCTAGATTTTGGGGAGTAGGGATAGCTCGCAGAAAGTGTCGGAGTTGCATAACACTCCATGAGTCAAGAGGGGGGACGGTATGGGACCGTATAGCTGGGCCCGATAACCAGTCAGAATTTGTCCGAAAGTCAAGTAATCTGTACTTGCCCACTGTCACAAGTTTGGAGAACCGTGCAGTGTCCACTCCCGGTGCGAAGTCGGGGTCCCCTATCAACGGTGTTAGTGGCGAGGGGGACGGAGCCAGTGTGGAGTGCTTGAGCGTCGCCCTGACAATTCGGATTGTGGTGGAAATCAGAGGGTGGTCCCGCACCAACAGCGGTATGGGGGACGAGATCCAGGGGAGCCCTTCCAGTGTGTACTGACAGGAGACTCTGTCTAGGGCTACCCAGAGCTTGCTGTCTCAGTGGGTGTGCCAATCCAGGACCCTAGTCAGGTGGACAGCTTTGTGATACAGTTGGAAGTCCGGTAGGCCCACCCCCCCTCTATCCCGGGGAGAGTCAGTGTTTTCCTGCTGATCCTCGGGTGTTTGTCCGCCCAGATAAAGCTCACCACTGCCCTGTGGAGTCGTTGGAAAAAGCTTGAGGGGAGATGTATCGGCAATGCCTGGAACAGATAAAGAACCCTTGGCAAGATGTTCATTTTAACTGCTGCACATATGCCAAACCAAGAGATGGTATGGGCAGACCAAGCCCGTAGGTCTCTGAGTATTACTGCCAGTAATGGCGCAAAGTTGGCTGCGTAGACATCTCTAAGATCAGCTGTGATGTGGGTCCCTAGATATTAGAGGCTGTCCGCAGGCCCGGATTTCACACAAGGCCACCGAGGCCCGGCCTCGGGGCGGCATCGAGGGCAGATAACAGATGCAGCGTGGATGTCAGGGGATCCGTGAGGCAAAAAATCAGATCATCTGCATACGCCGCTACCTTCTGTTCCCCCGGGGTGGAGCTGAGTCCCCGTATTCCCGTCTCAGCCCTGATGGTGCCCAAAAAGGGCTCCAAGGAGAGGGCAAAAATCAGGGGTGAAAGTGGACACCCCTGCCTGGTGCCATTAGACAGGGGAAAGTCATTCAACTTCGTCTCATTTACTCTGACCAGCGCTGACGGTGTAGAATAGAGTGCTGAGATCCATTTGAGCATGTTCGTCCCTAGGCCTATGTGGCGTAGGACCGCCTGCATGAAACCCCAGTTAACCCGATCGAAGGCTTTTTCGGCATCTGTGGAGAGCAGGAGAAGAGGACATCGATTGGATTTGGCCAGGTGTATAATGTGCAGAACCCGGGTGGTGTTGTCCCGGGCCTCTCTAGACGGGATAAAGCCCACCTGGTCTGGGTGAACAAGGGAGGGCATGAATGGGAGTAACCTATTGGCAATGATTTTGGCGAATAATTTAATGTCTACATTCAGGAGTGCAATCGGCCTGTAGTTACTACACTGCGTCGGGTCCCTGTCTTCCTTTGGTATGAGTGTGATCCATGCTCGAAGCATGTCTCTGGGCAGGGGAAAGTCTTGTAGTATAGAGTTATATGCCGAGAGAAAATTGGTAGAGAAAAGGGGGAGAAATGGGAGTTATGCCAGAGTAATAGCAGTTTCCAACGCCAGACTATCCGACCTTGGTATTGAGTGCATCCTACAGTTGGTAATGTATTCCCGTGCTTCAGCAGCAGCCGGCGAGCTGGTCGCCCCTGGCTCTGTGGGATGTAAGTTATACAGGTCTTTATAGTACGATCTAAACTGTTCTGCCATGTCACTCGAGGAGGATACTAAGTGGCCCGCTTGTGTTTTAATCTGAGATATAAAGGACATGGTCTGGTTACCTCTCAGGGCCCGTGCTAAGAGTTTCCCTGGCTTGTTTGAAAATTCATAAAATGTTCTCCTGCCCCCCAACAGACGCCGCTTCACCTTTAAGAACAGCAAATTATTGAGCTCCTCCCTAACGAGACGCAGCTCTGCCTGGGCCGTGAGCGCTAGGGAACGTTTGTGCGCGGCTTCCAACGTATGTAAACGTCCAAATAATTGTGCTACTTGTTTAGCCCCCTCCCTTTTCCTACGGGCTCCGTGTTTTATTAGGATGCCTCGCACTATACATTTATGGGCCTCCCATGCGATCAAAGGTGATGCAACCGAAGGGACATTGGTGGCAAAGAAGGTAGATAAAGCAGATTCCACGTCAGATTTGATCATGGGATCCTGCAGAAGTGATTCATTTAATCGCCACATGAAGCATGGGGTGGGAGCCGTGGTTAAGGCTAAAGACATGTGCAACGGAGCATGGTCCGATAGGAGGATGCTGTCAATCGAGACTGACCATACCCGTGGGAGTTCTTTATGTGCTACAAAAAACTAGTCCAGTCTTGAATATGTTTGGTGGGCTTGCAAAAAAAAGGTGTAGTCCCTATCGTGTGGATGAATGAACCGCCATGTGTCCGTCAGGTGCAGGAGATGGAGCTTCGACTTCAGTTTTTTCAAGTACGAAAAGGCTAGGTGGGAGGTACCCCTAGATACATCCAGCAACGGGTCCAGAGCGAAATTAAAGTCCCCCCCCCCCCAGCACCAGGATGCCATCTGCAAATTCTAAGAGGACCTGCATCAGCGTGCGAAGGAAGCCTAGTTGATCTGAATTTGGAAAGTAAACATTGGCTAAGGTCACTAACACGCCACCTATTGTACCCTTTAGGAGTAGAAATCTGCCGTTGGCGTCAGTGTATTGATCGGTGTAAGTCCATGGGACCGATTTAGCCAGGAGAATACAAACACCCTTAGATTTTGAGATGGGGGATGGACAGTGGTAGACCACCGGGTAGTCGCGATTGAGCAGCCCGGGATCTGGTCACTTCGAAAGTGGGTTTCCTGAAGAAACACCACTTGGGAACCCGATTTCTTTAAATCTGTAAGCAGTCTAGACCTCTTTTCAGGGATGTTCAGACCCTGTACATTCAGGGAGGTAAACATCATGTCTGCCATATTTCCCAATAGGGTGCAAGCAGCGATTCAGGGAGGGAGGGAAAGGGGGGAGAGAAAAAGAAGGGGGAGGGATTAAAGAGGGAGAGCCAGTAGGATCGTAGCAGGAGAATTAGTGTGGTAGCGTGACTCTCGCCTGGGATGTGGCAACTGTAGGCAAACTGGTATACACCCAAGAGTGTATAAATCCTGACCAGACTAATGGTACAGGCAATAACAAAAGTATCAACCCGTCGCGTTATGCACGGGGTAGTCCTATGAGGGGGTGGTTAGACAATCTATATGTATTCAAATGTATTTATAGTAGTCAATAGAGAACCGTGTGAGGAGATGCAGGGCCCTCCCCCCGTAACAGATCAGCACAGGGCGCAGACGGTATGAGACAGGTATGAGACAGGACCTCATAGGGGAGACCTAACGTCCTGTGGGCAGAGAGTGGACCCCCCACGACTGCGCCCTACGCCGAACCCAACACCAGGGAGTGGGTGCCCCTCCCCCATGTGCAACAGCATGTAACGTAAAACCAAGAAAAATAAGAAAAAACAGAAAACATTTTTCATAAACACCTACTACTCAAACTGTAAGGCAGATATGGCCCCAATGATAAACAAAATTAACCTGAGCTACATTAAATAGAACCTGTTAACAGCCGCCGTCCTCCGTGCGTCCGCGTGTTGAGGGTGGTGAACGATGGAGTTCTCAGAGGAGGCCACGTCCAAAGGGCCGAGCCTGGTAGTTCGAAGCCCAGACAAAACACAAAAAAGGTAAAGAGGGGGGGGGTAGGTACTTATCGACAGTCGTTAGAGCACCTTAGACCCGTCGCCTCTATGCCTCGTGGCTCATGGGTGCAGGCACCGAGGAGGAGCGTAGTGGGTATCGGCGCCGTTCCCTTTGATGGGCGTACCTGTCGTTGGGCACGAGGTGCCATGTCCGCCGGGCCCAAAGGAAAGTCCAGCCAATTCGGTAGATCGATCGGAGCCTCCTCTAGCCATCTGAACAGATCTGGCAGCTGACCCGGCGAGTGAAGAGCAAAAGATTGGTCACGGTGTTGAATGATAAGGTGAAAAGGGTGGCCCCAGCGGTATGATGCTCCTGCTGTGCGGAGAACATCCAGTAGTGGTTTCAGCATCCTGCGCATCCTCAACGCGTGGCGTAACAGGTCCGGCATCACTTGTATCTGGGCGCTGTCAAAGTCTAGCGGGTCCAGGCCCGCCGCATCACCTCTTCTTTAACCGAAAAGAAGTGGACCCTGCACAACACATCCCTAGGCACTGTAGAGTCAGGGGGGCGGAATGATTGCACTCAATGGACACGGTCCAGTTCCATCGGGTCCCCTGGTGGTTTGTCGAGGTACATGTTTAATATGGCAGTGACCGTGGAGCGCAGTTCAGGGCCCGAGGTGGCTTCGGGGACCCCCTTTAATCTGATATTGTTACGGCAGTGCTGCGCTTTTCGGTGTCATCTTGGTTCAGGTACAGGGAAATCAGCCTTTGTTGAGTGGCTGCATGGGCAGATTCAATAGCTGACATGCGAGACAGGAGATCGTCTGTGACGGTTTCTACCGCAGTAACCTTGCCATCCAGTGCCACTACCTGCTGCTTTATCTCATGTACTTCTGTCCGCAGGGCCTGCACTATTTTGGCTGCCATCTCATCTAGGTCAGCCTTAGTGGATAACTGGGGGAGGAGGGAGCGCCATGATTGCTCAGAGCCTGCCTCCTGATCTTGGTCTGCGGACGATCGGGCTGGACTCAGTGGGGCATCCCCCTGGGACATGCTGGGGGTCCGAAACGGGGAGCTGTCGCGGTCCGATCGTGACGTGGCTGGGTCAGGGGCCCCGGGCGCTTGCTTAGGCTGCCGTTTATTGGGGGTCTGACTCACCGTAGTGTAACGGCCGGGCACCATCTTGGATTCCGGCGCGGCCTGCTGAGGACTCAGCTACTGCCCGAAGTAGTGCAGGAGATCCCGGTGTGTAGTCGGCGGGGATGAGCTGCGGGCTCGTTTGGGCTGTGACATGTGGGGAGGAAACAGTTTAAAGTCCACTTAGACGTCCAGGGAGACGGGGCCGTGCAGAGCTCCGATTCAATGCGGCCTCACTCCTCCATGTCCAGGCCACGCCCCTTGGTTTTCCATTTTATAAAAATATCCTTTGATTGTTTTTGTGGGCCACACACATTAATGTTCAGCTGCTACAGAGTCAACATCCTCAACACTATTACTGCATCATCATCATCACTAAGGGGTCTATTCACGAAGCTGCCGAAGGATCTGGCCGATCCTTCGGCTAGCTTCGGCCCCAGGACCCCTTCGGTTCAGTAGAACCGAAGGGGTGCTGTACGGGCTATTCACAATAGCCCGTACAGCTCCCGATCATGGCAGAGCGGCTCAGCCGAGCTGCTGCCCTTGGCAGCTTCGTGAATAGACCCCTAAATGTAGAGTTTGGCACATTGAAATTGTATTACTAGAGACAATAACAGAACTGTGGTAACAACTGCTGTTTGCTGACCCTCATCCGCAGGAGGTGCCACCTCCAACCCACCATCTAATATTAACTCCTTCGTGACTGACGACGTACAGTGTACGTCGCCAGCATCGGGGCTGTTTAAACAGACTCCCGGTGACTTTTGCTATGATAGAAAGTAATTTGTCAGTGCCGCATTTTCTGCCCCGCATCTTTTGAGGTGATGATGAATGATGACTTCTTTCCCGGAATTTTCCTTTTTTTCGAGTCTGCGTAACTGAGACACCTCCAGAATAAGTTATCTTTTAGAGCCCATTCACACTAGGGCGGCTGCGGATTAGCACCGTTTCTGTGCTGATTTCAAAAGGGAGGTTTTGGGAGTTTTTAATTGCGTTTCAGCGCTGAAAAGCAATTAAAAATGCCCAAAACTGGGCAGGGAGCAGTTCGGGCTGGGGCCGGTTCGGATCTTGCTGAGCCGTGCGGTCGCATAAACGGTCCCCATAGCAATGTATGTGATCGTGCAGGTCGGCGGATCTGCACAGTCGAACCAGTGTGAATGGGATCTTACAGTGGCCTGATACCTACAGGATAGTGAATTTTAGTTTACAAGTTTGCTGGTATTCAAAAAACAAGAGTAATTGTTTTTTTTATTTGACTTGTATTAGAGTCTACCTTGTATATGATTTGATTGATACACTGTAGCAATAATAGTTTTACACTATGTGTGGAATAATATTCATAGTGGTGTAATACTATGGGGTCTATTCACGAAGCTGCCGAAGGATATAGCCGTAGCTTCGGCTGATCCTTAGGCTAGCTTCGACCCCAGGACCCCTTCGGTTTAGTAGAACTGAAGGGCTGCTGTACGGGCTATTCACTATAGCCCGTACAGCTCCCGAAGTGGGCCGAGCAGCTCAGTCGAGCTGAAGGCATATGCCTCGGCTCGACTGAGCCGAGGTGAAAGCCGAAGCTGGCAGAGCGGCCAGCCATTGGCCGGTCGACAGCCTGCTTCTGACAGCTGTGCGGAGCAGGCTGTGATCTTACCTGCTGGCTCCGGCGACTTGCAGAGAGATCAGCGTTCCTGGTTACCAGGTAACCAGGGACACTGATCTCCAGTCAGCCCAACTCTCCCGGGCGCTCCGGGAGTCTCCCGCTATTAGATGACCTACAGTTCTCCATTAGTGAATAGACAGCTATGTTTGTGAAGGAAAATCTTTTGCAAAATGTAATACAGAAGGTTGCAGTGTAATTTCTTACCCACTACAGCTGTGAGTGCAATCATTTTTCTTCAATTTTTTTTTAAATTTATTTTACTCATTGTTAAAAAAATTCTAGTATAATATGTTAGCATTTAATGGAGATATTGCAGGAATTTTAGATCAGTGTCCAGTACATGTGGAATAGCAGAAAACTATGTATAAAATGATGTATGTTGAGGCTAGTTAACTGTTATTACAAGTAAAAGAGCTAAGGCTTTTTGAGGCTGTCATAGTACATGTAAGAAATATTCACAGATTTCCAAAGTCTGTCATTAGCTTTTATAAATGAAGGAGATTCATAAATACTGGAACTTTAAATTTAGCACAGGAGAGACAAAATATTTCAGTAAAACATTTTAACGTGTTATTAACAAAGCAGTTAAAATTTAAGTGGACATAACTCCATAAAATCAGTGTCTATGCATACATTATATCCGTACAGATATATACAACCACAGCATGAGAAATATGCCTCCAAGCAATATGCTCATGTACAAAACTCACATCTCATGTTGACGCATTTCGTAGAAATGTCTGCTTCTTTTGGACTAAATTGAAGTATATTTGTTAATACTTGTCTGCGAAATTAGTCAACGTAAGACGTGAGTTGCGTATAAAAACATATTGCTTTAAGGCATAATTCCCATGCTGCAGTGGGTGTTTCTGTACATACATTATGTATGCATAGACACTAGTTTTATGAATGTAAATCCACTTAAAATGTAACTGGTTTGTTAATAAAACTTTGATATATTTTACTTTAAATATAGTCCTGTATCTAAGAATGTATTTCATTTAGTTTTTTGGGGGATGGTGGCACATAGAGAGGTGAGAATTTGAAACTAATTTCTTTCCACTCCAATCCAGTTATGTATCTATGGTAAGTAGTGCCTATGGCAAGCACTGAAATTGCACAACCATCCAAACATCTAACATCCTACCTCTGGAACACCCAAACACACATGCTAGAACTGCTGGCTTCCACACGTAGACACACTCACACACTAGAGCTGCTGGACCTGTATGGTTGGTGCAGAATAAGAAATGTACAGCACAGTGTAAAGAATGAGGAAATGTAGAATATTACATGTACAACAGCATGGCATATGGAATGAGGAAGCATGGCATAGGAAACATGCAGGCATGATATATTGAATGAGGCAGTGTGGAATAGGGAATGTATGGTATAGTATATAGAATGAAGCGGTGTGAAACAGGGACCATACAGCATAGCATTTGGAATGAGGTGGTATGGAATAGGGAACATAGAGCATGATATATAGAATGAGGTGATGCAGAATAGGTAATGTACAGCATGGTGTAAAGAATGAGGCAGTGTGGAATAGAGAACATACAGCATGGTATATAGAATGAGGCATTGTGGAATAGGGAATGTACAGCATGGCATACAGAGTGTAGCAGAGGTATTTTTTTATCTTAATAGAATGATCCCAATCCCATTTAGATCTCCATCAGCATGGACCCACAATTGACAGTGACAGGTTAGCTGATAGGTCCCGTGGTTGGGGCCCCAAGGGTGAGGAGAGGTGTGTGCTTTTTTAATTATATTATGCCCCATCAGACCTCCATCAGCTGTCTTCATTGCAGTGACACCAAAGCTGATCTGCCCCATGGTCTCAGGGATCAGGAGTGGCGTATTTTTTTTTAGTTAAGCTGTCCCATTCATACCTTCCATCAATGTGGATCCTCCGTGACAGCACAGATGATCACTCTTGTCACATGTAAACAAAAAGCCCAGGCATAGAAATACTTACACTACTTACTTCCCCTGAAAGGCTCTGCATTAGATGAGTAATTAGTCAGAGCCTGGCAAAGGAAGTGAATAGTATAACTTGTTGGTTATGCTGCCGGACACAGCAGGTCCACTCTGAGAAGAGGTCTGAATGGGGCACAGAGTATCTAAAGGGATAAACTTCTCCACTGTCCCTGACTGAAACAGTGCCCCCATCAAGTGGCTCCCAGGGCACATGCGCTCCCTGCCATACCCTAGATATGCCACTGCTTCACTCCATATAATTACGGTCACTAACATTTCTAGTTTCTCACATATCCTTATTATCATTAATTAATAGCTCCTGAAGTCTTTTAAAATTCGGTGCATCTATGTGCCACAACAGCAAAATCCCCCTAAACCAGTAAAATATGTTGGGAGACTAGTAGTTTCAACTAATTCATATTTAAATACTGTTGTCAGTGACAGTATGGCAAAATATGGTCAAAAATATCTAAATTAGTTACAGCTACTGTACTGGATACAGTGTAACTGATGTAAAAATATAGAGCTAATGTACTGAGGATGAAT
>NW_017306424.1:2007181-2032964 GCF_000935625.1 Nanorana parkeri | reverse complement strand
ATATATATATATATATATATATGTATGTGCTCCTGTAATGCTGTTTAATAGGAGAATATGTCTGGTGATTGGTGCCTTTCATGACTGGCTGTGGGACAGTACATGGGAGAAGCTGGGAGGGTTGTAAGGTAGCATGGAGGAGTCCACCAGATGTCATCACAATGTTCAAATAAAGCTTTTGGTGCGAATTGCTGTGCAGGTAATGTGGCAGAATAATTTTTTCACTCTATTCGGATTATCCATTCAATTATAACAGATAGCAGAAAACTGCTACTTCAATTTTATAAACATAAAACACTGATGTAATCAATGAGATATAGCATATGCAGTCTTTCGATTCTGGCTGTTTTATTTTGATTTTCTATAAAACAGGAATTATTACTTGGTAGAATGGATTAAAAGAAATTCACAAGATAATGAAACCAACAATTCAAAGTCATATCTCATGTACTGTTAGGTAAAATGTTTGGTTTATTAATAGGACAGAAATACAAATAAGTCAGTTAATCTTTTCTGGCATTTTACATCTCTCACCTGCTGATTACCTGTGCTGCTTTTCATCAGATATCACACATTTCGGGAACAGGCAAGTCATTTTTAGGATTACAAAATAGCACAAAGCTGTTCAGCATGTACTTCTGAGCAGGCAATTTTTTGGGAGACATTCATTTCAATGTATTTCATAAATGTTGATGGCTGTTGAATAATTTATCTGATCTTGCAGTTGGACTTTCATTGTTTCCTCCTAAAGTAATTGAGACAGCAACTCTTGCTTTTATTATGTCCGTTTGGCAATAAAGAGAAGACATTAGTGATCATCTTTAATCTTTTAAAAATAGTTTAGCATTTCTCACACACCATGTGTTGGTGACACTGTGCATTTCACATGAAGTGTATTATTTGAAAACTTGTAAAAATGTTCTTTGAAAACACAATCAAATGGCAATCTTGCTTCATTTATGAATCAAAAGTTCAATTGGAAGTTTTTTCAGGTGGACAGGCGTGACACAAATATCTCAGTCTGAGTTCTTGGAAGACATGAACCTGTCCACTGCAACACAAACCAAACAATTAATCAATCATATACAATTCATATAAAATTGTAAAGATACAATTCACATCTGATTAAAAAGAGCCAGTCCTGGTTTAGTGTTAGACTGACACCTTTGTTTTTATATAAACAGTCACTACCCACTCGGACCTGTCAGGGTGTTAAATCCTGGCTGAAATAGTTCTCGTCTCTGTCACATACTTTTGATATATTAATAGAATAAATAATTAGAATTAAACAAAAAAAGATTGACAACTACCACCTAATTCAAGATGTATTTCCTGTAAATGTATTTCTGTTTGTGTATATACAGTATACTATATGTAATTGTATTTTCTTTTACATACAATGCAGCACATTCCCCCAACTATAAGCATATATAATAAAAGCAGATGCACCCTTAAAAATGCACCCTTAAAGAAAGTGTTTCTTTCTGCAGTGAAATTACTGTAGTATCATCACCCTTGCTGCTGCTGCTGTATCTGCTTAGATGCTGGCACATGCCATATAACACTGAAAATGCAAGAAGAAAACTGGAGGCGTTACTTGAGCTTTACATTTTTATTTTTTTTGCTTACCAAAAATATTCAATCAGAACTCCCACCCCAAACAAACGATATACAAAAGGACAACTCTTTATTCACCACCTTGTGAATTCAGTCCCTAACTCTCCCATCTCCGCAGATTATTTTATATCAGGGGCTCTAAAAACAGCCCCCTTCATGCATTATATACAAAACTACATAGCCTGTTGCTAATGAAGAAATACACTGCATACATCACTGAGTAACACACAAATGAGTATTGTGTATCTTGCTGGCTTATAGGATCCCCATTTACAAGTGAGCGACTTTCCTGATTCTCTGGATGTTTTGGCAGGACAGACATACCACAATATACAGCCTATATAATTCCAAAGGAGCTCTCTGGGCCCATCTTTACTAGATGTGGATTCAGTAGGTGCTGGAACCCCATCTTTCTGTGACATTGACCTTGGACACTTTTCAGTTTGGGCAGGTGAGAAATCGGAGGGATTCTTCATAATGTAATTTAATGACGTAATATCCAAGTGCTATCAGGCAGTAAGAACCTAATTTACTCCCTGCCAAACCAACATTGCGACATTTGGAATGCTTCCCCCATTTCTCTTGTTACCATTAGAATGGATGTGAAGGGCATGTTTGCTGTCAGATAACATTTGCATCTTATAAAACATGAGAGCAGCTGCGTAACTATAAATCATAGGGTCCCATAGAAAGATATTGATGGGGTATCCCCAGTGACCTACGTATTGCCACTGATCTTCAAATAAAGTATTTGTAAATAAAGGACAGGTAGCATGAGAGCTGTCAGCATAGTCAGTACACTACTAGGGACTAGTGCTGTGGACAAAAATTGTCAGAGGAGAGGGAGCATCACATTTCTTTTACAGCATTTCGGTTTTAGTACCAATAATAATGACTGTCACACAATTTTATGTTATAACATAATTGTTAGTGCACACAATTACGCTATAACCTTCATTTAAATGTTTTTAAACTGTTGGGTTCTTTTTTGCAGAACTACAAACAGCTGACAGTTTTAGATGGGAACACTGAAGAAGACACATACAGGGTTAATTTCAGTGCTGGCCTGGATAACTAAAAGCTCTGAGGGCAATACAGCTACACTATTAATACAGCCAAAAAAGTCTTACTGCACCGGCTGCAAAGATCTGTGGCTATTAAAATTGATTCTTAAGTCTCCTCCTGTACCTCCTCTATCAGTTCTGCTTGATTCCAAATTATGTCACAGGGGGTACAGGGTGTCAACAGAAACCTCTGCAGTCCTTAATAATACAGTGATACATATGTGTTATCTTTGCATACTGTGTGTGTATATATATTGTGGCATTGCGTGGCAATACCACTGTGTTATGTGGCCTCCAAATCTCCATTCCATGGTTCCATGCCTTTTAATAGTGATTATGCACCTGTGTACAGCCCTCATGAAGAGGGTGCTGGGATTTGTTCAGGGCCCCCACCTGTGAGTCAGGAGAACTCCACCCAGGGGTCAGTGTGGAGGCCAGTGCAGCAGGGAGCTGCAGGTTCATGAAACATATTGGAAGGATAGGCATGTTATTGTGGTTGTCTGGAGGAACCAGACAGTGGCCCTGAAGATTGGGGCCAGCGCAGCAGTGCTGCAAGAGAGACTTATTAAAAGACTGGGACACCGTGAGTGTTTGGGACAACTCAAGGATTGGTGAGCCCATATCTGTCATATGCTACAGCAAGTTATTTATGTTGGATTTCCTTTTTCTGCCTTTGGAATAAATAAAAGACTGTCCTTTGTTCTGTGAAAACGGCTTCATGACTGGTCCTTAAGCGCTCGCCATTTGTGCTAACCTCCCCAACGTCACAAGTGGTGTTCGAATGCGGGCAGCCGGCTCCACCTCTTGCAGTGCTCTATTTTGCTGGAGTGAGCATAAGTGCTGTGGATCGCACAAACTGAGTGTATGCTGTGATGGGTCCCTCAAAAAGAAAGGAACGTTATGCAAAGATGCTTGCAGAAGCATGGTTGCTGGAAGGCATAATGCCATATGTGGAAGCTGCACCAGTGACCCAGAAAGATGTGCCAGTGTTTCAGTCTGCCGTTAACTGGTACAACCAGCTCTGTGCAGCCTCGACCCCAGCAACTGAGAAGCCTGCTCAGAAGGAGCAAGGGTATGGACATTGGCCCAGCAGGTGCGCAGGTGTCAAACGCACTGCCAGTGAATGCAGGATTGCTGACTGTTTGCCACGGAGGTCGCCTGCAGAGGAGTGGGGCCACGCAAATATGCCTGGAGAGAGTATCCAGCGTGGCCAAGTGAGCCAGCAAATTGTCCAGAGGGAGATTGCCGTCTCCCATAGAAACTGGGAAGGATGTGTCGCTCGGAGACCGAGTCCAGCATGGCCAGCGAGTGTCTGGAGGGAAAGTGTTATCTCCCATAGCAACCAATGGAAGAGTGTCGACGGGAGTGAAAAATTGCAAGGATGTGGTTTAGCTTAACCTGTGTGAACTTCATCGTGATCTGACAAAGTGCCTTAAAAAGTCTGCCTACACCTTGTGGAGTGTGTGGCCACTGGGGGCATAACTTTAACAAAAACATGAAATTAAATGAGTGTTTGTTTTCAAAAAGGGACCATTTGGCGACTTTGCCCTACATTGTAGTGCGACCATCCCTTTTTTATACCTCTATCACTTGCATGTTTGAGGAGGTAATGTAGGGTCACATTATCACACCAAGGGTAGCACCTGGTTGCTGGCGCATGAATCAATGCATGTTGCCCTCATTAGGATTTGTCATGATGCCAATACCATTTTCAGGTTGTAAAAATAAATACTAACCATTCTTTACCCATTGATCACTACAGGACCTTTAGTTTATCAACATAAACCACATTTATGTAGTGAACATCTTTATTTTTCACAATTTGTATCTGTTAAAGTAAAACCTTTTATTGAAATAGGACAGACCTCTTAAGGTGCCCATACACCTAAAGATGCCCATACACTGTACGATTATCGTACGAGTATCGCAGGAAATCCAGCGATCGTACAATAATCGCAAAGTGTATGGAAGGCGTGCGACCGTTTCTACTGTACAGTCGCACGTCTTCTGTCGAACAAGCAGGCTTGAAAACCTGCCGAGAATCGTACGGGTTAGTGGCCTGCTTGTTCGACAACTGCCGAACGGGCCGGTGTGCGCACGCGCACACTGCCCGTTTGCAGTGATCGGAAGCCCACAGCGGGGCGGGCTT
This sequence comes from Nanorana parkeri, assembly GCF_000935625.1. Taxonomy (NCBI): domain Eukaryota; kingdom Metazoa; phylum Chordata; class Amphibia; order Anura; family Dicroglossidae; genus Nanorana; species Nanorana parkeri. Next base: position 2,028,134 of record NW_017306424.1, on the reverse strand, counting down.
TCGATGATCGCAAGTACGATCTGCCTGTCCAAGATGGGCAGATTGTACGAGCTTTTAATAAGCTTACGACCATTGCAAGACAAAAGTCATGCAATGGTCGTAAGGTGTATGGTCACCTTTACAATTTTCTGCAGATTTTCTGTGGTCAGATGGAAAAAGTGCAACAGATTGGCCCAGGTGGAGATTACTCCATCCACACAGTGTAGATGGAGGAATCTGTTGCACCTTTTCCATCTGACCACAGAAAATCTGCAGATAATTGTAAGGTGTATGACCAGCTTTATAAGTCAAGGCTACACCCACCTTTACTTCCTTAATTAATCCTTGGAGGTACAGGGTGAAGCGAGCAAAAATTCTATAAAACACTTCTTTAGTAAGAAAAAAGATCAGTAGTACCTCTACATTGGCTGAACTAAAAGTGATAAAGAAATTACCTCACACTAATGTTTCATGAAGATCCTCCATGGACCCCCTCCTCGGTCTTCTTTGGAATGTGGCAGAAGCATAACAAGGGTTTGGCATAAATTCAAAGCGGATCTACACAGTTATTTTTAAAGGTGGATCTCTAGTGACATAGTCACATAATTGATACACCATTTGTGCTTTATCAAAAAATGTAATGCATTTGACTGAAATTTATTTTGGAGGAAGGTGTATAACAAAAGTTAGGTTTGAAGGGTCTTTAGTGCTGCTTTTAACTTCTCTTAGGAAAGGTGTCAAACTTTAGTAGGGTAGCTATTGTTGCGAAGTTTAAGGTTTGTTGTTGAGCAATAAATCTACGTATTTAGGAGTGCATTCTTAAATTCATTTGACTTTGTACAATAACGAATAAGCTAGACCGAAAAAAAATATTTCATACTCCTTACGGTCTTATTCTTCTGTCTCTGGAATGAGGAACAAGGAATTGCTACAGAAAAATGTAAAGGTTTTACTAGGAAACAGTGACATTTTAAGTGCTTGAAAACACTGTTCCATTTAGTGCCAATTTACACTTATCCATTTTTGGTTAATTGTATTTTGGTGTATTGCATGTTATGTCCTCCTTTAACAATCGTTGTGTTAAGGCAGCCTATTCAAATTAATGGGCTGCCAATGCATAAGAATGAACAAAAAAATGGACATGTAGGGATGCACCAATAGTTCGGCCACCGAAACATATCGGCCAAAAATGTTACTTTTGGCAAAATACTTAAAGTACAATTTTCTGGACGAAAATGCGGTGCATCCCTAGTTTCTCTTCCCCCCGCTGGGTGCTGATTTGTGTCCCCTCTGACACAGAGCAGTGCCCAGCAGGGAGGAGAGAAAATGTCAGGAGGCTATGCGGGGTGGGGAGGAGAGCGCTGTCAGTGTTATCACAGGAAGCTGAGCTCTCCTACCGCACCACCCTACTCAACCTCCTGTGACAGGCAGATCAGGATAAAGAGCGGTGAGGGGAGGAGACAGCTGTCAACTGTCACAGGAGACCAAGCCGGCGGTGCTGGGGAGGAGTTAAGCTATCAGCTGTATCACAGGAGGCTGAGCTCTCCTCCCCAGACTGCCTACTTAGTGTCCTGTGACAGCAAGTCAAGATGGAGAGCTAAGCAGTCAGGATGGAGAGCGGTATACAAACACTCAGCAATCAACTGATCACTGAATGTTTGTAAATAATTGAGGACATATTGTGTTTACTGCGTCCCCAATTATGAGTGAACAGGAAGTGCTCTACATCGCTTCCTGTTCATTCATGATTGTGGACATAGTAACACTACTATTTCCACAGTTTATGAATGGACAGGAGCACTCCGTATAGAGGGTTTCTGGTCATTCATAACAGGAGATGAAGAAAAAGAGATTGGGGACTCTGTGTTTAGACCCCTGATATTTCCCCAGAGCCCCCAAAAAGTAAAGTAAAATAAAAATATAAAAAAAAATAAACATAATTTTCAGGTTCCAGTGAAAACTTCACTTCAGTGCACCTCTAGTAGTATGATCTTTGACAAAGAGCACCACAACACAATGTAGTGCCTTACATTGCATTGTGGTGTGCTGCAACACATGTGTTGGAGATGTAATGCATTGTGCTGTGCTGCAGTTAGTATGTTGGGATACCATTTAAAATAAATGGCACGGCGACATGCTCATGCACATAATGATCATGCTTTAACGGTGTTGTGGTAGCATACAGGTTAACACAATGCAACAAAATGGATAATTGCAAATGTTAAAGTTACATTTAAGTGTCAAAGTTTGCAGTTGTCATTTGCTAGTACTACTTTGTTTCTAAATATCTAAGATTCAGATTTTTTCCATACCATGCAGTTTGTAGTTTGCTCCTTTGCATTTTCGTCCTGGTTTGCGGAAATCGAGATTGCCTCTCAGCCCTCGATGGAAAAGGGGTTGCACTGGGCGGAAGTTGTCACTCATACTCTGAAAGATCTGTGATGGTTGATTCTGACTCAACAGGCGTAGAGAGTGCATCTTAGCATAAAAAAGTTAAGACATTGTTAACTGAATGAGCTGAAATAATCACATATATGAAAAATATAATACTGAATTCAATATACTGTGAGGGGTTTATATATATTTGTTCTATCCTATCTATCTATCTATCTATCTATCTATCTATCTATCTATCTATCTATCTATCTATCTATCTATTATATACACACACATATATATATATATATATATATGAAGATCAGCCTTTCTTTTAAAGTTAGTAGCATAGTAGTCACTCGTATGCATTGGGAGACCAATTTAGGTACATACCACTTAAAGCCCAATTACAGTCTTATACCTCTTCTAACTTATGCCACCATGTTATAATTTGTAACTGATTTATGTTTGGAAAAGTCCTAAGATACCTTTTTCTTTCAGTGATCATGCTGCTTCTTGCACTCACACTCCAGTGCTCTATGCCAGCAAAATTGAATGACAGCCACCCCTCTTTGCACAAGTGTCCTCACACAGACTTGAACAGCAGAGGGAGAGAGTGGTGTGTCAGACCAGGCTATTACTGAGAGATTACTTTTGGGAGCACGGGATCTAGCTTTGGTGGCTATGGGACTGCACAGCCATAATTACACACACACTGTGTAGCTGTTGTAGCAGGAAAGCAGAAGTAAGATTAAGAAAATGGAGATTGTAAGAACAATATCTATTTGCCAGTGCTTTGATTACAGTGACTTCAGTTGGGTTTTAAATTACCTGAGTTTTTGATCCTTAGTGCTAAAAGGCAATCTATGCCAACCTTTAAGTCACCACGCTGCTCACAATATGGAAACACGTACATGGTAAAGTAACTTATTTCAATATAATCAACAGAGATGCTCAGCATGTGCTACTGCAAGCACAACTAACATGACTGCATATTTCTTAAATATTTTTGTGGATGTATTTGAGAACTCCAGCCAAAACCGTTTTTTTAACGTTTTTGGCCGATTGGAGATGGATTAAAAGCTATATGAGTTTTTTTTATTGATTTCTATGCTTCCCTGGAGACACTTTTTTTCTTTGGGTCTTGGCAGTGCCAATCAACAAAAAAGGAGTTGAGAGGAAATTTTCTCAACATGAACACAGACTGCAATTAAATGCTGATTCACACCATGCAAGGCGTAAATATTTTGGATGGAGTCACTCTTTACGACTGTTCTCTTTCTGAGTCCAAAAATAAAATAAGTCCATCTTGCATAATCCAGAAAAAAAGAGTTTGCTTACAATGTATTTTAAATCTGGATATGTTTCCAAACAAACACTATGTGTCTCTGAGCTACTGGCAGTCTTTTGTTTGCTCCTGTGAATGATAATGAAATTCAGTTAGAAAAAAATAAAATAAAAAAAAGTTTGAATGCTACAAAATCATGAGGACTCTTATTGTTCTTCCCTCACAGACACTGCAGAAGGGTGCATAACAAGCAACAAATCTGCCATCTATTTCCTGGCTTAACAACATAACAGCCCAGGGGTGAAATTCTCTCAAATGAAGTACAGATGCTAGTGAATTATGGGAGTCAAGTTGATTGTCATTCTGCATGCCTCACTGCTATTTACTAATGACATGACTTCTGACAGTTTTGAATTCAGCACTACTGCTATCGGAAGTTAATTACGCATATTTCAGTACTCCTGCAATATGTTTTTTTTATAAACACCACAACTCGAACAGATCTGCAAACACTGACATGTTTAAAAAAAAGATTAGGATTTTTTTGCAGGTTTAACATAGCCCCATGGCTACAATTAATGCAAACCTGTTACATATTTGTCCTAAAATGCCCATAATTAAATGTACATATGCAGCCATCCTCGGCGTGCTCCTGAATGTTTTCTTTGTGCGCTGATTTTTACTCTCCATGCCATTTCTATGGCTCCGATAATAATTTTTTAATGCCTGAGTTCAGTAATTGTATAAAATTTGATTTTGCTATGGTAACGGTGGTTACTAAGGATTAGAGTTTATAACAGAATTGCAGGTGCACAGGGTGGAACTTGGTAATGAAACAGCTGATTCCAAATGGGCTTTTTTATTTATCAAGCTGTTGGCTGAAACAATCAGCTAAAAAGTACGGAATAACTTAGCTAGAGTTTGTATGTTTATTCCCTGTACAAATGTACACATTTATACCAGGATAAAATAATGCATCAAGGCGGCAGTCAAGCCATATGCCACCACCATGAAGGCATCTGTGTTGTTTTCTACCATGTGTCATTCTTATTTAAAAGGATTATAACAATGGATGACAACTAAACAATGAAAGGTTTATTTTGAAATAATGTATATGGTCATGTCCTGGCTGTGTTTGCCATCCAAGGGAGGCTAAAAGTAAATGATATTTGTAGTATACATCAAAAGAGGACATATATGTGAAATCCATCTACTTCTTCAGGAATCCAGATTTTTCTTGTAAAAAAGGAAGAAAAAATAAAAAGAAGTACAGAAAAGAGAGAAAATGGGGAAATGCATCAGTGTTCAAAAGGTAAGAAGAGAAAAAAAAAAAGCGGGGGGTAGAATTAAGGGTGGTGGGGCTCACCCAAGAGATTCCACCAGAAGGGGGAAAAAGGCTCTGACATCAGGCCCAAGTGCGTTTCAGATAGCAACCAGTTCATCAAGAGATAGGAAGGATAAATATTCTGAAGAGGACATAAAAACCGTCCAGTAGAACCATCTCTGGTTACAGGCTGTGGCTGTACCATGTAACATCGAGGAGAGATCTCCTATATTCATTAATTTTGTCAAACCACATGGCCATGGATGGAGGCTTCAGCAGTAAATAATTGTTTAACAGATTTTGATTAAATTGCCATGAAATGTATCATTTGAACCATAAAGCCATCTAATGGGGAGAGACATGTGGTCATTGGTATTGACAGTCACACAGAGAAACACATTTACTGGCAATCTTTTCCTTCATTACTTTCTCTTTATTCTGGTGGTAGACTATTCCACACATACATTATTCGAACTTGACTAATTTGACAATTAACAAATTAAAATGTCCAAAAAGTCTGCTTGACTGTTCATTCCATTAACATGCTTTTAACTTATTTTCGAACATGTGAACATAATGATGTTAATACACTAAAGAGTATAATATGTTAATATTTAAATACATTTTTTTTGTTATAAGAGATTTTTATTAAAGTGCAATAACTGTTACAATAAATAACAGCAAGTGTAGTAGTGTCTTCTTTGAGTCTTATGGGCCAGCACACCAGAAGCGCTATGGTTTTTCTTACCGTATTGTGAATGGGGGAGATAATCTTAACTCAGGAATGTAAACCAGGAAAGGTGGGCATAAGACTCTTATGTCTTCTCAAAGGTTCAATCAATTCATTGAAAGACTTTCTAAAGGTCTGTGGACGGCACCACGAGTTTGTGTGCCTTTGACCTTGCTGGATGGATGAGATCTATGGCTGTCATTGGATTGTATTTTCCTTTGCCTCCCTAGACATTACAAAGGCCACTTGGTCAGGGTGGATAAGCCACTGTAGGCTCAGGGCAAGTCTGGAGGCTATTATTTTAGAGAATAGTAGTGTTCACTTGTTAAAGCAAACATTTATTACTTAGCTTAGTGAATAAGATGAATTGCATTCACTTTGCCCAGTCATGTAGGGCTGCAACAACTAATCGACATAATCGATTATAATCGATTATTGAAAAAGTTGTCAACTTTTTCAATAATCGATTAATCGGCTTCCGATTGCAAGAGAAATAAAAAAAAAAACACAAGCGTTTTGCTGGCGTATGATTAAATGATTGATACAAAGGAAGCTACACTTTATTCAAGTAAATCAACACCAGTAGGTGGTCTTAAAGTATATCTAATCTCAAGAACAAACATTGAAGGCCCATTCACACCACTGCGCTATGGTATAGTGCATGATAATGAACATTATGTGTGTTTGTGTGCTCCAGTGCCATTCATTGTAGCACACCACAATACACAGTAAAACACTACAGTAAATTGAACTGCTCTATCAAAAATGTAGCAGATCTGATTTTTGGCTAGTTGTGGTCAAATACATGGGGTCCCTAATGCTGTACATCTGACTGGCAGTTTGCAAGCCCTTAAATGTGGTGGCAGTATTACTTTTCTTGTAAGGCTTCAAAAGAGAACTATGGGATAAATTAATGACAAATCTGCGCTTATAGGTAGATTTAGAGAACTAATGGATGTTATTACAGCTGCTGCACTATAGACACTATGGTCAAGATGTGAATAATAATAGGTATGCAGCGCTATGGGTCCAAAGCTAGTATAATGAGTCTAATCTAAAGACTATTGATAAAACAATATCCATTGATTGTGCATAAATATAATTAGTATAAACAAACCTCTTTTGATTTGTGTGAATAAATATAAAAATCATGTGCTACAGGTATAAACCATTACCTCAGTATAAACTGTAAATTAATATCGATCATAATAATGCAAAAGTGCAAAAAGTGCAAAATTGTGCAATGTATGTTTTACACACACACATATATATATATATTCTTACTCCAATAAATATAAAAAGTGAAAAAACTCTCAAAGAATATATAAGTTCATAAAAGTCCGGAAACTTGTATCATATCCAATGTGGTTGATCGAAGATAGATAGTGAAAGTTAGTGTTATTATATCCAACGTGTGTAAAAACACCATCTCAAACGTGCTTGATGATCTTTCCCACACTAGTGTTTGTATCCGCGCCAACACCCCCTCAGGAGTGCACACTCACCGCAATACTATTGTATAGTAACAATATTAAGCTCACTGATAAACCGCAAAGTCCTCACATCTATTTAATAAGCTCTCCCACCGATGTTCCATGAATCGATAGATTGCCAAAGTTAAAAGAAGAAGAAACTCCTCATTGTGTAGCATATAGAGACCATTTATTAAGTAAAGTACATAAAAAACTCACATTTAAAAATGAAATAACCTGCCGGTCAGATTCAGCAGACAAACAAATAGCTCGCACTTCCGTATTGCGTGTGGTATCGTATCGGATAGGCCCTCCTCCTGGGATAAATGTTTTTCCCCATAGATAGGGATGTTCAGATACCAAGCACTGTACTTGGAACAAGTACAAGTACAGGTACTTTTCCAGCTCCAAGACCAGACTAGAGAAAAATTCAAAAGTTAGGAGGCAGCTTTCATTTGTAAGGAGCATACTGAGCTCCTGGGATTTGTGCATTCCTGTTTTAATGTATGACTTTTTTTTATAAATATAAAGAAGAGATGCACTAATAGATAAATAAGAGATGCACTGATACCATTTTTTCAAGTATGAGTACTGATACTTGTCCAAGTACTCACAGATACAAGTACTGATGCATTTTTGTTTATTGTCATGTGACAGTTTTTCTAAAACAATACAGACTAATGATTTCAGGACAGTGGGGGAGCGCCAGAGCCCTGTCACAGCTGCAACCCTGGTTGTTCTCGTGAAAATGCCAAGTATCAGCACCGGTATATGAACTGGTATCTGAACATCCCTACCCATAGTTCTCTTTAGGGTCACGGGAGGACATATACTAACCTCCTCCCGTGACCCAAAGTGCAGTGTATCACGGGCAATATACTGAGAGCGCTGAAGCCGGGATGGATCCCGACAATACTGTCGAGATCCACCCAGCTGCATGAGTGACAACTGGCTCTGCCTATCTAGAGGCAGAGCCATCTGTGCCCGCCCCCTCCCCCGTTCGTTCCTCCACTCAGCACTGGAGGATCAGATAGGGGAGGGGGGAATCCCTGCGGGGAGCGGTGACTTACAGTCACCACTCACTGCAGGGAGACGATTGGGGAGTGAGTGGATCGGCACCATGTTTCTGCTCACTTCCCGATCGATAGAGCTGACCTGTGACAGCTTCTTTGTCACAGGTTGGCTCTAACTATGAGGATGAGTGGAAATCATCCTCAGTTGTCCTAAGCACATTTTTTGCAGGTACAGAAAAAAATGTGTTGATCATGCTGATGCTTACATTCGCTGTATGCCTGCACCACTTCCCTGTTGAAGACCTTTAAATCACCAGGGACCTCTGGATATGGTGGAGTGTGTAACCCCCCCCTTCCTTCCACACTGCAGTGCGACACAGATTGGCACAGCTTCTAACTCAGAAATGCGGTGGGTGAACATAGGTATGGTGGAGTGAGGCGAAGATAAAATCAACAGGAAGAAGGGGAGCTACCAAGAGAACCTGTTTATGAATAGGCTAGAATTACGGTAGAATAAAAATAATGCAGCAAAATGTGTGTGCAAAATATCAGGGGCAACTATAGACAAGTAAGGTCCAACTTAAAAAAAAAATCTGGAAGGTCATCTGATTAGAAGTGATAAAGAGTAAAAGTACTCACCTGCATGACCCTTTTCATTGATCCAGCAAATTGCTGTCAGCTCCAGTGCTGGTATGTGCTGCCAGCTTTACTATACCAGTCAGCACCACAAAATTCTAAGGGATTTGGGCAATGCTATTACAGCGTAACACACCACAACAAAGTATGGTTTAAATCAAAAGAAGGCACTGTGCCTGACTTCAAACCCACTTTAAGTTCCACAAAGAATTATTCTCCTTTGAGAGCTATCATCAACAGGCTTTAATGTCATAAATCAAACAATGCTGACCTGCACAACAGAGGGAATCCTTATGTGCTTGACAACTTCCCCATAATGTTATATTTTGTTAGACTCTGAGATAGACATAGCCTGGCAAAGACCAAATCTGTAAGGTTGCAATTGAGTTCTTGTAAATTTAACTGCTGGGTGTCAATCTTCCCTAAAGCCAACAATAAAATCGCGGATGTCAACTGGTTAATAAAGGGAGACAATAAACTACTGGAGGTAAATAATCCCCCCTCCATGTACTACTAGTAGTAATAGTATGAAGTAAGTAAAAGTATAAGACGACATGATTGAAAATGATAAAAGTTAGACTCATCAGAGGCTCTTCTGTGTCTTCTATCGTCATCCCTGCTTTACTCATCACAGGTTCTTCTGCATCGTATACCATCATCTCTGCTCTACTCATCACAGACTCTTCTGTATCTTATGTCATTATCTCTTCTGTATTAATCACAGGCTCTGCTGTATCTTATATTTTCATCTCTGCTCTACTCATCACAGCCTCTTCTATGTCTCGTCTCATCTCATCATCTCTGCTGTACTTATCATAGGCCCTTCTGCATCATATATCATCATCTCTGCTATAATTATCACAGGCTCTTCTGCATTGTATATCATCATCTCTGCTCTACTCATCACAGAGTCTTCTGTGTCTTATATCGTTATTTCTCCTGTATGTATCATAGGCCCTTCTGCATTGTATATCATCATCTCTGCTGTACTCAACATTTCCCTGTGTCTTATATCATCACATGCTTTTCTGTATCTTATATAGTCTTCTCTGCTGTACTCATCACAGTCTCTTCTGTATCTTATATAGTCATCTAATAAAAAGTAAAATAAAAACCGACAAACTAAATAGTAAACAAGTAAAAATTACTAATAACGCAGAAGGGCACAATACAGGGGTAAATAGTTGGCTCACTCCAGTCAACATAGTCAACGTAGTCACTCCAGCCAACATAGTCAATGCAGTTAATAAAATAAATCCATTCACCCAAGGTAATCTAATTAGGAATGGACCTACCATAACAAGGCCAATTAAAAAAAAGTAGTGGGGAGCAAGAGGGAAGCAAATGTCTGACCAATAATAGTACAAAATGTAAATGTATGTTCACCAATGCTAGAAGTCTAGCAAATAAATTAGAGGAGCTTGAAGTTATGCTACTCGAAGAGGACTTCGATATAGTGGGAATAGCAGAAACTTGGCTAGATAGCGCACACGATTGGGCTACTAATATAGAAGGGTACAACCTGTTCAGGAGGGACAGGCTTGAAAGAGGGGTGGGGGGTTGCATTTATGTTAAAATAATCTCCATATGCACATATGGGACGATATCATGTCAAATGGTGGAGATGTCGTGGAATCTTTATGGCTAGAACTAGTTAGAACGGACGCTAGCCGTAAACTTATTGTGGGTGTCTGTTATAAACCTCCATATATAGGGAGGAGGAGGCTCATCTACACTCCCAAATAGAAATAGCTGGGAAACAGGGTAATGTTGTGGTAATGGGCAACTTCAATTACCCAAGCATCAATTGGGCTAATATAACTTCCCATTCGGCAAAGGGGGCCCGTTTTCTGACTATGTTGCAAGACAATTTCATGGATCAGATGGTTGAGGATCCAACCAGGAAAAATGCCATCCTAGACTTGATCATTTCCAATAATGCAGAGTTAATTGAGGATATTGTAATCGGGGAGTCACTGGGTAATAGTGATCACAAGATGATTACTTTTAATATTGGGTACAGGAAAGGGAACTGGGCCTGTCGAACGAGAAGCCTAAACTTCAGAAAGGCTAACTTTGAAAAACTGTGCAAGATAGTGGGTGACATCAAATGGGAAAACTTATTTCACAAACTGAGCACTGACCAGAAGTGGGATTGTTTGAAGAACAAATTTCAAAATGCTGTTACCAAGTGTAAACAAAGCCTATATGGCTAAATAAAACAGTAAAACAACACATTAAGGACAAGAAAGTGGAATTTAGTAAGTATAAGATGGAGGGGACAGCATTGGCGTTCCATAACTACAAAGAATGTAATAAAACATGTAAACAAGAAATTCAGGCAGCTAAAATTGAGTGTGAGAAGCATATCGCCGAAGTTAGTAAAAGGAACCCCAAAAAATTCTACCAATACATAAACAGTAAAAAGGTGAGAAAGGAGCAGATAGGCCCAATAAAGGACGAAAACGGGAGGTTAGTCACAAACGAAAGGGAGAGGGTCGAGGCGCTAAATACTTTTTTCTCGTCGGTATTCACCAAGGAAAAAGACGGGTTTAATGTACATGATAAAACACATAGTTTAACAGAAAATGTACCTCAGTGGTTGACTGAAACCGGGATACAACATAGGCTTAAACTACTTAATGCAAATAAAGCATTAGAACCTGATAATCTACACCCCAAGGTACTCAAAGAACTCAGCCAGGTTATAACGAGACCATTATTCCTCATTTTTAAGGAATCCATAATGTCTGGTAGAGTGCCAAGCAACTGGCGAAGGGCTAATGTGGTACCTATATTAAAAAAAGGGTCAAGATGCCAACCCGGGAACTATAGACCAGTTAGTTTGACATCCATAGTATGCAAACTGTTAGAGGGAATGATTAAGGACTACTGAGTGGAATTTGTTCAAGATAATGGCATAATAACTTATAACCAACATGGATTTAGGAAGGATCGTTCTTGCCAGACCAATCTGCTAACATTTTACAAAGGGGTAAGTAGAGATCTGGAAGAAGGGAGGCCGGTGGGCGTAGTGTATCTGGATTTTTCCAAAGCATTTGATACGGTGCCACATAAACGCTTATTATACAAGTTGAGGTCTATGGGCATAGATTAAATAGTGTGCACGTGGATAGAAAACGGGCTACAGAAACCTGTACAAAGAGTATCAATAAATGGCACCTTTTCAGACTGGGCGGAGGTCATGAGTGGCGTGCCCCAGGGTTCTGTGCTAGGCCCCATGCTTTTTAACCTGTTTATTAATGATATCGGGGAGGGAGTGAATAGCAATGTTTCAGTATTTGCTGATGATACCAAAATTGGGAGGGTAATAGACACGGACTTAGACACTGTAACATTACAGGAGGACCTGGATAAAATAGGGGAGTGGGCAACTATATGGCAGATGAAGTTCAATGTCGATAAATCCAAAGTAATGCACTTTGGAGTTAAAAATAGGCAAATGGGCTATACAATTATGGGTATGCCACTAGGGAAGTCAGAAATGGAGAAAGATTTGGGGGTCATTGTAGACCACAGATTGAAGAAAAGCTTGCAGTGCCAGGCTGCTGTAAACAAAGCAAGTAGAGTCCTGTGTTGTATTAAGAAGGGAATATATTGCAGAGACAAGTCTATAATTTTGCCAATTTACAGATCAATGGTTCGGCCTCATCTGGGGTATGCAGTCCAGTTTTGGTCACCAGTGCTCAGAAAAGATGTCCTTGACCTGGAATAAGTCCAGCGGAGGCAACCAAACTCATTAAGGGGTTGGGGGACCAGAGCTATGAGACAAGGCTGTTTATAATAATCTAAATGATTGGAAGATGGAACTCAGCTGCGGAGACATGTAAACCCCTCACGTGCTCTGGCCCAGGAGTACGTGATGGCAAGGGTTAAATATTGCCAAGTAATCTCAGTGCATCATTGGTCAATCTTCCACCCTCTCTAAGCTTGCTATACCTATGGGGAACAACAGGTGTGTCCGGCAGTAATAGGGATATTCTATGTCAAAAATATCATTGGTTGGTATCATTGGTTGGTTTAACTTGTTTTAGTTCACACAGTTACTTTCCATATACCGATAATTATGTTCACTTCACACAACTTGGTACATCAATGAGACAGCCTTTACAACAGTAATTTAGCAGGTGCAAGGAGTTCCAGTTTGTCACAATAGTCATGCATATGCCCATATATGATCAGTGTTGTTGCAGCCACAATTCCAGAAAGGTAATTTAACTATTCAGCTAAAGCCCCACTGGGTATCTACCCAGAGGGGTATACTTGCAGTTTGATGTCCTGGTTAAATGGTGGATAGAGTCTGGGTTGCGCTAGCGCAGAGTTCCCTTTGCAGGCTGGCAGCTGGGAAGAAGCAGTCCTTTGGAGTCACTGGCGCTGGCTGTAGGGAGACTGGCACTTGACTGGCGTCCGCATGGAGTTGCTGGAATGCCAGTCAGTAGCACAGTCGCGGCTTATGATGGGGAAGGGGCGGAATGCACCTGACGTCATTGGCCCAGGGGCGCTCGAGTCCGTGGCTCGGAACGGCGCCGTCCCCGGGATCCATTACAGGACCCCCGCCAAGGGAACCCACTCCGTGGGTTGAAGGTTTCAAAGGATAGCGTGCATGGAACCTGCGGATGAGAACAGGAGCATGAACTCCCACTGCGTCTTCCCAGGAGTCCTCCTGGGGTCCATAAGATTTCCATCGACGGAGGTACTGCAGCCTGTTCCTGAAACGTCTTGAATCAAGGACCTCCTCAATCTCATACTCGTCTTGCCCATCAATCGTGACAGGGGTTGCTGGCTGAGGACGACGGTCCGGAAACGGATCGGGGACATGGTGTTTCTGTAGTGATACATGAAACGTAGGGTGTATCCCGAGATCCGGAGGCAAAGAGAGACGGACCGCATTTTGGTTTATGACAGAGGAGACAGGGAATGGACCGATGAACAAGGAACTGAACTTCCTAGAGGGGGTTCTCAGATTCAGATTGCGGGTGGAGAGCCACACCAAGTCTTCCACCTTGTACTGAGGTGCAGGCCTGCGTCGGCGGTCATAAAAGTACTTCTGGCGTTTTTGGGCCTTTTCGATGTTGCTTCTCAGAAAGGCACTGGTAGAACGAAGGCGCTGGAAGTAGTCCTCAGTAGCGGGGTTGTTGGATGGGAGTGCCTGTGGAAGGAGGAAGGACGGGTGGAAGCCATAGTTAGAAAAGAAGGGTGTCTGTCCCGTGGTGGCACTCATCGAATTATTATAAGAAAATTCGGCCATTGGCAGGAGTGAATGCCAGTCGTCCTGCAGATAAGAGCAGTAGCGGCGGAGGTACTGCTCCAGACAACGATTAATCCTCTCTGTCTGACCGTTGGTCTGGGATGGTAGGCGCTTGACAACCGCTGCTCAATTTGGAGCCTGGAGCATAGAGCCTTCCAGAATTTAGAGATAAACTGGGAGCCTCTATCAGAGATGAGGGTCTTTGGGACCCCATGGAGCTTGATGACGTGGCCTATGAGGGCGTCTGCCGTCTGGAACGCCAGTCAGCAGCACAGTCGCGGCTTATGACGGGGAAGGGGCGGAACGCACCTGACGTCATCGGCCCAGGGGCGGAGCTTCCGCTCGAGTCCGTGACTCGGAACGGCGCCGCCCCCGGGATCTATTACACTGTTAAAATTAAATATGTTCTCTTTTGAAGTAAGAAGATTAAGGGGGGACATGATTTTCTTGTATTAAATGTTCAATGGTGACAGCAACATTATTAACAAACTCTTTATGGTTAACCCCATAACAAAGACTAGAGGCCACCACCAAAAATTGTTGGAGAAAAAATTTCAGCAAACGGGGCACAAGGGGTTCTTCTCAGTTAGAGCGGGTAGGGTATGGAACTCGCTGCCACAGGCAGTGATTTCAGCTAAGAGTGTGGAATCATTCAAGAAGCTCTTGGGCAATTTCCTTAGAGACTGTGACATACAGGGGCACAGGTGCTCCTAGGAGCAGAATCACACATGGATTCATACACATGCACACACCAGCTCAACCATAAATGCATACACGCAGTAGGTTGGACTTGATGGACTTATGTCTTTATTCAACCTCAAATACTATGTAACTACATCTCTGCTGTTGTAATCACATTGTTGTTATATTATTACTTCGGCTGTATTCATCACAGGCCCTTCTGTGTGTTATATCATAGTCCATGCTGTACTCATCACTGGTTCTTTTGTGTTGGTTATCATTGTCTCATGGTCTCTGCTTCTGTGTCTTATATTGTCAACTTTGCTGTACTTATCAGAGGCTCCTGTTGTTTTATATCATCATCTGTGCTGTATTAATTACATGCTCTTCTGTGCCATATATAATCATCTCTGCTGTATTCTTCACAGGTTCGTCTGTGGTCTTACATTATCACATCTGCTGTAAGACACAAAGTAAAGAGTAACAAGCAGACCACTTGACTGTGAAGAGTGTTTTCTGGGGACGGATTTGACAGTTTACAGGATGTGGGGGATGGTGTTTTGGATGTCAGGAACTGAGCCGGATGTGTTGGCCTGTGTGGTTCCCACTCATCCCACCATTGCCAAAGCAGCTTTGCATTAGATGGGAGCACACCAGTCAATGCCCAGCATCTCTATTTTATCTGGCTGCAAACCAAAATCTACTTGTTCCTAACCTGGACCTATCTAGATGTGGCTTCAGCATCAAGGAGTTCAGTGAGGGGTTTCAGCAAGCGGGACAATTAATATCTTTCTCCATGCCTGTCCCTACTTCCTCCAAACCTGTATCCTCTTCCTTACACCCCCTTTTTCCCCACTGAGCACCAGTGCCACCCTTTTCCCCTACTGTGGCATTCTTTTCTGCCATTGACCGTCGACACCAAGCATTTTCTTACTCCCACTAGCAATTTTTTCCTCCCAATGACCATACATGTTTTCTCCACCTGACCACCAAAACTGCCCATTTTTAGCTCCCCCTGAACAGTGATGCCAGATATTTTTCCTCCCCTTTGGCATCAATACTGACCATCTTTCCCTTCTGTTGTACACAGACACCAGCCATCTTTTCCTCACGCTGACCAGCAATATAAGGGGGAATTATGATACATAATACTTACAGCTGTACTCTATATATTGTGTTGTACATAACAAAGTGCTTCTGACGCTGTATATTGCATACTCCTGTTCAAGTGTTTATTGTCTCAACACTTGATGGTTGGCTCAAGCAGCTCTCTGTCCATATTCTGTTTACATTTTTTAAAGACAATCCTTTAGGCTTATGTGTGTCTATGAATTTCTCACTTGTGGTACAGTAAATAAGGAGTATTTTGTGGGTACAAGGACTGTGGCATATGTACCCAGTGTGTCCTGCAAGAAGGCTTAGACTATATTTAGCCATATTCCTTTAGGCCATGCCCAATTTATCCATGCCCATGTTCATGCCCTCTTTGTCAAGTTCTAATGTTTTGCTCATCATAGGCTCTTCTGTGTCCCTATATCATCATCTGTGCTGTGCTCATCACAGAGTCTTCTTTATCTCACACCATCACTTCTGCTGTAATCATTGCAGAATCTTCTGTGTACTCTATCTATCTATCTATCTATCTATCTATCTATCTATCTATCTTTCTATCTATCTACCTATCTTGTCCTTTGTCTTACATAATGATTGCTGCTGATCTCTGCAACAGACACTGTTGCATTTGATTTGATATAATGTTTTAGTATTGCTTGTGGTAGGGTACATTTTCTTCAGTGTTTCCTAAACCTATCATCAAGCCCAACCAAATGTTCTTGTTATGTTAAAGAGAAACTGTTAGATTTTACCTGTGGCAGCAAAAGCTTTTATGCAATGTTTGAAGCTGCCATCATTCAACTCCCGGGAGCAGTGCTAGTTCCTAGTCAGTGCACACATTTGTGGCTTCATATGAAGTGACATTTCAGCCTCAGAGCTAGCACTGCTCATGGGGGTTGGACGATGGCAGCCACCAATACTATATAAGAGCCTCATATGAGGCATGCAAGTAAGGTATGGGAAACTTTGCTTTTTTCTTTATTGTAAACATGGCAAATATTTTCAGAGATAAGTAAAATAGTTTACCTTGCTTATATGTTTTCCCTACACCTTTGTATACATTTATAAAACATAAAGTTTGACATACCATGCAAACAGCTGAAACATTCCACAAAGAGTACAAAATGTAATTTGCTTGTGACATTGTTTTAGTACTAAAAATATAACATACAAACAAAAAAACCCTATATGAAAGTCAAGAGTTATTGAAAAGGGATGAGATTAGTTAAAGTGACACTAAACCCAGGAGTTCCCTCAACTGTTAACATAAATGTATCTTATTTGTGCATCACTCAGCTGTAGATTCTCAAATCATCTCTGAATTTCTGCTGACACTGTCCTTCTATCTATCTATCTATCTATCTTGTCCTTTGTCTTACATAATGATTGCTGCTGATCTCTGCAACAGACACTGTTGCATTTGATTTGATATAATGTTTTAGTATTGCTTGTGGTAGGGTACATTTTCTTCAGTGTTTCCTAAACCTATCATCAAGCCCAACCAAATGTTCTTGTTATGTTAAAGAGAAACTGTTAGATTTTACCTGTGGCAGCAAAAGCTTTTATGCAATGTTTGAAGCTGCCATCATTCAACTCCCGGGAGCAGTGCTAGTTCCTAGTCAGTGCACACATTTGTGGCTTCATATGAAGTGACATTTCAGCCTCAGAGCTAGCACTGCTCATGGGGGTTGGACGATGGCAGCCACCAATACTATATAAGAGCCTCATATGAGGCATGCAAGTAAGGTATGGGAAACTTTGCTTTTTTCTTTATTGTAAACATGGCAAATATTTTCAGAGATAAGTAAAATAGTTTACCTTGCTTATATGTTTTCCCTACACCTTTGTATACATTTATAAAACATAAAGTTTGACATACCATGCAAACAGCTGAAACATTCCACAAAGAGTACAAAATGTAATTTGCTTGTGACATTGTTTTAGTACTAAAAATATAACATACAAACAAAAAAACCCTATATGAAAGTCAAGAGTTATTGAAAAGGGATGAGATTAGTTAAAGTGACACTAAACCCAGGAGTTCCCTCAACTGTTAACATAAATGTATCTTATTTGTGCATCACTCAGCTGTAGATTCTCAAATCATCTCTGAATTTCTGCTGACACTGTCCTTCCTTCTTGAGGGTGGCTACTTTTGTTCCCCATGGTCCCTGTGTGTGTTGTAAAGTGGCCACCACTACAAGCCCGCTTCTGTGATAGACTATAACCTAGATAGACGATAGACTATGCCTATAACAATACAAATTAGTAAACTAAATGTGAGATTGTAGTCCATCATGGGAGGGAGAATGGAGCGGTGGCTACTTTACAACACACACAGGGACCATGAGGAACAAAAGTAGCCACCCTCCAGAAGGAAGGACAGTGTCAGCACCAATTCAGAGATGATTTGAGGATCTACAACTGAGTAATATACAAATAAGGTACATTTTTGTTAATAGTTGGGGTACTTGAATGCATGTTTGAGATTTAACTCCTGATGTTAGTGTCACTTGACATATATAAATCTTTCACAGTTAAGTGTTAGTGTTCAGAATTCTAAAAATTTAAAACTAAGGGGTCTAATTTATGTTTCACCCAGGATTCATCCATCTGTCACCAAAGAACAACACATTTTCATAGTTTTAATTTTGGAAAATGTTTAAATCTTGGGATAAAGTTGTAGGAATCTTGGGTGAAATAATTAATAGCTAGACTCATGCATGTTGGGTTTTTGCATAGGCACATTAATAACTGGTTCTCCTTATACAATGACAGGGGGGTATGCTCAAATAATGTTTGATTGGATGGATTAGAGAAGGGTTCAAAGAATGTCTTTAATATAGTTGTGTCCCCACTGGGGAGATTTTACGCACTTCTGTTCCCTGGTGGCACCAGTAACTGGGGCCAGAGTCAAAGAGAACTCTCTACCAGAGCTTATTAAAAACCTATAAAACAGAAGTTCTTACCCTTCCATTTTTATCCAAAAAGAAAAGGTTTTGGACAGATTTCTACCTAAATATAATATTTTCAGGTCACTTGTGACAATAAATATATTTGCTTTATCAAATCTTTTCCAAAGATGTGATTTTCTTCACTTATCTTAGCATGTAACTCGCTGATAATGAGGACAGTACAATTTTACTGATAGGGAAATTCATCTCTGTTTTTCTTTTTTGTTGGTTCTTTTAATTATTATTTATGTCAATGTGCTCTATTTTTTCTGTTGGCAAGCAATGTATTCTATCCTCAATGTTCCCATGTCACACACCTACTGTAAATATTACAAATATCAAGAAACAATGGAAGTTCTGAAATAACCCTACAAATCCCTCAGATATTCACTCATTACCACTGAAGTGAAAGGCTTTTTTTAAACATTTTGGATAAAGTTAAGAAGGAATAAAACTTCTACAAGGTTTTTATTGCTCTATCTAGTAGTGAATGTTGTAACACTGGATTAAATTAGATTAGCGGTGATAATAGCCTATTTATTTTTGAGTTGATTTGGGGTTATAAACATGGCTGCTCACAAAGAAGATTTAGCCTGTCTACTGGAGCACCTGCCTGAGGCTGAATAAGTCATAGGGTTCTATTTATTAATAATTCACAGAGCCATTCGCTCTGTGAATCTCTGTAAACGTTCTATGCAAATAGATGCAAAACAAAAGTTCCTAGTATATTTTCTTTTCAGGTAAAATGTAATGTAATACCTCATAAATAAACACTTGTTTTCTATGCTCCTAAGCTCCATCTAGTTGCCATAATGTGGTATTTTTAAGATGCTACATTCAACGTGAAAAGCAAATTTACTAAGAATGTTAATTTTTTTCCCCCTCCATTCACACAGAACAAATGTTCACAGAGATTTGTATGGCAATTGGCACTGGAAACTGTTTATAAATAAATAGAATAGTGTAGAGCACCAAATACAAAAGGGTCCTAATTCTTATGTGTTAAGTAGAATAGATGTGGAGAAGAGGTAGTAAATGCACCACTATAATAAAATGGTGATGCCTGAAACCAAATTGGGGTCAAAGAAGCACAATCTTGATAGCAGAAAATGCTTCATGATATCATAAGGAAAACCAACGAATTTCAGGGATCACCATCCATTTCCTCAGTGAGATAAAGATCAGAACCATTGTAAATTTGGACATGTTCTGTAAACAAAAGGCTTAGATTCAAAGATGTCTGTAAATGTATGTATACAGGTATTCCTCACTTAACGACCGAGTTCCGTTCCTACGACCAGGTCGTTAAACGAATTTGTCGTTAAGTGAGGAACTCTATACAGTACTGTACTGCATTAGTACAGTACTGTATAGCGTTGCCGATGTACAGTACTGAACAGTGTACTGTACATCGGGCAATTAAAATACTCACGGGGACGCGCTGTGAAGAACGGAGGACGTCACTTCCCCCGGCGACACGTCGCACTGGCGCTGACGCGCGAGGTCGGAGGTCGCTCGGAGGACGGTCGTAAGTGCGAGTGGTCGCAAAACAGGTAAGTCGTTAAGCGAGGAGTATCTGTATAGAAATTAAAACATTTATGAAAAGAAAAAAGCTCATGAACATAGAATTAAATTGACTGAATTACCTAACTTGATTTCAAATTATACTTTTATAGTAAAACCTATAATTACAACCATCAATATTTATCTAATATAAGGTTATAAAAAAAATGGTATTTATAATATAAGGGTGACAACCCAGTAAAACTCAAAGATATAGTAATACATGTACAGAATATATTTGTAAATGATTAATAAATGACTAGATAATAAAATTGGCAATATTATGTAAATGGAACATAACTCTGTGATTTTTGTGATATAAATATTATTTGCTGTAATAATTATATATAAAGCATTAGATTACTGTATGTTAATGTGAAGGCTTAAATGTTCCTGTTTATTAACAGAAGGTTACAACATTAACACATAGTACGGGCTTATTACTGTTGTATCACTGAGTTATTATCTTCATTCACACTTACATAAAATTGCCATTTTTATTATCTAGTTGTTTATTAAATATGTGAAGATATATACACATATCACTAAACTTGT
>NW_017306424.1:2002939-2003894 GCF_000935625.1 Nanorana parkeri | reverse complement strand
TACAGGTATTCCTCACTTAACGACCGAGTTCCGTTCCTACGACCAGGTCGTTAAACGAATTTGTCGTTAAGTGAGGAACTCTATACAGTACTGTACTGCATTAGTACAGTACTGTATAGCGTTGCCGATGTACAGTACTGAACAGTGTACTGTACATCGGGCAATTAAAATACTCACGGGGACGCGCTGTGAAGAACGGAGGACGTCACTTCCCCCGGCGACACGTCGCACTGGCGCTGACGCGCGAGGTCGGAGGTCGCTCGGAGGACGGTCGTAAGTGCGAGTGGTCGCAAAACAGGTAAGTCGTTAAGCGAGGAGTATCTGTATAGAAATTAAAACATTTATGAAAAGAAAAAAGCTCATGAACATAGAATTAAATTGACTGAATTACCTAACTTGATTTCAAATTATACTTTTATAGTAAAACCTATAATTACAACCATCAATATTTATCTAATATAAGGTTATAAAAAAAATGGTATTTATAATATAAGGGTGACAACCCAGTAAAACTCAAAGATATAGTAATACATGTACAGAATATATTTGTAAATGATTAATAAATGACTAGATAATAAAATTGGCAATATTATGTAAATGGAACATAACTCTGTGATTTTTGTGATATAAATATTATTTGCTGTAATAATTATATATAAAGCATTAGATTACTGTATGTTAATGTGAAGGCTTAAATGTTCCTGTTTATTAACAGAAGGTTACAACATTAACACATAGTACGGGCTTATTACTGTTGTATCACTGAGTTATTATCTTCATTCACACTTACATAAAATTGCCATTTTTATTATCTAGTTGTTTATTAAATATGTGAAGATATATACACATATCACTAAACTTGTGAGTTTTACTGGTTATTTACTATAATATTATACAATTTATTTTAAATTTAGATTTTTGTTATAACCTTATATTATATAAATATTTTATAGAT
>NW_017306424.1:1967820-2002127 GCF_000935625.1 Nanorana parkeri | reverse complement strand
ATATTATATAAATATTTTATAGATATTTCTTTACATATATCCTATCCAGCTGATGAAAGATATTTTCTACAAATGCTACCATATCAAAATTAACCATTGATAATGTACATAATGAGTAAACACGTTATATATAATTGTTCTAAAATAATATGTAAACCATAAACTGATAAACACACAAATTATGCAAAGATTATAACTAAGTAAAAGCACAAGAACAGATAACATGTGCATAACGGATATATGATATAATATAAAGAATCCTTTTAATTATTAAAATGCATATACAGTTACTCTGAGGCTGAAGCATTAAATGGGGTGAAAGAACCCATACTAGCCAAGGCAGCAGTAGTTTTTTAAAAAGTCACATGCTGAGCACTGCATTGGGTGGTCTCGCCAGACCATTAATTTCAACAACAATCTTCCCATATGTTTATATGTGCATTTAACATACATTTATGCATGTTTTGTACTAAATACATCCCTTGACATCTGAAAGCCCTGGGACTGCTGCTGGACTCTGCCATCTTGGATGTGATGTCAGCAGCCCCACCAGACTCAGAGCTGTCCTTCAAGTGACATTCTATAGCATATGTTTCAAACGCAAGGCCCGAGGGCTAATTCTGACTTGCCAGGCCATTTTATATGGCCCTCGTCAGTGCCGCCATCAGGGAGGTACGGCTTATACCCATGTAAGGGGCCCAGGCAGCCTGGGGGCCCACCTGGGACCCTAACATGGGTATTGGCCGACGGTGACAGGCAAGGGGGCGGCCCCCGCAGCGCCAGAGGAGGCCTTGCCCCAGCCGGTATTGGTGTATCCCTAATAATAACAGTGTGTGACTATGGGGGGGGGGGGCATTAGAGTGTAAGCTCCTCTGTCAGAAACTGATGTGACTGGCTCAGTGTGGCGATGGTGGGGGGCCCCGGCCTGAAGCCATGTAAGGGGACCCAAAATTTCTGATTGCTGCCCTTGCCCTCGCACCTCTCCTACAGCTTTAAGCTTTTAAACTGCAAACAGGCGCCAAGCTTCATAGGACTAATTCTAAAAGCAATAAAAAAAGTTTTAACATCCCATGCCCCCCTACACCTATCTCTAAACTGATGACCTGTAGGGGCTTTTAAAGTTTTGTCTATGGACTTTTTGGTGAATTTTGTTGCCGTTTCAAGGATGCACACAATTTTTAACCTAGGCATATTGGGTATCTATTTACTCGTCGTAACCTAATCTTTTATTTTTTCAAAAAAAATTGTATTTTATTGTGTTTTGGGGCACCTGCCACCATTTTATTCTACAGAGTGTTGGCTTTCAGAAAATATAGAATGTTTTGGGGGGTTGAAGTACTTTTCAGGCCTAAAATGTGGATTATATCATGAGTGCAAAAAAATAAAAAAAGGCCTTGGCAGCGAAAGAGTCCTTATGGGGTTAAAGTGGTCCTTTGTTTCACCCATACAGAGTAAAGAAAAAGGTCTACATTGCTTCCCCTTCCCTATCAGCATATGGTTAACTTTCCTTTACTCCCCCACTGCTTTACATATTTAGCCACCACCAAGTTGAATACATGACATTTTGAAGTATGAGTGAGCATGTGACTTTTCTCATGTTATAGTGGTGGTGCATCCTGATTGGCCCATTGTCGGGTAAAGTGTTTATAACCCTGTGTAAACACTTATAAGTTGAAGTGGATTTTTCTTTTGTCAGTACTGGTGGCTGAGCTGAGTGTCTTGGGAGCAAGGCTGGGAAGGGAGCGGGGAGCTACATGAACCTTATACTTTACCCTTCATGGGCAATGCAAAGATTCACTTTACTTCCTAAAAAAGGAGAATCTTTCCAGTAATAATAAAAATATTTGTGACAAAGAATCTCTACGTAAGGGTGTCACCATTTGCTTGGGTCTAGTACAGCTTGATTTCTAAATTCAGTCTAGCATTGGTTGTTCTTTTACTATTGCCTCACAATCCCCATAAACCCCTGGTGCCCAATCTACAACCCTAGGACAACATGCAGACCTTTGGTACTTGCTGTGTGGCCCTCAAACCCAAGCAGTTAGTAGTGGCAATGGGTTTCCCTGGTTTGTAAAGGGGCTGTAATGGCAGTGATATATAACATTCTCCTGTTATATGTCCCCAGTCTATGACTCCTGCAGCATGTATCTCACAGTCTTCTGTAGCATTACATACAGTGGGTATAGAAAAGAATCACCACCCTTTAAAATAATCACATTTTGTTGCTTTACAGCCTGAAATGAAGACAGACACAGTTTTTGTTTTACCCAGCTGTATTTACTTTGCACTCTGGAAAAATGATCACCCCCTCCTAAAAATGACTTGTAAACTCAATTAGGTGTAGCTAATCACCTTCTCAATGGCACACAGAGCCATTTGACTTTCAACTGTGATCAGCTGTGGTCATTTTGACTAGCTCAGCATGAAAAGAGCTTTCCTGGAGCATTTCAGTCCCTGGTAGTGCAACTGAAGCAAACAATCAGCTATGGGTGGCAAGGCACTGTCAAAAGATCTCCGCGATAAAGTTGTGGACAGGCACACGTCAGGAGATGGATACAATTTTTTTAAAGGCTTTATCAATGCCTAGAAGCAAAGTGAAGTCTATTATTAAGAAGTGGAAGGTATTTGGTACATCACCCTCCCTGGATCAGGATGTCGCTCCAAACTGGATGAAAGAGCCAGGAGAAAACTGGTCAGAGAGGCTACTAAGAGGCCTACAGCAACAATGAAGCAGTTGCAGGAATTTATTACAAAGAGTGGTCATTGTTTGCATGTGACAATTTTACAAATTCTCCACAAATGTGGCTTATATGGGAGGGTTGCAGGAAAAAAGCTACTCCTCAAGAAAGCACATGCAGTCACAACTGAGCTTTGCCAAAACGCACCTTGACGATTCTGAGGCCACATGTAAAAAGGTGTTATGGTCAGATGAGACTAAAAATGAATTGTTTGGCCTCAACACCAACTTGTTTTCTGGCAGAAATCTAATACAGCTCACCATCCAAATAACACCATACCTACAGTAAAGCATGGAGGTGGTAATATCCTGTTATGGGGTGTTTCTCTGCAGCAAGGACTGGAGCACTTGTCAGGATAGAAGGAGAAATGGATGGCACAAAATATCATCAAATTCTTGAGGAAAATCTGCTGCCTTTTGCCAGAAAGCTGTCAATGGGAAGAAGATTTACCTTCCAACATCACAATGACCCAAAGCACACAGCAAAAATGACCACACAGTGGTTGAAAGAGAAAAAGGTGGATGCCCTTGCATGGCATAATCAGAGCCCAGTCTTAAACCCCATTGAAAATCTGTGGAATGACTTGAAGACTGCAGTCCACAAGCGGTCACCATCAAATGTAATTGAACTTGAGCAGTTCTGCAAAGAAGAGTGGGCAAATATTGCAAAGTTTAGGTGTGCAAAGTTATTAGAGACATATCCCAACAGACTAAAGGCTGTAATTAAAGCAAAAGGTGGTTCAACAAAATACTGACACAAGGGGGTGATCCTTTTTCCAACTCAGTGATTCTGTTTTTTTAATTTTCTTGTTTTTTTCTGACATGTTGGTGTTATATCTTTCACTGGCATGTTATCGGTTGCACTGAGTAAATACAAATGGATAAAACAAAAACTGTGTCTGTCTTCATTTCAGGTTGCAAAGCAACAAAATGTGATCTTTTTAAAGGGGGGTGATACTCCATACCCACTGTACAGTATACTAAATATCATGGAAGGCTTATTTGTGATCTCTGGGGCCACAGAAGAGATATATAAGGTGACCACTATTACCCTAAACCTCCTGATTACTGCCAGTGTAAGTGGCAGCATGAGTTCAGTGTTAGCTAGATACTGATATGGTTTACTACATGGTACTAACAAAAAAAAAACAGCTATGCTTCCTATACTCCTCCAGAGCTTCTTTTATAAATTACAAAACTAACCCTAACAAAAGAAGCTCAGGATGCACATTTGATATGCTGGTGATGTTTACAATCTCAAAATTTTGCAATACCGCCATCTGTTGCAGATCACTAGAGCACTCAAGTATTATGGGTCTTGTGATGCACACCCTTTGGAGTGCACCACACTCCCCTATTCACATACTTCCTATATTGACTATTCTCTCTCTACCAACTTTTTTTATATTTTGTCAGTGCAATCCCTTCCGATTATTGCTTTAATATTACAGGTTCTGCATAAAACAGCTAAAGCCTACACTAAATTTTTCCAGTCTTCATGACATCTACAGAAGCTAGTCATAAAAATTACAGTTCTTTTAACTGCTGCACTGCGAGCGGGAAACAATTTTTCATAAAGAATAACAATAAAAACACAAAACAGCTTTATTCTGTGAAACAATACAGGTGTCTGTCTTAATGAAAATAAGTATTAAATGAAATAAACAAGTGATACCTCTGTCAGCATGCATATACATTGTGATGGGGAGTAATATACTTATACGATATGAACCTGAGATATTACAAGTCTTCTGCCTGACACTAATATCTTTATTATGTTCTTTTAGACGAGCATTACTCTGTGACTGGAGATATGAGTTTCTGTAGAAAAGTATTTTGACAGAAAGCACTGCAATGTGGAGAAAAGTCAGACAGTGTATGATCAAATGCAACAATTGCAACACATTAAAACTATAACAATAAAATATAAGAAAATCCATAACAACATTTATTTTCTTGTCAAGTGTAATTACATTTTATTTAAAATAAAAATGGAGTAATTGAAGTAACAAGGGAAAAATAATCTATGAATGAATCTGCCAGAGAAATTAAACCATTTCTACTTTATTTAATAAGGCTGTACAAAGACGAGTAATGATGCACAAAGTGTGAAACCTCAAAGCATCCAATCAGATTTAATTGTTTTGCCAGAACAATAGTGGAATTGCTGATTGGTCTACCATATTCCCTTTTATACATTTTTGGTAATATGTAGGGCTACGCAGTTTTGAGGCTTGCCCATTAGCCAAGTATTAGTAGGTTAGTCTTTGCATCTTTTGTCATACTCCATTCTTTCATAATGCCAGATAACACTGAGACAAATTAGCAATTAAGAAACATGGAGCATCTCTACCCTCTTGTCTCCCGCTTCTTTAACCTCGGCGCCTGGTAATGCTTCTGCCAGAGACTTCGATTAGCAATAGGTAAAGAAAATGGCACTCGCAAGGAGATCCGTCCATCCAATACTTTATTTGCAAAAAGGCATAAAAGCAGCAAACAAACAGATGCTTTCATGTTTAAGCCCCCAACACTGGGCCTTAGTTGTAGCCAAATTAGCATTTTAACATGAAATGAATTTATCTTGAGTAAAGGACAATGATCAATAACATTTCCTATGGTTATACCTCAAAGTGGTTTAATGCTGTGTTATGCTGATACTATTCCCCAAATGAGCTGATGAACATTGCATGGGTTTGAATAGTAACTATTCTTTCCATGATATAGACAGACCTCTTTCTGAAAACACTACAAACTAAATTTTTGGATTAGTCTTCCACATGCTTATGCAAAAAGATGCTCAGTAAGAATTCTACACAGGTGTCAAAAACGTCGCACCTAGAGGACATCCCTAATGCCAGCCCGGATGATGTTTTTTGTTTATATAAATTGTCCACAATAAAGAATTACTTAGACAAATGTTTCCTTTCCTCCACAGCTAGAGGACCAAGGCTTGCATCATCTGACTTGCTTTAAAGAAGAACACTGGGCATAAATATTCTTAACCCTGCAGTGGGGCTGCCCCCTCACTGCAAGGGTTAGTGCTTCACAGCTGCCTGGCTCCTAGACCAGTCCCTGTAAACTTGTTTCCACTCCGCTGTAATGGCCTAAGGTCCTGGTACTCATTATTTCCTATGGAGTGTATAGGACGTGAGGACACCAAAGGCCATTCCATCTGAGGAGCTGACAGGAAACAGGGTGTAGTGACCAGTTTAACAGACAGCTGGCTGTGTGGTTCAGGTGAGTATATCTTTTTTATTTTCATCCATAGAGGAAAACAAGCACTTAACCCTTGCAGAGCAAGGGTAGCCCCACTGCAAGGATTAAGAATATTTATGCCCAGAGTTGTTCTTTAAAACTGTCCCATCTATTCCAAACAACGGCTCCCTTGTGGCTTGCCAGGTGTTTAAGAAATTTTAGAAATTACAAACCCCAGAAAGCTGTGGTGAATTAAATGTTGTTGTCCTGCCCACTGTAACAATCTACAACGATCTAAAAGAGCATGCACCCCAAAGCTTCCACTTTGTTCAATCTCAGATTTCTTTCATTTTGCTTTGGAAACCTTGGATCTTGCTTACCTAGGGGTCTATGCTCCTCTGCCCACCACCCCCTGCCCACTGACAAGTCACAATCTGCATACTGTGCTTATAGTGCATAGGCTATAATGCTTCATCTTAAGCTTTTCATTTTATATAGAGTAGAGAATATATTATAAGAAAAACATTCCAATATGTACAGTATATGCCATGATGTAAAAACATAAATGGCTAAAACAACGGAAAATGATGTACTGTATATACATTTAAATAGAACTGTTTTTTTGGGTGGAATATAATGCTATAAAAGAATACATAAAAAAAAGCTGAAGAACATTGTTGTAAAGCATGATTTGCTCTATCGCCCTTTTGGTGTGGAACACAAAATCCCAGATTGATGGTCATTGCATTGACAAAGTACAAATAGTTATCTGTGTACTAATAACTGCATGAACAGAGTCTGTACTGTAAAGACAAAATAAAGCTGCATATAAGTTGAAGAAGCACACGCATTTGATAACTTTTGTCCTTTAGAGGTTTTTTTTAACAGATGGAAGATGGGGGGGGGAGGGTCCAACAGTAGATGGAGAATTCCAGAGAATGGGGACACCACATGTTAAATGTTGGAAGCATGCACAAAATACATTTCCAAGTAAGGAGGGCATCAGTAACTTAGGTCAGTGGATAAGGGGAGAGTTTTTGAGTATAAGGTCAGAAATTTAGGCAAGTACTTTGGTGAGGATTAGTGGTAAAGTGTTATAAAGACAGAGCATAATAAACTGAATTTTATTCTTAGGTTCATAGGAAGTCAGTAAAGAATTACATAGAATGACAGCAGAAGAGATGTGATCTCTATTATAGTAATCACGTATTATAGTAATCAAGATGACTGTGTGAACAAGGAATGCTGTGGCTCTGCATGTGAGGGCTGATCCTAGGCAGTGAACTTTGAGGAACATGAGATGACCAAGCCAATTAAAAGCAAGATAGATGTTGGGTAGTGTTGGGAAGGATAGGGAGTGAAAATGATTAGTTCTGGATTTTAGGTATCTCTCAAACACTATATGTGATGATTTAGCTGACATGCATAGGTGGAAGTAAAGAAGCAAAAATGCACCAGGTCAGTGGTCACATTTGTGAGTGCAGCCCCTGTGTAGAATTGAGGCAAGACTGAAGAAGGTCAGCAAGTGAGATAGCAAGAGGAAGAGGGTCAGTCTGTTGATTACATGTTCAGTTACTTGGCATAGGCTATAGTTTAACCACAAAGCACAATACAAAATGGATACTTTTCAAGGTTTTATCTTCACTGGCAACTATTAGAGAAAGAACAGAGTTATGTGGGGCCACCAAACAAAATTTTGGTGCAGATTGTATGTAACATAAGATTGACCCTATAATCTATATGACCAGAACAATATAATGTATCTCAATTTTGACTCCTGGCTGCAAAAGGGCAGGGCCTGAAAATAATTTTTAAAAAGTAATTATAATTTGAGGATGTATATTTAAATTCTTGCGTTCCACTCTTGACTGGGTAA
Organism: Nanorana parkeri; assembly: GCF_000935625.1. Lineage (NCBI taxonomy): Eukaryota > Metazoa > Chordata > Amphibia > Anura > Dicroglossidae > Nanorana > Nanorana parkeri. Next base: position 1,994,319 of record NW_017306424.1, on the reverse strand, counting down.
AAGCAGGTGCTTGAAGAAACCAGTTCCCTGATAGTGACAGCAGTGGGTCATGGCTATGCAATGCCAATTGTAGCTTCAGCAAGGGGCATGTGACAGGGCAAGAATGCAGGAGCAAACATGGGAGACATTTGTCACCCCATAACAGGAACTGCCTGAACAAAGCAGGATCACCAGGTATTCTTTTAAAAAAACTGTATAGAAAAGAATATTGAAAAGTTTTCATTATAATAACATAGTAAAGCTTATGTGAGATTGCAGTGATTGGCTTTAGGGTGTTCATGTCACATTTTTTGTGACAATAAAGATTTGCCACTTGGTTGGTTGGCAATCAGTCCCGGACCATGGTCCTCTTCAGTCCTTGTTTGCTAGGAACGCTGAAGTCCTAGCAACCAATGATGTCAGGTGTCCTCCTCCTCTGCAGTGCTCTAATGCACGTTAGGTGTGTTGTGCGGTATCATGCCTTACTCGCACAGAACCGTGCGATTAACATAGTGTAGGTGTGAATAGCCCCTCACACCTACAATGTCTATTGGTTTTGCCCTCCCCAACAGCCCCTTGAGAATATTAATTGCCCACTCATGCTGTAGATTAAGGCATTAAACTCACAATAGTTACAGTTCTTGACACTTTACAACACTACACACATTATAATAGTTCAAATGATCAAGTTAGTACAAGAAAAGTATCAGAAATAGTGTACCTGCATTGAAGTGATGTTCAGAGGCCTATCAATTATAATCCAAGTCACTGTCTCATAGCATGGAGGAATGGTCATGGAACCTTGATATGTCAGAAACCCAAATGAGTCTGGATACAATTCTTCAATGCTAAGATCTTGTATGAAATTGACTTCATCTGTAGAAATAAATGTATACAATGTTACACAAGCAAGCAGTTATAACCATTTTAAAACACTGCTGGTGGTCGTTAGGCTCCTAGTAACCCAGTAAGTGTAAAACATTGAGAGAGGTTGGGCAAATTTAAATGATGTTGTTATACTTTACCCCAATGAGCTGGGCTTAGTACTCCGCTTCTCGGCTGTATTTGGTTTAGTAGCTTGAAAAAGGTCAGAAGTACCCATAAAGGTTGTTGTATGGTCATGTTGCCCTGAGGAAGGGACCCTGCGTGGCTGATTAATACATGTGACTTTTTCTTCAATAAATCACTAAAATTCAATGTTATTCTGTGAGTGCTAGTTGTTGTAACACACAACTATGTTTGTGCTACATTCCTCCGGTGTCATTATCTATCTATCTATCTATCTATCTATCTATCTATCTATCTATCTATCTATCTATCTAGAGAAAGAGAATGTATGCATAAATACACATCTCTGTAATCTGCAGAAGGATTTTAAACTGGATAATGGGGATTCGTAAATATACTGATGGGGAAGTCATTGCTTTGGTAGCGGCCAATCTATTTAATTACACACTGACCTAATCCTTCACTACTCTTTTCTCTTGATAGCTGGCAGCCTTCTCACCTAATAGCCTATCAAGCAAAATGCACTGAAAGCTACTGCTTGACAGTTAGCCATTGATATCTCCAGTTTTAAGCTTGTGAGATAGTGATTGACAAGCTGACTGCACAAGCTGTGTAAATAAAATACAGGAATGGATAATATAAGGCATGAATTAATCATGTGACTCAATCTATGCACTGTATACTGTACAGCCTTGTACATGGTTGGCACAGTTTAAATATTGTAAATAAACAATGTTAAAATGCATAACTCTTTGCAGAGGCAGGAAATAGGGATCCAGGATTTTCTTCCATGCCTTGCCTGTTACATAGTTGGTTTAGTTAACATCCATCCATCATGGTCAGCTTTGTAAAAGAAAAAAATTATATGTTTGACACTTAACACCTCAGGTGACGCAGAAAATGTCAGTGTATGTGGCATTTTAAACCAAGAAAAACCAAGAAGCAGATTTCGCTTATGGTGAACTAAAGTCGCACATTAAAAAGTTAGAATTTACAGGGTTAGTGCGCTCAAAGCAAATATTTCTGTTTTTGGTAGATGTTAAAGAATTACGTCATATAACATTATGTTAAGTGATTAGATACTCTAGAACCCGTCCAAAGCTTGGTCCCCAGTTTCCAGATGTCTTCAACTCTAATTCACAGATGGAGTTGGGCTATGGATTGCCAGTGAGCCTGTTAATTACCCATCTTACATCTGTGGAGGATTCCTTGTGTGGAAAGTAGCAAGTCATTTCAATATATGATCAACACCTATTCCCATGGAAAAAATGTGTTTACAGTTTTTCTCTAGATGTCTGAATATCCGAGAAAGTGAAAACATTAGAGACCTCCTGGAACTAGTCTGTTTCTTAGTCACCTCTATCAGACCTGCTCACAGTCATTTTTATAGAGTTAAAATTATGTCTACGTGGCTCAGGTTTCTATGCTGATGATAAAACATTAGTATTATATCCCTTTTTTGTCAAGGTCTCTGCTCCCCAGGGTTATGCTAACATCATAAAAGATAATGCCGCCCAAACATTAGCAACAGCAGAGGGATAACGTCTACTGTCACCACATTGACATATTGCTCCCTTGACAAAGTTTTATTCTTCAATATCACACTGTAAGGGCCAGCATGGTGTGCATGTAAACTTAGCACAATCTCATGAGTGTTTAGTTTTGACTTTTTTAATACACTCAGACTGGATAATCATGGTAAAAAAAGATGTGGTACTTTCTGCTTTCTTTTTTCTGTTTTTGAAATAATTATCTGTTTATTTGAGGCTTAATACCTTTGACATACTCAGTTCTGGGTTCTAGACATGGACTAAACTAGGTTAATTGCCAGAACAAAACTTTCCTATTAGCGCTTCCCTGCCTATCAACCTTTATCTCAACCAAAGTGGCCATATTAGGATCCATGTTACTTTCTCCAAGTCCATACATAGTGAAAGAAACTAATTTCTGGGATTTCTCTGGTGCTGACTAAATAAGGATTATTATTAAAAAGTCCACGTTGCTTTAAGGAAATATAAACCTTGTTGATTGTTTAATTCACACACAGGGTTTTGTTAGAGGTGGAAAAAAATCTCAGTGCCAATAGCTGTTTTGTGGACCCTTACTGGGTGAACTCGAAGCAGAAGGTTATGTCACTCTGTTGACACTTTGTCATATCAGCAATTTCTAACCCTAAAACCCTGTATTTGACAAACACTTCTCTTAGAAAAAAACAAAAACATCTCTTGTGGCAATTAATTCCAACTGCATTAAAGGTAATCACAGCATTTGATCATTTTTTTCCCCTGAACTATCATCACACCGAGGACTTTATTGTAATCTTAGTTTTTTGGTGTTTTGGGTTTCTTTTTTGCATGATTACACATCACAGCTTCATGTAGATGGGAACATTCCCTCTGAATATAAAGCGTTGGATACAATATCTGTTTGATTTCTCATAATTCCTTGAGTAAAGGCTCGTCCCAGTATCACATTCAAATACACTGCCTGGCCAAAAAAAGTCTCTACCCGGATTTAGCTACACAAATAGGTAATAGCCTTGGATAAGTGTTATGATCTGGGGTTGTTTCAGTTGGTCAGGTCAAGGTTCAGTAACATTGTCCCCCAAAAATTAGGTCAGCTGCCTACCTAAATATACTGAATGACTGATGGCACGGACATATACCAAGATGATAATGCCCGGATTTGTCAGGCTGAAATTGTGAAAGAGTGGTTCAGGGAGCATGAGACATCATTTTCACAAATGGATTGGCCACCACACTCCAGACCTTGACCCCATTGAGAATCTTTGGGATGTACTGGAGAAGACTTTACACAGTGGTCTGACTCTCCTATTATCATTACAAGATCTTGGTGAAAAATGAATGCAACTCTGGAGGGAAATAAATGTTGTGACATTGCATAAGTTTATTGAAACAATTCCACGGTGAATTCATGCAGTAATCAAATCTAAAGGCGGTCCAAAGAAATATTAGAGTGTGTGACTTTTTTCCTGGCCAGGCAGTGTATTATTCTATAGCTTTGGTTCACGCATCATAGCACCAAACTTAGTGTTAGAAATATAGGGGGTTATTCATAAAGCTGCCGAAGGCAGCCGAGTGAATAACCCAGCTGAAGTGAGAACTCCGCCCAGCTATCATCTGCAGGCCTTATGGCGCGCTTCGGCTGTCACTTTGGCTCAGTTTAGCCGAAGCATATGCCTGTGGCTCGGCTGAGCCGCCCAGCCACCTTCGGCTGCTGTACAGGCTATTGTGAATAGCCCATGCAGCAGCTCTTCGTTTCACCTGAACCGAAGGGCTCTGGCGGCCGAAGAGAGCCCAAGGATTAGCCGAAGCTACAGCTGGATCCTTCTGCTCCTTCGTGAATAGCCACCATAGTCTGTGGACTGTCATGACATGTTTTGATAGTTAGACATTAGTAGACGAGACATTACCTTCAACCCAATTTATCAAAGGTCCAATCTGAGTATGGTTTCACTTGTATATATACACCACTTACATTCGTTAGAGCCTAGTTTACTTTACAAGGCCTCCAGCACTTTTTAAGATCAAGGCTTCACATGTTGTTACTAAATTGACTGCAAAACATAACTGGGATTATTCCTTTACTCAGAATGTTTGTTTAGCTACAGTAACATTGCATTGAACTGTGCAATTCCTACCAGGGTCATCGAAGGGCTTTTGCTTGCTGTTCTGGTTGAGTGGGAAAGTTATTGCCAGCTCTTTTGGCAGTTGCTTCTCCATCTTGGCTAGTGTTATTGTGTTTTTGCTTTGATGTGTCTGCTCTTCTTACCAAAGGACGTGTTACAACACGCTACTCCACTTTATGGCATTTCCAGCATGGTTTTCTTGCTGGGTAGGATTTCTCCTGGCAATTGCTTGACTACCAGGAGAACGTGGCAGACAGTAAAGATAGCATTTCTTTATCCTTCTTAGCAACAGTTGATCCAGCTATTGCTGCTTCATCAACTCACCTGCGTTCCCTTGACACATTCTTTCAAACAGTTTGTTATAGGCAGACATGTTCATCAGACTCTTTTTGTGGATTCTTTCACCTTCTTATGTTTCAAAGAAGGGATGAAAGAACCAAGAAAAGTTCGGTTTGCTGGACATTTGCTGAAGGAGGAAAGCAGGAAGTCCACAAACCCCAAATATAGGGCTTGAACTCCAATGAACTCTATTGGAGGTCAATCTTGTGATTTCTTTTCTAGCCTTTTTAAGGTCAATTTGCAAGTTGTTTTTTTTTGTTTTAAACATTTTTTGCACACTTTTTTTTTAAATTCCATTCAGCAGTTCTTGAAAGGCAACATTGAAAATACACAATTCTTTTAAATTACATGCTTAAGAGGTGCACACCCATGCAATGTTCTTCTTGGGGTACATAGACAATGTTAAATATAAAATATATGCACAGACACCATAGAAAAAAGTTGTTGTTTAAAAATGAATTAATAATGGCCCATGATGTAAACACATATCAATCACATTGTCGAACCATATATATTAATCGTCAATCACAATGACCCCATTAACTGACCAATCCTTTTTTGCTGCTACTCCCGTTGCAAATGTCAGTTCCCAGCCACTGCTGGAATGTTAACACAGCATTGAGGAACCTGGATAATGTAATTAACCAGATATGGTCATGACTATATTTGATCAGTGACGTTACTTTGATTCTCTTAGATTGCAAGCTCTTTCGAGCAGGGCACCCCTAACCCTCCTGAATTGAATTGTATTGTAACTATAGTGTCTTACTTTATTTTGTAAAGCACTATGCAAACTGTTGGTGCTATATAAATCCTGTATAATAATAATCATCCCCACAAGCGTGTTTACAATGAGAAACAAGGCAGCGGACAGGAAACTGTCATTTACTTGCGGCTTAATCTAAAATATGTAGCCATACCTATAAAATATCAGTCATGCATGCTTCTGCATAAATGAAGACAGTCTCCTGTTGTGTACCCTGTGTGTTATGATGTCACTCCCCCTTATCACTGAGCAGACGAGGAAGATCCTTGGTGGGCTAGGATTTTAACACCTTAAGGGTGGAATCCTTGACTCTTCGTGGGGTAAAAATGCCTTTAGAATCTTCAAAAAGTTGTATTAAGGCACAATAAGCTCCAAGGAGAGAGGGCTAGGGCACAAGATATCCAAAAGTGACAATAATGCAAATACAGACTTCACTGTCAATAAAGCGATAAGGGCACTGTCAATACAATACAATACAATACAATACAGGGCACTGTCAATACAATAAAGAGATAATGGCTTTTCCTCTCGTCCCCGCACATCATTCAATACAGCATGTAACAGCCAATGAAAAGAACAACTATAGGTAAAAAGGTCAAATATCAGCAGTGGCTGGGTAGCAGTGAAATGGCGACATGATAGTGTGTGGTTTTTTTTTCTGTCCCTTTCTTCATCCATCATGTGTGAAAATTCAAACTCAAATGGCAACCTTGAGCCTCTATTCTGTACACTCAAAACCCCTTACTTACACCAAAGCTACAAGGAAGAATTTTAGTAGATAAAGCATGCTACATAACATGGCAATTAATCACCAACATTCATGATCATCACTAAAGAGATGGAACACAAGCTCTCTATTAGGTAATCTGCAAAGTATATTGTAAGGATCACATACACATAGCTGAATAATTGTGGTCTCAGAGGAACAATTACTACCACATGCTTTTTTTTTTTAGTTTGCCCCATAGGGAACTGTTTGTTCTATCTGTTTAGTGAATGATCACTAGCTATTCACCGGAGATTTTAGTAGGGCAATTGAGCTACTAAAAAATGCCTGTGTAGTCCTATCCTTAAAGGGTAATTACACTTTCCCAGGCTGTCTTAGGGGGTTATTTGCTTAGCTGCCGAAGGCTGTTCGGCTATTTACTTCAGCCTTGTACAGCTGATTTGAGCTGTACATCGGCTAAAATCAGCCGTAGTTTGGCTAAAATCATTCGTACATCGGCTGCCTTTGGCTGCCTTCGGTCAGCCAAACATGCTCTGCATGTTCAGCAGAGCTGAAGTGCAGAAGGAGCTGATCCAACATCTGGGTCAGCTGAGCCGAAGCTCCAGCAGCTCACTCCAGCTGCTGTTCGCCCCTGTTCTCATAGGGACTGAATGGCAGTAAGAAAATAGCATTTAGCTCGGCTATTCTGCTCACTACCTCCGAGGTAGCAAGCAGAATAGAAAAAAAGTTAAATGAATGAAAAAAAAATGTTGAAAAATTATTTAAAACATTTAAAAAAAATAGGAAAATAAAAAAAATAAAAAAACTTTAAAGAAAAAAAAACCGACGCAGGCCATCCGGACTGCACATGACGAACTCCGGCTGCATAATGAAGCATCTGACAGATGCTGGCAAAATAAAAGTAAGCGGTGACATCACTGCTAGCCCCGCCCAACTGTTTACTATTGGCCAAGACCTGCCAGAGTGTTCTAACAGGTCCCGGGCAAAAACACAACTAGGCGTAGCCGACCGTGACATCATGGCCGGCTCCGCCCAGTTGTTGTTTGATGACAGATCAGTGTCCCTAGATCATTTGGGGATGCTGATCTGTCATTACAACTAGGCGGAGCGAGCAGTGAGATCCCAGCTGGCTCCGCCCAGCTGTCATTAGTGTGGAAAAAGGCAGCCAACCATTCTCCACGCTTCGCCTGTCAGCCGAGCTGAGGCATATGCGTTCTGCTTGGCTGCCTTCAGTTGCTGTATGGGCTATTGTGAAAAGCCCGTACAGAAGCCCTTCGGTTCGACTGAACTGAAGGGCTCAGGCTGCCGAAGCGAGCCAAAGGATCAGCCGAAGCTATGGCTGGATCCTTTGGCTCATTAGTGAATAACCCCCTTAGTCTCTGGTCCAACCTAATTGTCAGCTGCAGGCAGTTACCTAATTTACCATCTTGCTTAGGCCTTTCTTTGTGTGTCCTGGGTGTACTTGTATACTGTCTGTTGGATTTCTGATTACCAAACTACTGCTTGTCCCTCACCTGCTAATGGATTATCCTTTGTACCTTGCCTTCTGTTTGTTGCTGACCCTGCCTGGATTCTCACTTTGATTCTCTTGGATTTCCCTTTGGTACTGTTGCCCTCTGTTTGCTGCTGATATAGCCTGGATTCTGATGTTGATTCTGCTATATCTCCTGGTGCTGCAGTATCCTGTTTCTGGTTACACATGACTGTGAGTTTCTCTTTTATTTATTGTATCTACTGCCTATCCATATTCCTATTGGTCTTGTGGACTGTTTACACTTCTTTTACTAGGTTCCTATATCTTTCCTGGGTGCAAGATTCCAACCAGTCACCCCACCTAATATTGAGATAATGTCAGGGTTCCACGCTGACTTAACTGGTTTGCAGCATTCTGGCTTGGTGACGTTTTACTCAAGTGTGCTTCCTGCTTTGCCTAAACCAGACTCTGTAACGTTGCTCACTACTCCCAGGCTCCCTCTTATGGCCAAACAGGAGAGTATCATCTGAGAGAGCCAGATGGGAGTTTCCTGTCTCTGAGTGATGATGTCACCCCACTCACTATATAAACCACTCAGTCCAGTCTGACCTTGCCCTTGCGTGGCCTAAACTACTAGTGCATTCCTGCTGCTCTGAGTATTCTGATTTTGTGTATGACCCGATCCTGGCTGACGGTTTCCTCTGGTTCCTGCTCCTGGCTTGTTCCTGACAACTCTGATTTCCTGGTTCCTGCTCCTGGCTTGTTCCTGACAACGCTGATCTCTGTGTTCCTGACCTGGCTTGTACGACTACCCACTCCGGCTCTGAGCTTGGCTTGTTCCAGTTTATGATTTTTCCTTTCTCCTGTGGACACTGTTCTTAATAAATATTTTTAACCAGCACCTTATGCTTGTCTGGTTTTCAATGTGCTCTGACAGATAACAAGATTACCGGTCAGGAAATTGAAGTGACAGGAGGCACTTTTAGGTATTGTTTTGCAGCTAATGTGGCTGATCTGAACATCTCTTGTGATAATTAATTAATTATTAATAAAGTATTATAAATAGAAAGCATCTCCAAAGAGCATACATGCTGGAAAAATTATGTTGTATAAGCATTTGAACTGTTTGGAAAAAAAATCCTAGTCACTATGGCAGCTTGATAAATATTAAGCAATGGTGTATATTGGATTTTTCATTAAAGCTGACTTAAATTAAGCTTGTACAGTATAGACAGTTAAAACTACTAATAGTTTATCAGTTACTAAAAATAATTTATCAAACAGATGGGTCAGAAAATCTAAAAATGTTTTGTTGATGATGAAGCAGAAATAAGCCAGTGCCATGAAGGGGCATTTTGAGAGTGTCCATAAATAGGTAAGCAGCTATCTGAAATATGTGAAGGGAAAATATCTGCCTATAATTCAATGTTATATTATATACATTATATTATGAGGGGGACTATTCAACTGGTTTTGCAAGTGCTAAGCCATGAAAAAAGGACACCCAGAAGCTGTCCAAAGTTTGTTCTGCACTTCTATTCAGCAAGGCAGCAAATGCAATTTCAGGTCTGGCTGTCAGGTATGATGTGGACCTAGTAATGGAGGCTTTATCTCACCCAAAGATCGAGAAATCCTCTGGACTGCAGAACCCAGAACATAACTTTTTATGATTCTACGAAAAAAAGTATGTTCTCCATATCATTCTTAAACCCTGGAGCCCCTCATCATGAGTATGTGATAAAACCTAGGTGAAATATGTGCACCATCTACAATCCTACCAGCCAGTGCCTCACATACTCTTCCTGTCTTCTCAAATCTGTTGGATGGAACACATCTTGCCAACATACAATAGGTGCGTGTCAGTCCATTAGCATTCCCGGCTGGATCCCTGGACTGTGTTTTACATAAAGTTTAGTCTTGCAGAGCCAAAAATCAACTCGTGACCCTTGCATTGTTCTGAGCCATTCACTAAAGTGGAGAATGGTATGCAATCAATTCAAGCTGTCTGACCAAAAGGTAAAACCACTTTATGGCCAGAAATACCCATTCTACTAGTGAATAGTTCCTCTTTGCAGAGATAAGTATCCCTCTGATGTATGTCACTGGATACCATTCCCCATTTATTTCCTGAAACAAGACTGCTCCCAAGCCAGCATCAGAGGCATCTGTTTGTATAAGATATTGTTTGCTGAATTTGGGGGGTGGCTAACACTGGTCCCTTACACAAAACTGCCTTCAAGCTCTCTCTGCCTCTCCATTCCATTTTACCTTGGTGGATCTGCTCCTGTTGGTGAGATCAGTAAGTGGAAATGTTATAGTAGTTAGACACAAACTTCTGGTAGTATCCTACAATCTCTAGAAAGGCTATAGCCTGTTTTTGGCCATTCGCTGGTTCCAAATTTTAACTGCTTGTATATTCAAGGTTTTATGACCCCTCCCCCGCCCTATGCTGTAGCCCAGCTAGTGGGATTGTTCCAGAGCTCTTGCACATTTTTTGGATTGGTTGCTAACAAAACTTTTCGAATATAAACTAAAACTGCCTAGACCTTCTGTAGGCAGGAATCCCAGACAAGACTAAAAATTACAATATCATTTTAATTATGCTGAAACGTGCTTTGTGGGGCTTAGGAATACACGCCGTCAAGCCAAAGGGGAGAACCATTACCTGGAACAGCCCATCTGATGTCAAAAAAGCTGTCTTTTTATTTGGCTGTTGAGGGAACATGCCAATACCCTTTATTAAGATTGATGTTGGTAATGTACCTTCGAGACCCAATCTTTCTATCAACTCATCCACCCGGGGCATGGTATAAGCATCAAATTTGGATATTTTATTTTGTTTCCTGAAACAAACCGCAGGCCACAATCTAGCTTAGGAATGAGCATTATGAGACTTGGCCTCTTTTCGTTAGCGTCCACTATGACCCTAAGGGCTAACATTTTCTGTATCTCTTCTGAAATGACTGTTCTCTGAGCCTCAGGTACCCAAAGATCTTAGCTTGTGCCTCAGTCACAATGTTATGGTAAATAACATTAGTTTGGCCAGGTACTTCTAAAAACACCTCTCAATTTTTCTGCAATCACTTTGTTTCTTCCCAAATCTGAGAAGGAGACAGGGTTTCTGACTTCCAAGCAAATAGTATTAGTAACAAGACATGCACACCCATTTATGCATTATTTAACAAAAAATTGCAGCTAGTAGAAAAGTGGGTGCTGTAACAGAGCACACAAACTATATGAAATGGTAGCTAAAAAAGTCAGCACACCAAACAGTTTGATAGTTTAAATATGCATATACAAAGCAGCAGAAAAATAGATTAAAAAAGTACAAAGAATAATTCATAAAAACACGCCGCTTTCAGAGTTAATACTTTGGGGGACTTGACTTAAAGGGGTATTAACTCCAAAATATTGTCCAAGGGTTGTCCTGCACGTTTATTGAGCAAGGTAGAACACAAACACAGCTTCAGTGCGGGAGGACTTTGTACAGAAATCCACAGCAGCAGGATTCCACAGTAGAGAAAGCGAGATAGAGAACAAGAGCCATGAGCGTCGGTCAGCTCCAAAAGGCCTATAAAAGCTAAGACTAACAATAAGATCTGGCCATCAGACAAGATGTAGACCTAGGAGTGGAAGTTTAATCCCACCCTTAATTCTACAATGCATCTGGGCTCCAGGATCTAGAACAGGATTTATTAAAATTCTGAGAAAACAAAAAGTTTTTTATCCTGGAGCCTATCACCATGTGTATGTGAAAAACACTGTCCACAATCCATGGTCACACTATACACTGTCCACAATTCTATATATTAGTAATGGGCAAACTTGCTTTGGTTCAAAGGTGCGTTCTGTGAACCCACCAAAAAGTTCACCAGTTATGAACCCCATTGAAGTCAATAGCAGGTGAATCTTGAAAATCATTTCTCTCTTTTCATGGGTAATTGTAATAGGTAAGGGATTGGCAAACAAAGGTTGGGAAGTACTCTGAAAGACATGTGCTAAAGCACAAAAAAAAAAAAAATCTGACTGGGAGCATTGATTTTATTAATGCTTAAAGGACAACATTGAGAATGCAGAATTTCTTTACATAACATGCTTTAGGGATACCCTGAATCTGTCAGTGAAGTGGTGCATCTGTGTGGTGAATACAACCTAAAATAGAAAAGCTCACAGTTACAAAGAAAAAGAAACACTATAGAAATTGTCAGCAAATGACAGCCCCCAGCATCTTCCTTCTAGTCTGCTATAGATTTTAAAGGGGAACCCCATGTAAGAAAATGTATTAATGTGGGGTCCCCCAAAATAAATCCATTACCAGACTCTTTTCTGAGCATTCAGACTGGCAGGCCACGCGTACACCCTACCCCTCCTGAACTATACCAGGCCCCATGCCCTCAAAACTAGGGGGTGCCCTGCCCCAATGTTGATGCGGACAAGGGCCTCTTCACCACAACCCTGGCCTGGTGGTGGTTGCGTTTGTTTTTTGTCAATGACATCACCAGCTATACCCTGTCCCTTTGTTGACATTCCAATGAGTGGTCTTGAGCTGCCATTTAACATTAGTCACCTGTCAACAGGTGCGGATGTGTCCTTCGTTTTTTCTTTTTGATGGTAGGTGGCCGTCATTCACCGTAATTGACAAGGATCTGCATCCCTGGACGACATTAAAGGGTCCCCCTTTAAATACATACTAGCCCTGAACGGCATGGTATCGAATTGGGGGAGTACCCCACATCATCTAGAATTCCTGTATAGCTCTGAGCTAGCACGCTACTAGCACTGTACAAGTAGCACAAATTCTCTCTCCCTCTCAAAGCTGTCAGCTGTCCCTCACTAATTCCAACATATACTGACTAAAGGATGCTGGGAGGGCTGGCACATTTTTAAAGCCCCTTTATGGGCAATAATTTATTTTGAGTTTGCAGCTTAGGCAAAGCATTTTGGCATCACTTGTAGTGCATGGAAGAACTTGCCAATAGGTTCGCCATTTGGGCAAACGTTGCCACGAGCCCAACTTGGCAGCGAATGCAAACCTCATCCCTAATATTTATGTATTTTAAACAATAAAGTAGATAGTACTTGTGCAATGCTGGCCTAAGATTAGATGAGAAGCTACATTAATAGGACAATGACATATATCAGTACATTTTGTGGAGCATTTAATTATCATTAAAGATTGTAAAAGTGAAACTTGGGGCCATAATTGAAAATGAGAACTATTTATGGCAACAGTACTACATACTATTTACTGTCCAGTAGTTACTAGGCAAGTGAATGTTAAAAATTCAGTTATATAGATAGTTTAGAGATAAAATGACTTGGAGGTAATGTCAATATTGTTGTATTCATAAATAAAATGTATTGATTTAAACTCATATGATGCTGCACAGAAAGCATACTTAGGGTCTACCGGCTAATTCTAATCAATAATAAAATGTAGAAATTATGGCATGGGGTGTATAGTCTATGATTCTCATTGCCTGGTAGTTGGAGGTTAATAGAACTCTACTGTGTATAATAACAGACTCCTCTGCTCACTAAGCACCTATTCACATGTGTTTTCAGTTGCTTTTTGCAAGTTAAACATTTACCTAACCTAATTTGTACCTAACTTGCATAAAGAGCTGTATACTATGTATGCAGGGTCCTACATGTTTATTTTTGGATATGATTATATGTACATTTTAAAAATTATTTTGCAAATACATCCAATTTTTTTCAGGCCCCATCAGTGTTAACTTCACACATCTGAGTGAAATGTTAAGCCGGCAGAGTGTAAAGTGGTGACATTTTTAGGTAGCACTAAACACTCACAAAACAATTCTTAGGCTTGTTGAGCCTTGTAAGTAAAACAGAATCACATACTTTTTTGGGTGAAAAACAAATAGTTTTCCCTTTTCCTTGGTAAGTTTGTCTACCTGCTCTCTGCAGCTCCTGAGGGCACTCTAATAACTTCCTATGGATCTGTGTGTGCGCCAGCATAGGTAGAACCTGACAGTTTACTGTGGTGAATACAGCACACTGTGCATTGCTACATTGGTACTTATTGTATATTCCAGATAGGAAACAAGTCACAAATGCTGATAGCCATGGAGCAGAATTGAGTAAGCTATGTCACCTAGGAAAGGAAGTGTCTGTGGATATTCCTTGCTGGTATGATCACTTCATTTCATTAAAAGCCTGAAATGTCAAACCTTACCTTTTTATTTTATTTTTTGTACTGCAACAACATAAATGTTAATAAAAACTAATGATAGAATGTGATATTAGAGAAAGCATGATGTCTACTTTCTAGTTACAGCTTTTGAACTACAGCAACAGCAAGAGGAAGGAGAAATCGTTGAATGTTTCTTGAAATACAGGGAGTCTTTTGACTCCTCTTAACATCCTCAACACCCCCAATATATTTATATTTATATCTACAAGTAAAGTTTGCACATGCTTTGGTTATGTATACAGTATATCAGTGACAAGCAGCACTATTAAAGCAGTAATTTGACCAAAATGGGTAACCTTTTTTTTTTAAATCCAGTATTTTTGATCATGTACAGTATATTGAGACTGTGCTGTTTTAATCTAAACTTAAAGTGACACTAAACTCAGGAGTTAAATCTTAAAAATGCATTCAGGTACCCTAACTATTAACAGAAAATGTATCTTATTTGTGTATTACTCGACTGTAAATCCTCAAATCATCTCTGAATTGGTGCTAACACTGTCCTTCCTTCTGGAGTGTGGCTACTTGTGTTCCCCATGGTCCCTGTGTGTTGTGAAGTAGCCACCGCTCCAAGCTTTGTGGTTTTTGAGGAATACATTTAAATGAAAGCTTCTGTGACTCGAGTACAGTTTAAATTATTTACAAAGACTCTATAGACAAATACTATCATTATTTTTATATAAATGTAGACTTGTGTTCTATGGATAACAGACAGCAATGTCAATTTACATGCATACCTGAGGATTAGCTCAGTTTAAGACTGAGGCTAGCTTGGTTTCCTTACTCTGTTAAAGTGACATTCCCCCAGCCCCCAATGCTGCTTTAAGGACTTACCTTAAATGATGCCTCTTGATCCGATCATCTTCTTTTTTCCAGCAGTTTTCAGGAGTCCCCCCAGCGCTGGTGCGGGTCTCTGATCCAGTGCTGACAGCTATGTCTTCTGTGTCCCATGGGGTCTGTGCACGTGCAAGCCCCATGCATTGACTTACCCTGTGTCTCTCCTCTTCTTCCGGCCAAAGATCTCTACTGCGAATGCTCCCGCTCCACTATCCTTCACGGCCGCTTGGGAATCTTCAGATCTTCGTACCGGAGCGAATGGTGGTGACAGAGGTAAGTAATAAACTGTTTGGTAACTTTTTATTTTTTTAATGTTTTTGCATATATCTACTGCTTGCTAGCAGTAGATATATGCAACAAAAAAAGAAGGGTTAATTCTACTTTAAGCCCAGTTAATAGAACAATGGGGGGTGGGGATTGAAAAGATTGATGAATGATGGAGGTGTCTTTCAGACAGGAAATGAAGGTGGGCTACAGATAGCTGGTGCAACTTCAAAAGGTTATATTGTAAGGGTAGAAGTTTACAGGGAATTGAGAATATTCAGTTTCAGCACAGGTAAGGAAGGAGTACAGCTTAAAAAGACCTGACATATATATCTTCAGATGTGATTCCAAGATTAAGCAGAACCCACTAGTGGACTGAGAATTGATCAATTGAACCTGTAACTGATAAGAGAGATGATAAAGACCCCATGCTATGTAAGAAATATAAAATGTCAGGTGATAAAGCAGAACTCTTCAGGTGTCTATAATGCCACATTTGTAAAAAAAATAAGTTCTCCGCAGGAGATTCCCTCAATTTAATTTTCCCAAAATCATAACAGAAAGTGGGAGAATGTCTCTACAAAAAACGATAAACAGATAAAGCCAGATAAAACAGAGAAACAGATAAAGCCAGTGCTGATGTCACCACATTGTTGTATCCTCAGTCCAAACTCCACTTAGGGCCAGCCCTCTCAACCCCAATTAGGGGGTCTTGAAGCACTTATGAAAAATAGAAAAAGGTGCCTCCTCTTTGTGTAATATCATTTATTATCATTTATTATTGAAAACGTGTTTGTGAGTACATTATCCACTTTTTAATTTTGATCAAATTTCATTAATTTTCATTATTAACGATATTACACACGGAGGAGGTGCCTTTTTCTGTTTTCTGAAAAATCTCTCTAAAATGAAGGGAAATTCCCTTTTAAACAGTTGACTCTGAAACATGTGTCCCTATTGACAGTCTATTTTTTTTCAATGAAAAATTAAACATTTTGGATTTTCCATCACTTTCTGTCCAAAATACAATGATCATCAGGACCAATAGAGAGTGCTAATCTCCCCAGCAGGAACATAGACAGCATTAAATGCCTGATAGATGTACCATCCCTTCCACATTCCATCCAAAACTTAAAAAAAAGTTTGATTTAGATATTATTTAAAAAAGAAATCTTGGAATTTCAAAAACGTTCTCTTGCAGTGGAGCTATCCCCACACTGCAAGGGTAAAGTTATTGTTTTTCTCTAGGGGATGGAATAAAGCTGTATTACTCACTGGATCTGCCTCTTCTCCCCTGGGCCCCAGCAGTCTAAGGACAGCTGACGTCATAACATCTAATGCAGGTCTGTTGAAATGCAATAGACATAAGGACGCCGAGGGACATTCCAAGATTGCAGTGGAGGCAGAGAAAGGTGAGCATTGACTGTCGATGGGCCCAGGATCGGGTGAGTATATCTGCTATATTCCTGCCCTGAGAGGAAAACGAGCACTTACAGTAACCTTACAGTGAGGGGGTAGCCCCACTGCATGGGGAAGTTTTTAAAATGGCCAGGGTTTTTATTTAAGGGTTAATAGTCATACCCTCATATCAGTTCCAGCTTATATTAACTCTGCACAAATCCAATAGCACTAGGAGAAAAATATGAAATGACCCTCAGTTTAAAGTGGCAATAGCACTCTTATTTCTAGATGGACATAAATAATGGCAAGGACACCTGTGCATTTCAAACAATTGAAAAACAGCACAAAGATTCCAAAGATGCCATTTTAGTGCCATTGGTCTCTCACATGTGGGATTCAATGTGCAATGATGTAGAAAAAACATTTGTATTTTTCCCTTAAATTGCTATTACTAATCCAAGGCATTTTTTATAATTGTTGTTATAATTTCCTTATGTAGAATGATTAAAGCTATAAAAGGACCCTGAACGCAAAACCTATATGTAATTTAAATGAAAAGGATTAAGGCATCTTTGGCACCATTCATGTTCCAGGCAGAGATTTGTAAGATTTTTATTATTTTAATGTATTACATATAACGAAGGCTACATCTATTTTCTTATAAGATTACAATCACACTTGCGTTTGACGCTAGGGATAAAAAAAAAAGACATATGTGCTTTAGATTTAACTTATTTTAGACTCCCCAAGTCTAAAATAAGACTTATCTTCCCCAAGACTAGCTTGGTTTACTTACTTTATTTAGCACAGCTTAGAAATAATATAATAGACATGGAATGAACTAGTTTAAAGGATAATTATAATTAGAGCTGATGTATGGCACTGCAGTTGTCACGCGTCGGCTCTGACGCGTGACAACAAGAACTGAGTGATCACATATTGCTGATCGCACAGTTCCCAATCTTCTCCCTGCAGAGAGAGTTCAGTCATCGCTCACCGCAGAGATTCCCCCCTCCCCTCTCTGTTCCTCTAGCAGTGATTAAAGGGACAGACGGGGGAGGGGGCAGGCACATCTGGCTATGGCTCTAGAGAGGCAGAGACAGCTGTCACTCAGGCAGCAAGGTGGATCCTGACAATATTGTTGGAATCTGTCCCGGCTCTGTGCTGTCAGTATATAGCTGGCAATAGCCCTTTTTTTCTGAGTTTTGGGTCACAGGAGGACATTAGTAAATCTCTTCCTGGTTTGGGCCATAGCTCTCTTTTAATTCTGGCCATATTTCTTTCAATCATATTAACAAAGGTAGAGTTAACAAAGGCAATAAAACCAAGTGGATTTACTTGGACCAAACCTTATTACCCCTCAATTGTATCAGAAGAATATTTAGGGGTTGATAATGAAGACATTTCTAGTTTAGAGCATGCTCAGAACTGAAGAGGAGGATAGTTACCAGAATTATTGGGTAGCCAATCAAAAAAAAAACACTGACAGCATTCTGGAAGGAGCAGAGATGGTGAGTTGATTTTAGACTGTAATATAGACTGTTACTTAGCAATGTGAACATTCACATTGTTAGGGAAACCGTCCTTATTCATTTAGTAAATCAATCCATGTGTATATTAAGATTCTAAAGTATTGGGGTAGGACAACAACCATGAACAAGCCTCTCCAGAAACTAGGCATGATCCCCATTGATGAAGACAGACCTAGCCTCAAACAACAACCTTGAATAATAAATGATATATGGAACTAGGCATATGGCATACTGGATGTTGTTAGTTTATGGTTACTTGTTATAGTTGGGTTGACTGACTAAAGGCAAATAGGATTTTCACATTGCAAGGGATTTTGCACTTTGCAGGAGAATGTTTCCTTAATTTATTGAATGTGATGAAAATTGACTTTAAAAAGAATACCCAATTACATACGTGGATAATAACAAAAAAGGAGTATTTTTTCATGCACATGATTGGATGATGGAAGTCAGCAGAGTTTTACCTCATTCACTAAGCTAAGGTAAAATTCTCTTGAAAAGTGAACAGCCAATTTGCCTTCAGTAAATCCGGTTGTCTGTTCTCCTAATTACCAGTTCACTGATACTAATTTTTATACAATTTTTTTTATAATAATGGAATCATTTTTTAAACCTTTGCTTTGTCGTTCATCATTTTGTTGTCACAGCTTCCCTAAACCCTGCAGAAAAATATTTTAAATGTACCATCTACTAGACCTGCATTTTGCTCTGTGACTGGTTGATTTTTAAAGAGGGTTTTTATGAGTGTATTACATTCTAGTTTTATCTCTATAAACAATGAACAGACATAGATTACCAGCTCATTTAGTAATGCTATGTTACCAGCAAACTCCTTCCAGATGTAGAAGTGACATTTAGGGCAAAATGATTGACAATATATTCTTTTCACTCCACAAATCCATAGGCTACTTTTCTGTCATATTAGACAAAGATGCAATGACACTACCTGTAGATAATCCAAATTATCAACAGTAATTATACTGCAGTGAAACTGTATAGTGTAGAGTGATATTCCTCAACATCACTATAAACAAACAAACAAGGATAACAACTACAGGCTACTAACACAACGTTATGGTGAATGTATAGTGGTTTAGTACATATTTTATTTATTTATTTATTATGATTTGGTCTAAAAAAATGTACATTTTAAAAATATAATTTATCCAGTTTTAGACTATTTTTACCTGTTGAAATGCATCTCCATACAGGTTATTAAAAAAAGAATTGTTGACAGAGATCAAAAGCTTATGCTGCAACTTACACACAGAGCTGGAAACGTTATCACAGTGACTTATCCTTTATTGGACAGCACAGTCTGAAGTTTCAGTCAAACATATGCGACCTAAAGGCAGGCAGCTACTGCTGTGCTGCCCACCAATAGTGCAGTGGGAATCCTTTGTTAGCTATTAGATGTCACTTTATAAATAAAAGGTTGTAAAACATAAATGTAAAGAAAACAAAAAACACCTGAAACCATTATTCATTTTATTTTTCACTTCAAAAAACAGAATGCTTTCTACCTTAGCTTCCTGTTGCAGTTTAATGTTCATATAAATTCTCTGCTAATTTGGAGTACCTATCCAGCATCCAATGCAAAATGATTCAAATGTAAATAGTAGAAGCCAACACTAATGCTGCAAAATCCCCTCGTTAACCCAAAATGTTCATGCCAGTCAAAGAGTATGTTATTTACTTCCAATTATTGCTTCACTGTGAGGGTCAACATTCAGGCTTATACTTACTAGGTTTGGATGTTAATTACATATGTCTCCTATGTTAGTTGTGCAGTATTCCAGTCATACTCCAAGTGCTCACACTTATCAGTGGGAGCCCACTAGGAGATGCAATATAAATCAATGGGCAGACACAGCCCAAATGTTGCATTAAACATTTATAGTGGAAAATCATGAAGTCTTTGTCAGTGAATATGGCTTTGTGCACTGAGCCATTGCAACCTCTTAGACTTGTCATTTGGGGTGCACTCAGTGGGAACTGAAAATAGGCCTAAGTACCTCCTTTTAAGAAAAGAGATATACAAAAAAAATATGATTTGCTTATACTGTATTTATGTTGCTATACGTTGATCTGCAATAAGCACAATTTCAACTACAATGAATTTGGAACTTTAGAAAATAAATCTGCTCTGATTTTCAAATGCTATTGGCTGGTCTTGGTATCACTCACTCATCTGCAATAAACGTCACCTGTTTCTACTATGACTGTCCCCATAGTGTACTGACAGCAGTAGGACACGCCTGGCTAAACAACAAGCTGGATTGAAGGGAGACCATTTATATAAATATGGTTCAATTATGGAAAATACCAAAACACACATCTCTGGCTACTATAACTTGGCACGTGGCACTGATCATGTTTTCATGCTTTGCTTGTACACATCCTTTAAGCCTGCCCTACCCATTATTACACTTCTGTGCCCACTGTATTCTCACACCATTCCAGTGATTTTGTTAAACAGAATTTGATTATCAATCTGTTGTATGATCAGGTCAAATTTCCACCGCAGACTTGATGACATATTACACATTTCATTTTGATCATATTTCTTCTCTAGTGCCTGCAAGTTAAAAGGATATTGCGTTACCCCATGGGATCTTCAGAATCCTTACTTCTAAAAGATATCCTTGTGATGGTTTCTCTGTTCAACATCCTGTTGAGAAATGGATTGGAGTTTTCCGCCACCTTCAAAGAAGGAGACCCCAGAATTAGTATTTGTAATGTAGTGAGAATAAAACATATATATTTTTTTTTACTCCAAATATATTCTGATGTAAAAATTCGGAGTTGAACTCATACATGATTCATTATGCAAATGCAGAAGTCTATGCAGTTATGTTTTATTTTGATAACGTTGCTTTAATGTACGATGTGCAAAAAGATTGGAAATGAAAAAAAGAAACTACTACAAATGTGCTGAATTCGTATAAGCATTCATTATTTTGTCATCTTAGCTTTCTGAGATGCAGTTATCATCTAAATCTCAAGATGCAAACAGGAATCTGATTAAATATCTGTTTGCTAAAATATGTTTTCCTACTCATAGACTCCCAGTTCTCCTCTAGCATTATGTTACTAAGATAAACTCTATACAAGTCATGAATGATGAAAACTAAAGGGAGGAGCATTTACATGTAGTAATTCAGTAATGAAATGATAGTTTCTTTCTGAATTAACGGAATTCAAAATGTAATTGTTTGTAAAGCCTTTTTTTTCTCTAGCTAGGAAATGGATTAAACCCCTAGCAGGTTATTTGTTGCTGTCATTGTTTCCCTTCACTTCCTGTCCTCGTGAAACAACAGGAAATTAGAGAAAATGTACACAAAGTGAATAGAATTTCCATCTTGGGCCCATTTCACACAGGCATCTTCAGTTCTGATCAGGAGGGGATCCGTGCACGGATCCCCTCCTGATCGGAACAGATGTCATTGTTGTGACATCTACGTCCGTCCAGTTTTTTCCTCCATCTTGCAATGAAGGAAACATTTTACATTTCCGGACCCATGTTGGTCTATGGGGAGTCGGAATTAAAAACAGACATTGGTCCATTTACAATCAGATTACCCCTCATCTGGCAAGATCAGGTCCAGTAAAACAGAACACAGTTCTGTTTTTCCTGACCTAGCCAGAGTCGGGGGTAGCGGATATTTACAGATGCCTACCCGGGTAAAAAGAGGGATACATTTCCCCAGCACAGACAACAATAAGAATCTGACAAAAGGTCTAACTCTTCTCTAATCTATTCAACATTGGTTAAAAAAAATGCCTTTACATACACTTTAATTGTGGTGAAGCCATTTTAATAATGATTTATAATGTACAGGGAATAAACAGTGTGATTTGCAAAACAAGCAGTCACTTTGCAAGTTCAGGGCAAATTGACAGTTTCTCTTGCAAGAAGAGCAAGAAAAGAACTCACAGTCATTTTCCCTGTGCTCCCTCACCACTCCATTCCTCTTTCAAAGTGCTGACTTCTAGCCCAGTGTAAGCTTCTTGTCAGATGGCGTTGGAGCTTACGCTGGGTTAACTACTTTCTCCTGCTCTTCACCAAAGGCTAGGTTGCCCTTTAGCGTGAGCCTGAAGGGATCCGAAGATTTCAATAGCAAGCAGCTCCAGATGCCTTCCCACTTCTTTAACTAAGTTGTGAGTGCTCTAAATCCCAGGCAAGCTCTGGTATCCAGACATCAGTTAGTCTTCCAAGTTAAGATCCTTACCCCACGCCTAACTTCAATGTGGCTCTATTGACCAGTGACTGGGGTAGCAATCAAGAGGGACTAGGTTCTCATTCAGGTAAACTGGTCAATATTCTGCTTACAGAATCAGTTCACTCTATAGCTATGCTGAGGTAGCAGACAGACACTTGGAGGTGCCTTCTATGAGGCAACAATGCCACTTTAGAATCCTGAAAGTGATGCTAAATGCAGAAGTTAAATTTTAAAAATGCATTAAAGTATCTTAACTAGTAACAAAACTGTATCTTATTTGTGCATCACCCAGCTGTAAGTCCTCTAACCATCTCTGAACTTGTGCTGACATTATCC
The DNA here is from genome assembly GCF_000935625.1 of Nanorana parkeri. Taxonomy (NCBI): domain Eukaryota; kingdom Metazoa; phylum Chordata; class Amphibia; order Anura; family Dicroglossidae; genus Nanorana; species Nanorana parkeri. The sequence goes on along the minus strand of NW_017306424.1, from coordinate 1,971,567 downwards.
TTCCTTCTGGAGGGTGGCTACGTTTGTTACCCATGGTCCTGTTTGTATTGTAAAGTAGCCACTGCTCCAAGCGCTGCTGTAACTGGAATCTTACGGGTATTATGGTGGCTCTGCTTTGTGTTGAGCTGACTGTGTTGGGTTTTTTCCAGGAGTGTTTTAATCAAGGCACCTTCTTCACCACAGAAATAAGATTTAAATATGACAATGGCATGCGAGTTCTGGAGAAATGATGGTGGCATTGTGTTCGGTGTCTGTGTTTGACTTCATTATTTCCCCCAGTCAGGTTGGGGTTCAAAGTTCTCGTTAACATCATACAGAACATAATATATGTGGGTTAAAGTTAAAAATGTAGTTTCTAATATCAGGTTAACGATATGTTTGTGTGTGTTTGTGTACATACTGCATGTGTGTATACCGTCTTTCCCCGAAAATAAGACACTGTCTTATATTGTTTTTGCCCCCAAAAAACACACTAGGTCTTATTTTCAGGGGATTACATATGCAGTATATATAGATATATAAAGAGATATAGATATAGATATCTATATCTATATCTCTCTATATATCTAGATATGTGTGTGTTTTTTATATACTACATTTGACAAAACCCTAATAACTTTTTCCTAGTTGTGGTTGTTGCCACTGTGTCCCTCCTTTCTGTTTTTTCTATACCTGTTTTTTCCTTCCTTTGTTGGGTGACTGATGTTTAGTGTCACATCTTCATGCTTCATGTAGGTAGATAGGCCCACCCTTATCAGTTATAGACTGTTATCAACAGGGCTGGTGTAAGTTTAATATACAGTATATTAACAGCCATTTTGCTTGTCTGTTGAACGTTTTTTAGTGTTTTTCACAATGTGGGTTTTTTGTAGGTCTTTGTTTAGCTGTGGAAAGTAATAATTTCTAGTATAAAATTTATGGATTCTTAGGAAATTTGATTTATTTTAACCTGGCTGGAGTATTATAAAACCCATCTTAAAATCAAATCAGTAGAAGGTCCCTTGATGGTGGAAAATTAAAGATTTCTGATCAAGTGACAGATTTCTATTTTTCTTAAAAACCATCCATTGTGTGAAAGGAGGAAGCAAATGTGGCCACTATTACAAGTAAAATAAAGGCTAACATACATGTTAATTTTTAAGAAATCAAATGATAACTGTATGTCACATCTCCATGCGTTCCATGCATGCAGTACCTGTCAAAAGTACCTTTATAAAGAGCAGATTAAATACTACAGCATCAAGAAATACATTTTTTAGATACACATTTATCTAATAAAGTAGCTAAATCATAAGGCAGCGTTATCACCAAGGGATTGAAGGTAGAGATCTTAAACTATTTTCTGCACATTGCAATGTTTCCTCAGCTATCTGCTGGCAGAAATACCTTGTTTTTCTGATATGAAGACCTACCTAGCAATAGCAGGTTGACACAACAACGTTCACACCCTTTGGCTCTGGAAGGTGCTAATCTGCTAGCAATATCAACAAATACTATAAAAGGATGTTCCTAAGGAAACAGAAATTGTCCACATACTGGCTTTATTGCAAAGTCGGTGTATACCTTTTATGACACAGTCCCTCAATGCCAGTGTCGGGAATGGATTTAAAAACTGCCAATAAAATGATTTCCCCATGGAATGCTGCTGTAAAATAAGCCAGCAATTTTACATTTTTTTCTGAGAATATTATACTCTTATGTTTAAGCCTGTGAAAACACAGCTAGAGAAAAGGGAAATCGAAAATACCTGTATATTGTATATTGGTGGTCAATAGTAACTTCTGTGTTTTGATTCTCTCTAATTATCCATCCGAAGGTACATTCTGTCCCTTGTCCACCCTTCGCTTGATCGTCACATTCATACTTATAAATGTGCAATATATTTTGCTCTCTTTCTTTTTCCATATCTAGCTAGCATAATATTCGTCTTCTGTTTCAGTGTTCTACACTGAAGATCGGACGCAGCTTATGCAGGATCAGTTTAAGGTGCTCAATAAGCCTGTGTGTTGTGGAGACCAAAGTGAGCTAATGTTTGAAAAGCTGAGTACAGTGAAGAGTGTGAACTTATTTTGCAAAACAAGATGACCTAAAAGCTTAGCCTAAAAGCGTAACTCCTGCTGTGGCTTGTAAAACTGCAATGTAAAGATAAATATGAAACCTTGCTGGATTCTTGTTACCTTGCTAAGACCCTTTTTCGCAGCCCCTGCTGCGATTTTCATCTGCCCCTGGTATCCTCCATCTGCCCCCCTGAGATTCTCCATCTGCCCTGCTGTGATATTCCATCTGCCCTGCTGTGATCTTCCATGGCTCCTACTGCAATCTTCCATCTCCCCCTGTGATCCTCCATCTGCCCATGGTAAGATCTTCCATCATTCCTAATGCAATCTTCTATCTGCCCTGCTGCGATCTTCCATCTGCCCTGCTGCGATCTTCCATCTGCCCTGCTGTGATCTTCTATCAGTCCTACTGCGATCTTCCATCGGCCCCCTTGCGATCTTCCATCTGCCGTGCTGTGATCTTCCATCGGTCCTACTGCAATCTGCCATCTGCCCCTGAGATCCTCCATCTGCCCCTGGTGCAATCTTCCATCAGTCCTACTGCAATCTTTGCAATCTTCCATCTGCCCCCTGAGATCCTCCATCTGTCCTGCTGCGATCATCCATTTGTCCTGATGCAAACTTCCATCTGTCCTGCTGTTATCTTCCATCTGCCCATGATGAGACCGTCCATCTGTCCTGCTGTGATCTTCCATCTGCCCCTGCTGTGATCTTCCATCAGTCCTGCTGCGATCTCCTATCTGCCCCCTGAGATCCTTCATGTGCCCCTGCTTTGATCTTCCGTCTGTCCCCCTGAGTTCCTCCATCTGCCCTGCTGTGATCTTTCAACTGCCCCTAGTGCAATCTTTCATCAATCCTACTGTGGTCTTTGCAATCTTCCATTTGCCCCCTGAGATCCTCTATCTGCCCCCCTGAGATCCTCCATCTGCCTTACTGCGATTTGTCATCTGCCCTGCTGCAATGTTCCATCAGTCCTACAGTGATCTTCCATCTGCCCCTGCTGAGATCCTCCATCTGTCCTGCTGCGATCATCTATCTGCCCTGCTGCAATCTTCTATCAGTACTGCTGCAATCTTCCATCAGTCTTCCTTATGCCCCCTGAGATCCTCTATTAGTCTGTATTATTTTAGAAACATGTCCCTTTAAGAAAAAGTATTAGTAATTGGTATTGGTGAGTACTTGAGGGAAATTACGTAAAAAATGGTATCGGTGCATCCCTACTAATAACTCCTGCACTGTGAATAAAAGCGAATGCGGAGTCTCGCACTGAAGCTACAACATTAAACACTACATACACTACATACCAGTGCTCTCAAGTACTAGCCCACAGGCCAATTGCGGTCCGCAGGCTGATACTATGTTGCCCGCAGCCAGCTCACAAGTCAGTTACACGGTCGCGGACCGCGGACCTGACTTGCAGGAGCAGCTACACGCTCTGCATCTCTGGCGGATGCAGACCGCAGAGCTGCTCCTGTCACCGCTGGAACTCGGATCCTTTTGGCTGGAGCTCAGTTCTGAACCCCGGCCGAAAGAAAGGATGGATTAGTGAGGTCTGCAGCAATCACCCACTAGAGCACCAGGGATCGGTAGTGCCTCCTCACAGCCTCTTCCCTGCAAAAAGGTAAGGCTCTGTATTTTATTTTATGTGCGGGGAGGGGGTTGTTATATATATATATATATATATACATAT
>NW_017306424.1:1963289-1967018 GCF_000935625.1 Nanorana parkeri | reverse complement strand
GTGCATGGGGGGGTGTATTATTTTATATGTGGGGGGGGGTATTTTTTTATGTGTATTATTGTATATGTGCAGGGGTAGTATTTTTTTATGTGTATAGGGGGCCCTATAAGGCTTCATTCCCACCTGTAAGTTTAGGTGCAATTAGGGATTCCTGCGTCAGGAACTTGAAGCAGGAATGCCTAATCTGATGTTTACAAGCCGCAGCTGTCACTAATTCAAGTTAATTATCAGGTGACAGCTGCTGCTGTATGTGACATGATTACATTTGGTTAGGAATCAATCACTCTCCCTGGACGCATCGATTGTGAGTCCAGGGATAGTGTTTTCCCACCACACGTAATCATATCACATACCATGCGGTCTGCAGGCGCTTACATGCAGCTGCTGTCACCCGATCACTAACTTGAATGGGTGACAGCTGCTGCTTGTAAACGCCAGATTAGGGATTCTTGCTGCAGGAAAACGCAAGTTCCTGACGCAGGAATCCCTAATTACACCTAAACTTACAGGTGTGAATAGGGCCTTATTGTGTGTGTATTGGTGTCCATAGTTCCATACCGGATATAGTTAACTTTAATTTTGAAGTATGATATTTGGCAAGCGGCCACCATGGGAGAAATACATTTGTCTAGTGGCCCCCGATTGAATTAAGTTTGAGACCCCTGCTATATACAATATATACAATATTATTTTTCACCAACAGTTTAATTTCAGGGTGTTCTTTTCTTCTTGGACCAAGCAATACTTTGACTGGGAAGAAGAGAACAACCCATATGCCTTGCCTGAAAATTAAACAATTAGTGCAAACAAAAAAAGTATTATGGACAGAACTCAACTGTGTTAGTGAAAATGCACTAATATGGTTACAATTTAAGTAAACATCACTGAAGCTGAAAAGGTACTTGAGCTATTTTTACTGTGACAGTAACACCAATGCTGGGACTTGTTTTACTCTATTCACACAGAACAAATGTTCACAGAAATGTGCAGGGCAAATGGCTCTTCAAATTGTTTATAAATAGACCACCAAGTCAATAAGTGTTCTTTATATTATGCAAACATACTGTACATATAATATATTATAGACTTCAAGAACACCATAAATACATTTTGAAACAATAAATAAAACATCGTAACTGACATCTTCATGGAAAGATAATCATGCATAGCTCAAAACTGTAACTTTGTAGTAAAAGTTGGAACAATAAATCCTTCCTTTTTACTATAAAAAATGACCAAAGCTTGAATGCAGTGCATGAAAACACAAGAACTCACATTCACGAACAAAGAGATTATAGCCAGGCCATTGGGGTTGCGGGATGCCTCGCTGACATTACTGTACAAATCCTGGTTATAATGAATCAGCTGTACCTGTAATAAGAGAGTGGTATCACACAAGGTCAGTAGCTAAAGAGAAGACAGAAAGTCAGAGGTCATAGTTACAAAGAGACAAGATGGATAAATAGGAATGAGAGAGATCAGGCATGGACAAGCACAAATTAATAGGTATATGGAAAGAAGAAAGGAAAGGAAAGAAGAACAGTAAAATTTGAACCAGCATGAGAAATATAAGACTTTAGAAGAACAATGTACACTTTTCAGAATTATACTGGTTATAATATATTATACATGCTTTCAGTAAAATATAATAGAGATAGATTTCTATATATTGTTTTCAGATCTTTGCATAAAACAATATATAGTCCAAAATAGCAGGGAAAAAACCCCCAGTGTACAGCACTCATTGACTTTACATAAAGGTTACATTTCTATTCATTAGTACATGAGATTCACGCAAACTAGTGATAACTGACTGTGCATTTACCATGCCATTATTGCCTTTGTACAGAATATATTGAGAATCCAGCGTGGACCAGAGCACACCACTGCTTTGCATAATAAACCAAAGTAAAGCATGTCTCATATGCGAAATGAGGGGGACACAGCAAGGCCCAGGGGAGATCTCCTTTCTGAATAGATTTTAAAAGCCTGAGAATAATCAAAGTAGCTGGAGTCTACCAAGTAATTTATTGTAGAATGGACCTTCCTTTTTAAAAAGCCCTTAGGCCTCATTTACACAGATGGTTGACTTTTCCACCCTCTGAAATGCGATCTGCAGTGGTTCGCTTTTTATAGTGCAGTTGACAGACTGTTCACATGCATTCAGGAGGCAATACTGCTACCTCCTGAAAAGCCATTCATTTTTTATTTTTTCCCAAATGGGATTTTACAGTGCAATTCTGCACTGCAACCACATGCCAAGTGGTGGGCAGGTAGTTGTGGTGCGGTCCCATTGACTACATTGTTTGCATTTGACAAGTGGCACTGAAAAAAGAGGCAGTTGATCCATGTGTTCACTGCCCCTGACTATAATAGTGGCCACTTAGCCTTGTGCACATGCCACAGCAAAAGTTATACAGCATGTCACTTTGGCAGGCAGTGCCAGTTGCTAAACTGGCTACTTTGATTGCCAAACGCAACCTTTGTAGCCAATGGGACTTTGCCACAACCACATGTCAACAGCTTGGAATGCAGATACAGCATGGTATTGTAATGCATAATCCCCCTTGGGATCCAAAAAATAAACCGACAAAAAATATCAGGCATTTAGGATGCGTCAGTATTGTCAACAACCTTCTGAACAGTGATCCATCACGGATTGCTTTTTACAGGGCAGTAAAGTCGGATGCATGTGTGACTGAATGTCCCTTACTTTTTTTTGTAAGACTTAGTTCAGTGGGAGAGTAGACCTCATCTTGCAACCAGCTCTATTAAATGTCCCCCAACTATGTGATAACCAGTTTTATGGCTACATGTTCTTTTGGTTTGTGCTGAGATGATAACATGATCTTTTGATTTGTGCTGAAATGTAAATTTCATTTATGCTTATCTTAATAAAGCATGATTACTAAGGATTTTTAAGCCCAAAATTAGCTTCAACACACACAGTAAAAAAAAAACCTTCTTCTACAGGGAACTTCTTAAAGTTTAAAAATGTAATTTTATAATCCTGATAAGCCTAAAGACGTAGAAACATTCCCCAGACTTGCTCTCATTTTCTGTGTGGTTACAGGGATAGGAAGTGATGGGAAAATCAGAAGAAACAGACAACAAGCAGAGTGGGGAAGGGTTAGAACTAGGCATGTGCCAAAGGGTGGGGAAGGGTTAGAACTAGGGATACTTGCCGATACCAAATACCAATACCGAAAGTTCCATTAAGGAAGCCGGGTGGCGTGTAATGACAAGGTGATGAGGAAGCATGGAGCCGCCTTTCTGGCCAATCAGGAATCCGGGGGGCAGGTAATGACTCACTACCCAACTTCTTGATTGACCAGCTTCCTGACCAATCAGGAAGCTGGGGCGGCGAGTCATTACCCGCCCCCCCGGCTTCCTGATTGGCTGTGAAGCCGGCTCCAACTCCCTTGACACCAGGTGACGAGGAAGCTTGAAGCCAGTTTCTGGACAATCAGGAAAATGGGGAGAGGGTAGTGACTCGTCGCCCGGCTTCCTGATACCGGAAGTTCCGATATCGGGAATAGAATCGGCACCAATACCGATAATAGATAATAGTATCGGTACATCCCTAGTTAGAACCAATGATGAGCCTGGGCTTGACAGAACCCGACACTGTGACCGACACCCCCCCACCCGGCCCAATCAGTTACAGCAGGTGCAACTCCTGTCCTACAGATATATGTCACAAATGGGTGGGGAATGCCCTCGCCACAA
>NW_017306424.1:1923332-1963090 GCF_000935625.1 Nanorana parkeri | reverse complement strand
GGGGTGTTGGGTCACAGTTTTGAGCGGGCCTGGATGAACTCAGGTGAACTGGGTTTGCAATAAACCCATCACGAGAGAACCTTGGATATAACATTTGTAGGCACTCAAAGCCCAGGGCTGAAACACACAAGAGATTTTGAGCAGCTCACTCATGCTACTAAAAACATTGTTGATATGCTATGAACAGGGATCAATCACTACAAGGATGCCACAAATGGCTCTCTATGGTGAAAGCTACACAGGAGGCATGCAGTAGTGATGGAACGCACGTGGCTGCACTGTGCTCCAAATATGCGTGATTATTTACTACTGTATGCTACAAATGCTGCATAGGTAAGGGCTACACTGGCAATTCAATTTTTCTTCTACTAAGAGATTTAACCAGTTGTTGAAAGTCATCCTAATTACTGCACACTGACATCATTGTGATTCTACTGAGATACCTGTCAACAAGCAGTTAAATCCCTCAGTAGCAAAGCACTTTAAATGCCTGTCCATAGGGAGTCATTTGGTCCATCTGTGTAGTAATCAATCACTATTTAAACACTGTTGAATTAAATAGTGTGACTGAACTAACTTTGACACTGATTCTTCTCAGTCTAGAGAACAAATTCATTTCAGCACCAAAATAATGACATTCAATTCCCTTGAACGTCTGTTTTATTGCTGGCTCTATCCTCTTATTTCCTGAGTGGCCACTGGGATAGGAAATCAGTGAAAATGTTCTCTACAGCTATAAAAAACAAACAAAAGTTGTGCTAATCCTTCCCCATTCTAATCAAAATTGTTTAGGCTGGAATCTAAGGCTGGGCACACACCTTACAACCATTGCAAGACTTTTGTCTTGCGATGGCTGTAAGGTAATTTAAAAAACGTACGATCTACCTATCTTGGGGTGCCTACACACCTTACGATAATCGTATGATAATCGCAGGAAATCCCGCGATCGTACGATTATCGTAAGGTGTGTGGAAGCCGTGCGACCTCTACTACTGTAAGGTCGCACGACTTTTAACTTACGAACATGTTCGAAAACCCGCCGAGCATTGTACAATGTTTGGCGGGTGTGTAGCATAAGATAAGATAAAAGCCAGACGGGCCGGTGTGCACAAGCGTACACTGCCCATTCGGCATTGCGGTCATCGGAAGGGGGGCGCGGGTGCGGCTTGCGATCATCGCAAGTACGATCTGCCTGTCCAAGATAGGCAGATTGTACGTTTTTTTAATTACCTTACAACCATCGCAAGACAAAACAGAACAGATTTTACTCTTGTGACATCTCTTTCCCTTTAATTGAGTTGTATCGACCCATGTTAAGTCTATAGGGAGTCAGTTTGCATCTTATTACCTTCAATTTGTCACAATCAGGTCTGTAAAAAAAATACGTTTTTTCTCTAAGACCTAGAAGGAGTCGGGGGTAAGCGGGCATGTGTCTGTTTACATCCGGCCATCAATAGAGTTACATTGGGCTTTTGATCAGATCTGCCTGAAAAACTGAGACAGCTCTGATCACACAACTGTGTGAAGGAAGCCTCAGGCTAAGTTTAGTTAGTGGAATCTTGGTGTTGTTTGTCTTTGTCCTCTAAACTCCTATTTTTTGTGCAGGAGCTACCTGAAATAAAGACCGGTCACTGCTGCTCTCTCTCCTTGTGCAAGGTGACTGGTCTTGTATCGGCCCACTCTTGTAGGAAGCCTGTAGAGGGTGGGGCCTGTTGGGCCTCTCCCACAGCTCTGCTCTTTGCACAATCTATGTACAGCACATTGATGATGTCACTGTTACCTTTACAAAGTATTTGAAATCCATGGCTCCCGAAGCAGACACAAATGGGCTGATTTCGTAAAGGAATTGTGAATCTTGACACAATAAATTGTGTGAAAATTCCCTTCAATTATTCAATCACATGCAAATGGAAAAGTAAACAGAAATTTGCTTTTCAAATTATTGGAATATCGAATGTTCACACAATTTAATGTGTGAAGTTTCTCAACACTTTTAGTAAACCAGCCCTAAAATATCCTGCAGGGAATTTTCATCATTGGTGTCCTCAAAAGATGTGCAAAGGTATGAAGTGATGTGACCCACTGTGACCAAAAAACACTTTTGGATGGACTTTGTCTTTAATCAAATGTATCATATTAGCTGCAGTAATCGAAGCAGAACTAGCTCCCTACATCCGTTGTTGATATCACTAAATGAAATTATGCTAAATGAAGCATAATTGCTATCTGCAGTTAGTTCATTAAGATAACGGTGTCATTGCAAGAAACACCTTCTGTTTAATATGTTACTATGGGGATGAATTAATAGTTGAATAAAGTTCTTCCTAAACAGAGATAGTAGTAGACATAGTTGCAGGTTAAAAAATACAAATACATTTAGTATGAAATACTAACCTAATAAAATGTTTATCTGTGTCATAAAAGCAATGGCTTGTGCCAAACAAGAAGTATTCATTAGGTTTTCTTTTACTCATCATAATGTATCATGACTGTTTTCTTATGTATCCATAATCTATTTCCATCACTAGGCAACAAACAGCACATTTATATTGGTGAATTCCACTTAAGCAAACAGGTCATTTCTGCAGCTGGGTTCCACGATTTTTCTGATGTGTAAATCGATGGACTGGTACAATTGTGGTTCATAATGTAAGTCTGCTAACAAGATTTAATGATAAAGGTTATTGATGAGTGCACAAAGACTGGATAAAATGATGTTTGCATCTCTATGTGCAGATCCAACTGATATTACATTGTTTTATTGTGTTATTATTAGGCCCTAAGGCAATTGGATATTTCCTGGACCAACAATCACTTATTTTATTACTTATAAATTAGAATGCTATGTGAAACTACAATATTCGCACAATAAAACAATAAGGCTTATTTCCCCCACTGGAGCAAATTTGATCATAAGGTATTTGATCTTAATAAGGTTTTTTTTGTCTTCCTCTGGATCAACTGTGGGTATAGGGTTACATAGTTACATAGTTACATAGTATTTGAGGTTGAATAAAGACATTAGTCCATCAAGTCCAACCTATTAGGATCTCATTCTAGGAGTACCTGTACCCCTGTATATTACGGTCCCTTAAGAAATCGTCCAAAAGTTTCTTGAACAATTCCACATTATTTGCTGAAATCACCGCCTGTGGCAGTGAGTTCCAGACCCTAACTGATCTTACTGTGAAGAACCCCCTTCGCCCCTTGTGCTGGAATTTTTTTTCCACCAATTTTAGGTGATGGCCTCTAGTTTTTGTAACGGAGTTAATTTTAAACAGTTTATCGCTAATGTTGCTACCACCATTAAACATTTTGTACATGGAAATCATATCCCCCCTTAATCTCCTCACCTCTAATGTGAACATGTTTAAATTTAGTAGCCTCGTCTCGTAGCTCTGGTCCTCCATACCCCTAATTAGTTTGGTTGCCCTTTGCTGGACTTTTTCCAACTCAAGGACATCTTTTCTTAGTACTGGTGACCAGAACTGGACCGCGTACTCCAGATGAGGTCGAACCAATGATCTATAAAGTGGCAAAATTATAGACTTGTCCCTGCAATACATCCCCTTTTTAATACAGGACAAGACCCTGCTAGCTTTGTTTACAGCAGCCTGGCACTGCAAACTACCTTTCAGTTTGTGGTCTACAATGACCCCCAAATCCTTCTCCATTTCTGACTTCCCCAGCGGCATACCCATAATTGTATAACCCATTTGTTTATTTTTAATTCCAAAGTGCATTACTTTGCATTTATCGACATTAAACCTCATCTGCCACATTAATGCCCACTCCCCTATTTTATCCAGGTCCTCCTGTAATGTTATAGTGTCTAAGTCCGTGTCTATTACCCTCCCTATTCTGTTCTGTTCTATTTTCTATTTTTTAATTTATGTTTTTTTTTCTTTACTCTATTGGTTGAACTCAATGTATTTTTTTAACCTGACTATTTGTATATCCCCTACTATATTTAAATATGTATAATTCGTGACAAAGTAAAAATAACCCCACTAAACTCTAATTACCCTTATACAAATATAGATTGATATACATGGCATGGGCAGATCTGCCTGATCCACCAGCCCTGCAAGCATACAGAATCCTCTGCAGCCTTTATTAACCTTTCATGCCTTCATGTCCGACCACTCTCTAATATTTATGGTCCTCATTATAAAGCCAAGTTACACATTACAGACTGCATATTAGATGATGTGTTTGTCTGTATGGTTCTTAACTCCAGTGGGTGTATTTATAAACAATTTGTAGAGCCGTTTGTCCTGTAAAACTCTGTGAACATTCGTTCTGTGCAAATGGAGGCAAAAAATGAATGTTCTTAGTCGATTTTCTTTCGAATGTAATATTAAGACAGTATGACATTATGATTAGATGGAGCTGAGGAGTATAGAACCTACGCTCTTCAGCTCCATCTAATAGACATAATGCTGTATTTTGTAAAAATAAAAAACACCGGGGGGGAGAGGTTTCTCTTTTAATACGTTATGTTGTTCTTCCTATTGACAATGTCTTCTGCTACACCTAGTTGCCCTACTGCACTACCCTATGTTAATACATAATTCTCTTTTAGCAGTGTTTGGCCCTGTAACGCTTCCAACCTGCCATCATTGCTTATTCTGAGGAGAAAACAGGTGCATCCTGGGAACCTAGACTCCATTTTCAGGACTCAGAGGAAGGAAAAGCACCTGGAAGAAGCAAGCCACCTTCTTTTGGTTGTTAGTGGAGGACAATCTATGTTAACCTTAGGCAGCAGTGCTATTGAGCTTTAATTTACACACACCAGCAGCTCTGTTTATTTCTGATATTGCATGTGAGTAAAATTAATGTTTTTTCTTATGTGGCCTCAGTTTCGCCCACCCTGTCCTCTCAATAAAGCTTTAAGATTTGTACACATAAGCTGACTAGTGACAGGAAACAATACCGGCGCCTCCACGTGCAATATCGGCCAGTTGAAATGGTAACGAACACACTAAATGGTAATCACGAGTCAAATAAATCAAGTTGCATAATTATGCTACAATGTGATTACTCAAATCTTTCAAATAAAACCAATAAAAAATATAGTAATTGCCATTGTGCGATTTATTTGGAGCATGTGCTATTGACCTATGATTGCTTGCTTCATCACATGACCAAAATCACCCATGAACCCACCCATTACCTCTGATATGTTCTATGCGAGGCAATTGATCACTAGTGATTTTAGCCAACACCCTACTTGAGATTTGTCTGTGCACTTAACCTTCTTGATCGATCTTCTGTGCAATTCTAAAGTATATTTCCACTTTTTCAGTCAAATTTAAGAAACCCTAAACATATGTTTGTTATGTGTTCCCATTCACACAGCATACCCAAAAATAATGTTGAAAAAATATTTTGAGAAATAATTGCAGAGGGACATAGTGGGGACAAAGTTAGTTTCCCCTCATTAACATACACTGCAAAATCCTTCACAAAGCTGCCGAAGGATCCAGCCGTAGCTTCAGCTGATGCTTCGGCTCGCTTCGGTTGTGGGAGCCCTTCAGTTCAGTTGAACCGAAGGGCTGCTGTACGGGCTATTCACAATAGCCCATTCAGCTTGCGAAGGCAAATGCTTAGGCTTGACTGAGCAGAAGTGACAGCCAAAGCGGGGCAAGTGGCCTGTCAAAGTCCAGCCTTTCGCCCCGCAAATGACAGCTGGGCGGAGCCAGCCGTGATCTCATGGCTGGCTCCGCCATTTGTAATGACAGATCAGCGTCCCCAAATGACCCGGTTATTAAACAATAACAACTGGGCGGGACCTGCTAGAAAAGGCTAGCAGGCGCCGGCCAATAGGAAACAGGTGGGTGGAGCTAATTGTCACTGCTAGCTCTGCTCAATTGTTTTAATTAATATTTTTCTTTTTTAAAAACACTTTTAAATTTTTTTTTTACTATTAATTTATTTATTACATTTTTTCAACCTTTTTTTGGACTATTTCCATTGATTTTCTATTCTGCTCTGTACCACGGAGGTACCAAGCAGAATAACCGAGCTGAATGTCGCTTGGCGACATTTGGCTATTCACTCACTGCCGCTCGGCCCCTATGTGAATAGGGGCGACCAGCAGCGAGTGAGATACGGAGCTTCGGCTCAGCCGATCCAGGTGTTGGATCGGCTGAGTTGAATCCTTCTGCACTTTGGCTCAGCCGATGTACGGCTAAAATCTGCCGTACTGAACCGGAGTGAATAGTCGAACATCATTCGGCTCACTTCACTTTGGTCTGGTTATTCACTTAAGTGCCTTCGGCAGCTTTGAATAACCCCCTAAGTCTCAATGTCCTTAAACAGTTGCCAGGGCAGACAGTGTTGAAATCAAGCTTACAACTGATAATGACATCTGCCAGTACAGTACAGATATTGTTAATTATGGTAAAAATCAACTCCACAGCCCCTCCTTAACATTACATAGGGGAAGACAAGGTATGGATTTTAAGCACTTAAGTAAGCAACAATTTTGAATGTATTTATTTATTTTTCATGCTATGTGAATGGGAAAAAGAAAAGAGTATAAAGCAGGTGTTATCCCAATTTGGCTAAAAATGTGGACATACACTTTAAATGCATTATAACAGACCAAATAAACAAACATAACTTCCTAAATTAATCACTCACAAATAGCATGGCAAACACAGCTACAGATATGCCAACAAACACTTAGGACTAATTTTCCCTTGTTCTTCTGCTGGTCAGATAAAGATAAATCCTTTATCCACTTCAAAGTTCTTGTTTGAATATTTGCTACTACCAACAAAATCTGCTCCAAAAGATAACCCAAGGAAAACAAGCATCTAAACAATATGGCCGTACCACTTTTTTAAGCTCATAGATAATTTTTATTACTAATCAACTAAATTACTAAATTTTAAACATAATCATTAATTTATCCCATTATAAATAATTTAAATGCAAGAAGACCCACATTTAACTTTAGTAACCTGTAAGCCAATAAGAAGGTTGAGTGGGTGGTTCTGCATTGCCAGTGCAAAGAAGTAATATCCAATATGATATTACTAGTGCATAACTCATAATGTAATGAAAGCACAAGTAGAGCATAAGCAACCAAGAGATCATACATAACTCAGATTGATAAAGGAATAAATATTCATATACATAATGAAAACAATATAAAGATACGTAGGGGAAAACATGAACACTGGATGGATTGACAACGAAGAAGAAGGGAAAGATTACAAAGAGTGGTAGGCAAAACAATGGAATGGATTAGTAATGCGAAAGAGCACCTAAGAAAGCTGAAGCTCAGAAGGTGGAGATTAGAAGCAAAGTATAGAGTGGGCTGAGTTAAATTTAAAAAGCATGCTGGAATCCTTCAAGGGTTGCAGTGCCACAGAGAGAGAGAGAGAGAGAGAGAAAAAAAGAATGAACCTAAAGAGTAAAGACAAAGATATATAGGTAAAATGTGGGGTGACAAGGTAGGGATGTTAACAACTAAACAGGATACAATACAATGCAAGATTGTTATCTGGAGGCAAGAATTGGGTACAACATTGGAAGCCAAAAGGGTGTTGTGTTATCTTTAGTGCTGATGTTTGGCAGGGGTTGTCAGATTTATTGATTGTTTATTTATAATAAAGGATTACATTCAAATAACCATTCAAATGCTGAAGCTATTTTGCTCAGTTGCTCCTTTTTCCCGGGTTAAAGATCTTTAGCGATTTCACTAACAAGGAGCACTGGTTGGCACTTGTTAAAGTTGAGATGATAACAAGGACTGCCTGACTATCAGCCAAGATTACAAATTACACATTCAATTTGTTTTTCTTGGACATGTCACCATGTGCTTTAATACCAGAGCTGGACACTGACATTTTATTTTCAACCAATTAAACAGTACAGCTGTTTGAAGAATGCATCAGTATTGAGTGGGAAGGCCATCCTAGTTGGTTGTCAGCACTTGTGAGCCACTGAAATCAATGGGCTTAGTGGCGCCTACAACCACATATTGTAGAAAATGTATCTATCTATCTATCTATCTATCTATCTATCTATCTATCTATCTATCTATCTATCTATCTATCTATCTATCTATCTATCTATCTATCTATCTATCATTATTGTCACCATTTGTTTCCCATTTCACATAATGACTGATAGTAAGATTTTTGTTTCAGGTTTTGTATAACAGTAAATTAATTCAGTAATGATTCTCTGTGTGACAAACATTACTGACATACAGGAATGCCTCATATTGATTTGTTCATGCATTGCTGAGTTATTTCATTGTATTACTTTCCATTATAGAAGCTCTAGGATCGTAATTGTGATGTTAATAGATCATGCAGATTTTATGATCCTTGTCTTGTGCTCACCTCTCCAGCTGCTGATTCCTTGTTCATGAGATGTTCTGAGCCAATCCCATTTTCACTACCAAAGTGCAGCATGATCTCTTCAAGGCGATGGTTGTACAACAGAGGACCACCTGAGATATTAACTGGATTCTGCTTGTCCAGGCGGAAGAGAACATGTCGCCCTGTGTTGAGCATTGTCCCACTAACCTGGTAGAAAATATTCAGAAATAAGTAAGATGGAACAGACTAAACCTGAGTATATATTATAATATGATGATGAATTATAATTGACATGGTTAGATTAGGGGCGCAAATAAAATAATACATAAATAAAAACAATCATCTTGTTGATGGTTGGTGGAAATAAACACATGTGTTGCCTTAGTGTGTATCCTTACACTATGGACACACCCCTAACATGACCTTCAGGATACACAAAAGGTAAACAGTTATAGACACAATATGAAATGCATATATAGGAGGCGTTTAACTGCTGAATGATTGCACTCTGTTGTTTGTGGTGATATGTAATATGTGTGGCGTAATCTTTGTTTTTGCACATAGGCGCACCCGACACATATTTACGTTTATATGTGCATGTATGCGGGGGAGTTAATTTTTTTTTTATATGTGACTTTGTTTTTTACAGAACTTTATTGCTATTACATAGGGGGGGCTAACAAGCCCCCTATGTGATAGCTAATATACAATGATAGGTCTTCTTTACGGAGACATTAGGGGTCTCTAAGATCCCTAATGTCACCTTGGGACCCCCAAAGAAGCTAATGAAGCAGACATCTGCTGCCATAGCAACCAGAGAAATGACAGCTGATGGTGGAAGTGATGTAATACATGAGTTACCTGAAGTGACAAAAATAAATTGTACTATATATCCCACAAAATGTTTAGCTCTCAAGGGGAAACTGAGTAACCTAACCCTTTTAACCAGCCTGATCTAGAACAGTAACAGTTGGATTCTGATTGGTTACCAAGGCCACATGATTTTTTAATTCCTCATATTTACTTATAATTGGCCTGTTGTCCAATATAAAACCACTTTTGTGTTGGAAATAGAAATTTGTTTATCATGATACATTTAACGAAAATAAAAGGTTACTTCACAATTCCTTAATGTGATATACTGTATACTGTGTCTGTGGATTTTTTTCTGTAGTATCTTGTTTCCTTCTATACAGCAAATTATCTACATTGTTCTCATTGTAGTCTCAGATGATATACTTATTGGTAACATACACATCATTAGCAGTTGTGATTCTAATGTTCAGCATGTCGGTTATGAAATAGTTTCTTCAGATCTAATATGAATGTTACACTTTCTGTTGTGTTTGAAGTTCTCATTCATCCTCTCTAACTACTTGGTAAGGCCATTATTGAGTGCTAAAGGTCACTCAATAGAACAGTTTTACCACTGGGCTAATGTCTTTAAATGATTGTAAAAATAGTCAATATAATTGATGTCCCTATGCAAGGTACAATAATTGGAAATGGCAATCAATAGGTACAATCCTATTTTCTCATAGCCTTTGCTTAATTCCTGGGTGGAATTTTTGTAAGCTCACTAACACAGATCATCAATAAACATTTGTTATCTGACAAACACTATTATCTAAATAACAACCTGATAATTCTTATTTTCATGGCAGCTTCTTTGGTGAACAAAGGACATAATGTGTCCAATATGCTTTAAAAAAAGAAGATTTAATAAAACCAAATAAAATTGTTAGTCTTGCACAGTTGTACAGACCCCTCTCCTGTTTACTGATTTCAGTGCACACTGTAAGCTTCTCACTGCAGCAAGTCAGATAGAGTCCTCCTCATTTGCTGCCTGGAGGACATATAGTATCATCTAGTGCTTTCTTCTTCAGCCTTACTGTCCCCTGCCCACCCATTTCCTTTATCGGGTTTTAGTTTTTTTAATCTTGGAGGCTTAGCATTACAACTGGGCATTACCAAGGGCAGTCTGAATGCAAATACAGCCTGCTTAGGAATGTTATAAGAATGGGACTGATGCCCATCCATCAAGACATTTTTGCACAATTCCTTCTGAGCGACAGGCCATGGTTTTCATCTCTGGAGAAGATTACTGTGGTGTGCTGCATGGTATTCAGAGAGCTATGTACAGTACCCAGCCAGCCTCTCCCGCCAGTCATGACCACATGCCATGCTTACAGAAACACAGAGACCCAATGATGATGTCACTGAGTCTAAAATAATCTATATAATTAAAACTGATTGATTACATTTAAATCTCTGAGTGCTTGCTGAGTCAATATAAACACTAGTATTATTATATCAGTAAGAGACTATTTTATGTAAAAATGTCATCAGCATGTTTATGGGGGGACCACAGAGAAAAAAATATAAGCAGATGAAACTTCAGCTTTAAAATTCCCATATACAGTATGTAAAGCAATTTTCACCTAAGCTGATTTCAAGCAGAGTTAGCGACTTCTGAATCATTTATTGATGTCTTGAAGTTGCAGTAAATAGCCTATACCACTAAGTGGTCTATTCACGAAGCTGTCGAGGGCAGCCGAGTGAATGACCGATCTGAAGTGAAGTGAGCCGATCACTGTTCGGCTATTCACTTCAGGCTGGTACGGCTGATTCCAGCCGTACATCGGCTGAAATCAGTTAAAAAGAATGAAAACAGTTTAAAAAGTAAATAGCAAACGATTGTGCGGAGCTAGCAGTGAGAGCTAGCTCCGCCCAATAGTTTCCTATTGTCCGGCGGCTCTGCTGTTGTCAAAAAAAAAAGAAAAAAAACCCTCTCCCGGGCGCTCTGGGAGCTACCCCTAAGTCTTTGGGGAGGGGGGACAAATCTGAACTCCAGGCAGATATTAGGAAAAAACACACATTAATGTTGTTATGTTTTTGTTTTTTGAATGCTTGGTATTAGTCTTTCTTAATCTTCTATACAGTAATGCTCATAGAAGAGTAAGGGGCAGCACTTTTATCCAATTAGATGTACTATGACAAGGAACATGGTGCCGAGAGACTAGAATGAGCAGAGGGGTAAAATGCTGCTTATGTCAAAGTGACCTAGCTTGACTGCTTAACTCCTGCTAAAAAAGCCAGGTCACCACCCTTGCTGAGCTGCCTTAAAGTCAATTTCCCCCTTTCTAAGTGATTAGCATTTTTTGTGGTAATGAAGAGGTCCATGTTCAAATTTTCATGACCCACATTTTAGGCTTTCTCATTTTTTTTAACCGCTTGCTAGCACGCGTGCAAGCAGAATCAAGCAGAATTCTGCAATTCATATATTTTCTGCATGTTCATGATTAGTCAGTACAAGCACATTTTCATTCTCAGGTTTTAGTAGTGGAATACATTTATCTCTCACACACAAGTAGTACATCAATACACAGACTGTGACTTTATAGCCTTAGAGCATCTCATATGTTTGTGTCCTTGTGTGTAATATATAATACAAAATCACCTGCACTCCATACAGCGTAGAGACCTTGGATGAGAGGTTGGTGCTTGAAGTGACAACACGGATGGCGCCTTCCAGATACAGTCCATAATAGAAGTCACCAGCACTCAATGATATGTGCAAAAAGTAAAGCACTTTTTATTAAATCGTCACATGCGTCAAACAGCCAATGTTTTGACATAGTGACCAAGAAGAAAGGGACCCTGCGTGGCCCCGAAATGTTGGCTGTTTGACGCATGTGGCGATTTAATAAAAAGTGCTTTACTTCTTGCACATATCATCTAGTGCTGGTGACTTCTATTATGGACTTGTGTGTAATATATCGTAGACCACCTTACAATTTATTTCATTTAGAAATATTATGTTATATTATGTAATTTTCACATTTTTGCATTGTCTTTCGAGTTTAACCACTTCAAGACCAGGTGTTTAGACCCCCTTCCTGGCCAGGCCATTTTTCAGTATTCAGCGCTTGGAGCGCAAGGGGGCGTGTCTGAGCGGACATCTAGAGACGCCCGCTCAGATCGAGAGAGCTCCTGGCCGGCCGTTTTTTTACTACGGCCGGCCCGGAGGTAGTTAAACACTTTCGGAATTCCTCATATATAATCTATTTAGGTTTTTATAATTTTGCAATTAAAATATTATCATATAATTAACTTATTTAACACATATATTCACATACTAACCAAATGTAAATAACAACACTTCTCCTGAACTACAGTATATGACAATAATATTTACTATGCGTATTGTAACAAAATATGTTTTACAATAATTTAAATAGAAAGAAATTGGTGTGTGAAAATTAAAATGTACTAAGTTGAGCTAATTTTTTTTTTTTAGATATCATAAAATTCTGATATCACCCTAAAATGTGTTTATTTTTGCAACATTTTGTAGACTTTTTACTTTGGGCTACTTATCATAAATAAAGCCTTCCGTTCAGTGTTTTTTTGGCATGGAGTCTAGTGTGGTCAGTGTATGGCATTGAGTGTTTTGTGAGAGGTACTAGCCAATGTTTGATTACATGTATAACTACAAGGTGGGTATCCAAAAGTAATACCTGTTGTTTCATATTTATTGTTCATTTGAACTTATAATAAAATGCCTGATATTTGTCATACATATGGTCTAACTCAATCACTGTGTGCATCTGTTTTTAAAATTGTACCAAGTGAATAATGAAGGAGAGGTTGAAACAAAGAGCAGTAACTGAGTTTCTGATGAAGACAGACATCCAGCTGTTGAGATCCATACACGTCTTAAAAATATGGTGTATGGTGATGCAGTTCTCAACGTGAGAGGTGTTAGGCAATAGGTAACGAAGTTTAAAAAAGAGAAAAACTGAAACTGTTTACAAGGCATTGAATTGCGCCATTCAAGTTATTTTCATCCAAAGATATTCACATCTGACAGTTGTTGACGACTATGTTCTGGGATGAACAAGGCATCCTCCAACCTTTGAAAACTGAAGGAAGCCATCAGGTCATACACCTGCATCATGATATTGATAATGCATCTCCACATATGTTTTATGCCACCAGGTGATTGCCAAAATGGGCTGGTCAGTGGTCCACCGTACAGCTCATACTTGGCACGATCTGACTGATACCTGTTTTGGGCCAATGAAAGATTACATCCATCGCATGAGATTTGAGGAACTGCAAGAAGTTAAAATAATAACACAGCGCTAAAAAGTGAGTGAAATAACACTAATATGAATGAGAATATAGGATTTCGTTATATTCTCATTCATATTAGTGTTATTTCACTCACTTTTTAGCGCTGTGTTATTACTTTAAATATATAATTTTTCCTTTCATAGCAGCTTTAGGGTTAATAGTTTTTAGCTACCTCCAGGAGCGCAGATTTTCTACATATATATAAGTTAAAATAGCTCTGAAACAGTGGAGCAAAGAGTGCTCTGTAGAATTTTTCAAAACTGGTTTTGAGGCCTTGGCAAAATGATGACACACATGCATTAAACTTGACACTGTATGTATGTTCACAGTTTTCCATTTCTGCTTAATTAAACATTCTATACCTCAACAGGCATTACTTTTTGATACCCCCTGATACTTTGTAGCCTATTGCATCATTGTAGTTGGAATGAATTTGAAATTAGAACACATGTACAAATTATATACTGATTGCTGCTATGAAGGAAATGAAATATTATTTTATTTTTTGTTTTCTTAATTCAGTGATATTTTTCTTATTATATACCTTCTTTCCTTCCATGGTTAGTCTTAGTGGAGGTAGAAATGGATCGAAGATGATTTGGCTGGTGTTTATGTTAATTGGAGATTGGCGTTTGCCGATCGTACATAGATTCCATGCAGAGTTCACCAGACCCCAAAATGCAGGACCTAGAAATGAACAAGAAACAAAATGAAACCAAATTAATACACTTTACATTGCATAAAGTATCCATTTATGCTTAAAGGGAAATAATTATGTCCCCAGCACAGTAAGGGGTTAATTCATTGTAAGTAATGTAGTTAGTAGGATTCATCAACGGATGCAGGGCCAGCCCTGAAGGGAACAAAGTGCAAATTATGTCCCCCTCATTGTCTGAATGGTAGCTGCTTCTTCCTTGTCCTCATCTTCTGTCCTTGGAAATAGTGCTTCATCACCCTGGAAGCTCGGTAAGTAATGGGATGGCCAAGTGGCACTCTCTGTCTCCACCACTAGCTGTCAATCAGGAGGCAGCAATGTGCAGTACACAATGAGGTTGATTTACTACAGCAGCTGAGAATGTTCAGTCAATACATAGAAGCTGTGTTCACTATAAATACCCAAATCATGTGCATATGAAAGTAACAAGAATTTGCTTTTCATATAATTGGATAATTAAAATGAATCTTTACTGAATTTATTGAGTGAAGATTTTCAAATCCTTTACTCAATCAGCCTTGATATTTGCTGTGGATACTGCGTTCCTTTTGGTAGTGAAGACCATTTCAACACTGAGTGCCCTCCTACCACTTAATAGTTTCCAAGGGGTTTTGCAAACTGTGGCAAATGAGGTTAGGGAAAATGTGGGGGCAAGTGCATCCTATACAACAAGAATTAAATTGTATATTGAATATTGATAAATGGTTGGGAAGTGAGAATCTAGTAGTGGGTGCCTCCCACAGGATGGCACACTTTATGACCATACTGATTGTACATAGCTCAAGTCTCCCAGCAGTGGAGAAATTAAATCAGATAATTAATGTGACTGCAATTGATGGAGTCAGGATTTTCTTTCCTGCTGTGATGTTAAGCTGACTGTTGGCTCTCTGCTTTCTTCGGGATCTTCTGGATAAGAAGTTCTATCCTTAAGCTACAGTAAACTTGTTGTGAAGTAAATTATGTGTCTTAAAATACTAGTTGATTGGCTGTTGCGCTTCAATATGTTCTATATAACTAACCTTGAAGTCACAGAATTTATCTCAGTGCTTGTTTCAAGTCAGCGATTTAACCAGTTCTGACCACGCTTTTAGATGAATGTTCTCAGGCACGATGCCCCACATTGAGAACAATAATCTATATTCCATTGTAGAACTAGGATCACTTCTAGTTCTGAGGCCACATTATCCACACTAATGATTAATCAGCTTTGTTTTTATTTATGTGATCACCATGGATTTCATCCATGATGATCACATAAGCTTTGTTTACATTCAACCTACCATTTGCAGCTGTCATTGAGCCTGCTGTGGGGCAGGCTGCAGCTGTCACAGTGCGATACAGCATGTAAAAAGATGAAAACATGTATTAAACATTAAAATGTGATTAGAAACTGTTATGCATTTTTTTTCCATGTGTCAGCTTATAATAAAATCATGAGCAGGGTATTTTTTTTTAAATAGTCCAACAAATAAAAACATATAAGTCTCTAAAAACAATGTAAAATGTATTTAGGTAGGCAAATTAATCATGCGTTTTTCTCATGTTAACCAATGTGGCGAGGCTGATTTACTAAGGAACTTTCATTAATTGTGTGAATATTCACTTCTAATATCCATTCTTGTGAAAAGCAAATTTCTGTTTACTTTGAGTACCCAATCATGTTCAGATTCTTTTTCAAGCTTGGAATACTGAATAGTGTTGTATGTGAGGATTCTCAATTTAAAAGAGAACTATGGGGTAAGTGTTTTTCCCCATAGTTCTCTTTAAGGTCACGGAGGACATATACTAACCTCCTCCTATGACCCAATGCTCAGTGTATCGCGGGCTATTGCCCGCAATATACTGAGAGCGCCGCAGGCAGGACGGATCCCGACAATACTGTTTTGGTCCACCCAGCTGCGTGAGTGACAGCTGGCTCTGCCTATCTAGAGGCAGAGCCAGCTGTGCCCACCACCTCCCCCGTTCGTTGCTCCTCTCAGCTGTGTTAATGTTGTTAATTACATAGCCTTTTAATCATCCCCTCCCCATTGGTTAGCTGGGCTCATTGGAGTGGTCAGCATCTGTGTACAAAAGCACTGCGTAAGAAAGAATAAGCAGATAACTATCAGAGTAACTGTAAATGGGGGAGCAATTCTTTTATTGGTCCAGATGACAGGAAAAAAATGCAGTGATAGCCAAACCTTTCAGCTAATCACAAAATCCGTTATCTGCTACAGGGGCACATATAAGTGTCAGATCCATATGATAAAAACAGATGTGTCAACAGGTACTGTAGTATTAGAAAAGCTTAAAGTATCCATGGGACACTTCAAAGCCTGTTATCAAGATATAAAGTCAAATTAATTTCATGGTTCAGTTTTTAATTAACATACCCACAAAGGCTTTGTGTTTCTGTGCTGTCAAACTGGGACAGTTTATTCTAGATCTGTGCTGTCAGCTTCTGTCAAAGCTTCAGACAGTGCAAGTCAATGCAGTTATTAGAATATGAACCAGCACTGTTTGAACTTCCCTTTGGACCGTCATCTACTAGATTTAAAATATCTGTCCCTTTGTTTTCCTACATGCATAACAACACAGACAATACCAAACAGAAAAAAAACTTTTATTTTTCAGAATATGGCATCTAAAAGCTAGAAAGAAAAATTAAAAAAATCAAAAATATCAACTGAAGTGATATAATATGAATCAGCAAAGAACAGAATTTGCAATACCATATATTTGACAACAGTTGAAGGGTGAATGCTCTGGTTGATGGTGGAGTGACTATGGAACTTCTTATTGCAGTCTGGGTTTCTATTTGTCATGAAACAATTGACAAGGGTAAAATACTTCAGATAGAGCTCCACGCTCAGACATCTGGACTACTTGTAGAGAGGATATACATCTCAGTGGTTCCTGAGGGTATAATGCATGACAGAGTGGCAAGGAGGGAAGTCCAGGTAACCATGTAGTCATGTATACATTGCTAAAGCCACCCAAAGTCTTTATTGCTAAAGTAGAAGGGTCAGATGTCTAGAAAACCTTCCAGCAATGCAGAATGGAGCTCAATGATTAACATCTCCATATGGCTTGTTGCTCTTAGGAAAATAGAAAGTAGAGCCATTCGTGGTATGGAGAGCCATTCGTGGTATTGTAATATGTTGCTAAGTACAGGAACAAATACTGTATGGTGAAAAATGTGAGATATTAACATAAATCTAGGGAGATTGCAAACGACCATGTAAATGATAATGAAACCTGCAACTTGAGCTTGTGGGGAATGTGTCTCCACATAGATCTGTATAGTGCGCTATGGTCACACTGGTTGCTGGGGAGAACCAATCCTTGTTTACTCATCATGAGAAGCTTCAAGTTGGTTACAGTGATAGTAAAGATGTACGCAAATGTTGCCATAAATGACTTATGTAGCAGAGGCACTCAATAAAAATGTATTGATCAGATAGTGGGACAAGACGTTACAAAGGCTTAGATCCTAAAAGTGCACTCTTCTTTATTTATGAATCTGTTACAAGCACCAGCAACACATTTTGCGGCAAGTGCCCACATCTTTGGATTTAGGTGTGACAAAGCTTTAAGTAAGGGAACATGATAAAAAAAACCTGTCTATATGCACCTGTTATACATAAATCTAAAATAAATTGATATAATACATTTAAGCATCAGAACACCCAGAGATAAACTGATAATAAATAACGATATACTGTATGTATATGAGCTCTTATCAAAGTATAAATTCTAAAAATGTGCAACGATATAAACCATCATGGTTAGAAAGTTTTATTCGATATATAGAATAAATAGTTTAGCTATAGAGATAATCCAATAATTAACTAAAATCAGTGTAAGGGTAAAGACTAAACGGAAAATATGTTTAAAATCAGCCATTACTATAACACAGAGATTTAAAATAGGGAAAGACATGTCTGCATGGGCTCCCATTTGGCATTAGGCATGGAACTACAGTGGACTCTCCTGGACCATAAACTTCAATGGCTGGATTATCCAGATTATCACATTTCAAATCATGAACATTGAGAACATGGCTGTTCTGTGTTATGCAATACTGTATTTATTTGTGCAACCACTTTATTACCGATTCTAAAAGAACCTATGAAAGAGCCAAATATGTTAATTCACTGACTACCTGGTTGTTATTCGGTGTGTAGTCATTCTTAGGCAACCCTAACTATTTCATCTGGTGGGTACCCTATGACATACAAACCAAAAGCTTTAGCTTAGTCCTTTTTCTAATGGATACTCTGCAGCTATACTCAACATCACAAGGAATGCATGTATACTTACATGCACGTATACACTATACACAAAAAGAGAGGAGTGCCTCAATCTAGTGCAATAAAACATTGTTATTTACCTTTCTTTTTTACAAATCCTTTCTATTACAAATAAAAGTGTTTTATTGCGCTAGATCGAGGTGCTTGCTCTGTGTTTTTGGGACCTTAATATATACATGCTAGTTCAGAAGGAGTGATCTTGCTTACAGTAATATTGAAAAAGGTTAGCTGCCTTACAGCAATACAGGCTGCCTGAACTACACAGGGTGCCTGACAGAGGTTGTGTGTGTGTGTGTGTTTGAGTTTCTAAGATTACCTGTACCTCTGTATGTCTTGCACGTTGACAAAATTATCTAGATGAGTCTTGAATGAATCCATACTCTCAGCTGATACTGCTGTCTGTGGAAGGGAATTCCACAATTTTACAGCTTTCACAGTAAAGAATCCCCTTCGCAGTTTCAGATTAAACCTTTCCTCTTCCAGATTCAGATGGTGGCCTCTTGTATTCTTGACTGAACTAACAGTAAACCATTTATTACTGATTGTCCCATCACCATTAAACTATTTGTACATTAATATCATGTCCCCTCTCAATCGCCTCTTTTCAAGAGTGAACAGAGTTTAATACATGCAGTCTTTACTCATAGTTTAGCCCTCTAACCCCTTTATCAGCTTTGTCACCCTTCTCTGGACTCTCTCCAGCTCAAGGACATCCTTTCTGTGAATTGGTGACCAAAACTGTTCTGGTGACTTAAAGTTTAGGATTTACTCTCATTTTCAGCTCCAGTGACAATGGCCAATAGATAGATTGAACTTCCCTAATGGGACTGACAGCAATAATAACCTAAAAAAGGGTTTAATTTCTCACCACACTTTCTAACATTAAAAATGGCATTAGATATACTTTAAATACTGTAAATATCTGGATCATTCTGCAAGAGTCTAAAACCATTTAATGACATACTTTTTAAAAATGCATTTGCAAACACATATGGTTTCCTTTACAAAATACATTTCCATATGTTTAATAAAACAGCTATAAAACCTGTAAAAAATGGTATTTACAAATAGTTCTGTAAGAGCTGTCTGTCTCTGTTATGCATTGTGGGCATTAGTCTATGAAATATTAAGTAGCAGGCCTTAGGGCTTTTCCTTCCCATTAACAATATATAGATTTTGCCAGGTGGTATTTTTTTTAACGTCAAGTCTGTTTAGACCATCTGTAAGTGCTAGATGTCCTCAGACTGATGCCTAGCACCATTTAGCTACTTCCTGTAAGCCCAGGTCAACCTGGACCCACCCTCAGCCTGTGACTGGACAGTGAAAGAAGAGGCAGCACAGTGAAGATATTGGCTAATTCCTAATGCAACGCGGCCGGCTCAGTTTGTTTTGGGGCGGGAGGGGGCGTGGCAGTGTATTAAAGTCAATGGCACCCCAGCCATGCCCGCAGTGCGATTGCCGGCATGCGTGGCACATTATTGCCTGCGTTCCGGTCCAGTGCAAAAAATGCTGCATGCACTAGTAGTAGTATTTGTGTGAATATATATTGATAAAATACCTTGGATTTTTTAACTTAGGCTGGCCATTTTAAACTTTGACATAGGTCATTAGAACATTTGATCTTTCCACCACTGAGCCAAGTAATTTTGTTTAAAACCCTTAAAAAAGTTCATCCAGCTACTGAATCAATTTCCAGACTTATTAAACAGGTTTATTTTGTGCCTAGAGCAGGTGTATTACAATATATGCAATATTTTCGCTCACCTTCAATTATCCTCGTCACAAGGGTTGAAAATAAGTGTTGATTAGACTTCACTAACCATGAGTAAATTGAATGAGCATTTGGAAAACAAAAAACATTTTCAAACAAAATTACTTCTCGGGGGGATTCTTATGCTCAATGTCCAACAGCTCTGCCTGCATCCTCAGTTGATGGGATTGGTACACTGTAGGTATAACTATTTTATTTTAAGAAAGTAATCCATGGTTAACACACAATATCAGTGTGCACTATGTGCTTGTGTTTTCTTGTGTGAGAAAACCTCAATGGCTGTAGCAACCAGGCAGGCAAAATGGAAACTCAGGTATGAAAAATTTTGCTATCAAAGTTCTTGAGAGATCTAAAAACCTAGTGGGTGGTTGAACCTGCTAACATTTGCCTAAACTGTAATATGAGTTTTCAATGGACTGACTATTTGTAGCATGTTTTGTCTGACTTTGGCTTTCAGGAGGTGAAAAGAACTATCCTATTTGATCAAAAATTCCCTTTATAATTTTGTTTTAATGCATGATGTATGACCTGCTAGTTTCTAACTAAGCATATGGTATGCATAGTAATAAATTAACATGTACAGCATATGCCAGACTAAGAATTCTGACAAACGAAGAATGGACGATAAACAACTTATATAGTAGATGCTCTGTTAATAATACCAAGCCTTATCCATGTAATATGACATGTAACAGTTACATAATCCATTCTACATAGAGGTAAATAGCCATCTGTAGAAAGTCTTACATTTCAGAATAGAAAAAGGCAATTATTTATACTCATTTAACACTGTTATTGAACATCGAACATATGCTTCAGTTCTTCTGATTCAGTTCAATGGTGAAGCTATTATTTATACATACATTCTCAAACCACCTAATTTGGATGGCTCTTTTTCCTATCTTTGCTTTGCATCTGAGAAGAAACTTCAGAAAAATGAATGCACAAAAGCATTATACTTGCAATTATTTTAAATCCTTGAAAATTGGCATATTGTATTTGTGGTCAAAAGTAAAATCTCTGTGTACAACAGAACTTGCTCACACATGTACTGTGTCCCCTGTTATTTCATAGTAATAGTCCCTCCACTAGTAGTTGTTCCCTGTGCCGGACTGACCATGCATTCATTCTGGTGTGAGGTCTGCTATGCATTTATTCTGGTGTGAGGTCTGCTATGCTTTTATTCTGGTTTGAGGTCTGCTATGCATTTATTCTGGTGTGAGGACTGCCGTGCATTTATTCTGGTGTGAGGTCTGCTATGCATTTATTCTGGTGTGAGGAATTCCTAGCATATTTTCTGGTGCGAGGTCAGCCGTACATTTATTCTGGTGCAAGGTCAGCCATACATTTATTCTGGCACGAGGTCAGCCGAGCATTTATTCTGGTGTGAGGTCTGCCATGCATTTATTCTGGTGTGGGGACTGCCGTGCATTTATTCTGGTGTGAGGTCTGACGTACATTTATTCTGGTGTGAGGTCTGACGTACATTTATTCTGGTGTGAGGTGCGCAGTCCATTTATTCTGATGTGAGGACTGCCGTGCATTTATTCTAAATTCTACCATTTAGCTCACTTTCAAAATCGCTTGTTTTGGTCTAGAAGATTTTTAAATTCTCCTACCAATTCCCCTGCAATTCACCTTTTAGTGAATAGACCTGTCATTTTTTAAAAAGTGTGGAGAAATAACTGTCCTGTGTCTCTCCACTGCTCCTTACTCCAAGGACGTCCTATGAGTAAAGAGAAAGTAGTTTTAATCTGTCCTAATAAAGCTGATTTTAAGAACTTGTTACGCTATGAGCTTTTATCTGTCTCCCTTCTGAGCGATTGAGGGGATTGGCAGATGTACACAGGATTCCAGTCTGTGGAGACAAATGCAATGGAGACAAATTGGAAGTGAAAAACAGAGATTGCACTAAAACGCTATATGACCACCTTATTTAAGAGGTCATTAGGATCTGGTGAGTGCAGATCTTTTACCCTGATCTAATCACACAGGGTGATTTGGTTTACTTGGAGACACAGAGCACTTTATGAGTGGCACAAGTGTACTTTACAATACATCTATTGAGTGGATTTTGGATTTTGAAAAGCAGGAGTGGACTGACATAGTTATTGTTGGCTCTTTTTTTCACAATGGTGATTTGGATATATGTTAAATGTTTTATATATTTATATTGGCACATATTTATTAACACAAAACATATGGTTGTATCTAATTTGAACAATGTTGGAGGAGGCTGATATAATTACACTTTATAGTGCAATGTTTTTGAAATGCACTTAAACATTTTTCTATTCAAACACATCTCCAAATGCTTGTGTCAACAAATTTATTTTTAGCCCTTGACAGAGGCCCCTAAAAGCAGTGGGAGCTGCAGAGCCCAGACATTACAGATGCATCGGAGTTAATCTCTCTCCCTCCCTGCTGTTCATCTCCTGTGTTGGACAGGTCTGCGGGGGGAGCAGAGAGACTGAAGGATTGTGATTGGCCTTGCCTTTGGAACACAGGAAAGAGAAGCAATGTGTGCCTGGGATAAGGAAGTGCTGGAAGTAGGACTATAGTGCAGAGACAGAAACCCACAGGGAAACCTGAAAAGAAAGTGCAGGGTATAGGAGGGGGCCCTAGAGTGCTGTGCTGCCTTTTGCCTGACCTAACGAAGACTTGCCAGTTGTGCACATCGTCATCATTACCCAGCCTGGGGATTTTGCAGCATGCATTGCATCCATCACTATCAGGTCTGCTGAGGCAATTGTTTGACTACTAACTGCTGTGAGGAGAACCTTTTACAGTCATGCGATACCTTTGGATACCTTTTTGTGTACTGAAACTGTTTATTATTGAGAGACCTCACGTTTGTCAGTGTAACTCTGTCTAAAGAGGTTCTCTTCATCCTCTGAAAGATATGAAATACCTTCATTAGATGGTCAAGTGCTCCCACACCAGGTTCAAGGCCCTATAACTGTCAGAATTTGCATTTCTCTAATCTACTGGCTAGTAGCTAGATAGGGCCTAAGCATCTTAGATAGGTCACATTATTTGCATTCTTTTGCAATCCAGTGACATTCACCTCTGTTATTGCTGCTGTTATTTGTTGTTAAGAGTCATTCCTCTTTCTATTCACCTACTGCACTCTGGCATGGCCCTTCAGAGGTGATTAAAGCGAATTAATGTTATTTCAACTAGTAAAACAGAATATACTTCCTTTGCTTATGAATGGTTATCTTTTGCTGGGCGCTCCCACACTGGTGATGTGTCCCTGTGACATCAGCAGGCTACAGTTATAATGAGCAGGACAGATAAGAATTGGTTTTGCCATAATTATTTGACAGGACTCTTTTAATAGCCCTGTCAAATAATTGGATAATTAAATATTGAATCTTTGCAACTTATATACTGTATAAAGAATAGAAAAAGTTATTTTAATCAACTAAACAAATAAGGATACGAAAGATGAAAGAAAGTGGAACTTTGGTCCTGAACTAGCTAACTTGGCATCTACATCTAGCTGGCTAATCGTTATCATTTATGAATGCTTCTCTTATGGCAGTTATTTATTACAATAAGCTATATCATTTTTCTAATGCATTGACAGCTTCCCACTTATAATTTTCAGAGCAACTATAGTTGTGTACACATTACTGGGGAAGTCAGCAATGTACAATAACTAATTACAAGCCCAAAAATGGTGGCTAGAATGCATGTTATAGATTTCAGATTTTTGCCATGAGAGGATGAGGCATGATCGTGCAAATAGATGGATAGCACCAATTGATGGATGGCAGACTTACAGAGTCAGATCACTTTCTTTCTACAGAAACCAGTTATGTCTAATGTCCTAATCAATAACAATTTAATGCCTTAATCTTCTAAAAGAGATGCAGTTCTGAAAGCTCCCATGAGTTACAGAGCACACAAGACAATAGATAAGTCACTGTGCAGCCATCTCAGCCTTTAATTACTTTGTTTAGGGATGTCATGTAAAATATTCATGCATTGTAGTTATCAACACAGCCTCTAAATGCCAGGAAGCATTGAACTTTGGTGCAGAGGGAAGTGAATGTTATATTATTATTATTACATAGTATTTATATACCGCCAACTGTTTGCGCAGCGCTTTACAATGTATGGAAGACATTACAATTACAATACATTTCAAGACAAGATGGTAAGGAGGGCCCTGCCCCTGAGGACTTACAATCTGAAAGAGGAAATTATATAAATTACACTCACCTCCATGCCCTGCTCCACCAATCGGCAGCTTGAAAGTTTGAGCCCTGGATCATTTCCAGTTCCAGTGGTTAAAGCCAGACTTTGTTCATTCCTGCTACCTACGTTCATTACTTTGGGACATATGGGATGAAATGACCAGAACAATTTGAATGCGTTGCTATAAAAGATACTATAAGAATATCTTTTTCTAACCATCTTGAATAAAGTATAGTGTTTAAACTAGGAATATGGGTTTTAGGACTTTCTTGTACTTTTGTAAAAGTGAAGCATTTGGGCTTTGATTTTTACCTGTTTGGGGCAATACTTTTCACTACCCAGTTCTAAGAGGTCAGAGACTTAACTCACAGGGGACCTTCTACTCCTCAAGACCACTAATGGAAATAGAGAATTATCTCATCTGCTGTTCTCAAGTTCCTATCGGGCCCAGGGACCCCTTGTCCCAAGTCAACGGACAGTGTCACAGGAGTGTACAAACCAGCAACCAAAGAGAAGCTCTGGTGCACACAGAGTAATAGCACACTGGGCAACCTCAAGTTCCGAGCAGAGTCCAAAGACTTTGCATGCACCAGCAGAACTGACCAACACACTATGGGGTCTATTCACTAAGCTGCCGAAGGATCTAGCCGTAGCTTCGGCTGATCCTTCGGCTAGCTTCGGCCCCAGGGAAAAGGGAAGGTTTAGCATTTCTTTTAGGCTTTTATTGCGGTCTATGTCCTCACTGGGGAGATTTATCCATGCTCTTTGTACTGGTGATCATAGCCCACGGGAAAGAAAAAGATGGGGAAACCAAGATTTTACAGTTGTCTCCAGAACAGGAAGTGAGACAAAATCTTCCAATAGAGACAACTGTTCCAGTGACAAATGTCTAAGAGGGGATTTCCCCCTCACTCCAGAGAGTTTTTTTGTCTTTCTTTTGTATGTCAGGAAGTATGTAGGACAGGAAGTATTTTTTTCAGCTGTACGCCGGGACGCCGGCCTTTACACACACATGAACTTTAATGGCATCCCAGTCTTAGCCCGTAGGGTTCAATATTAAGTTGGCTCACCATTTGCCACTATAACAGCTTCATCTCTTCTGGGAAGGCGTCCACAAGGTTTAGGAGTTTGTCTATGGGAATGTATGACCATTCTTCCAGAAGCACATTTGTGAGGTCAGGTACTGATGTTAGAGGAGAAGGCCTGCCTCGCAGTCTCCGCTCTAATTCATCCCAAAGGGGTTCTATCGGGTTCCTCCACCCCAAACTCGCTCATCCATGTCTTTATAGAACTTGCTTTGTGCACTGGTGCGCAATCATGTTGGAACAGGAAGGGACCATCCCCAAACTGTTCCCACAATAGTTGACTGTGGAATATTTAGTAGCAGAGAAATTTCACAGAACACCTGAATCCAGTGATTTGGAGGGGTGTCTCAATACTTTTGGCAATATAGTGTATATAGATATATTAGGATGACCAATTGTGATGTTGAGTTATATGGTTAAAACCACACTGTGAGATCATTGGCCCATAGTGACCTTTGCTGTCCTTGTATGAAAGGTGTTAATTAAATATGCAAATGTTATTTTAAAAAGTTTCAAAGCAAAAGTTAAAACTCAAATAATAATAGATAACTTTGTGCATCTATTTTGAATAAGCATTCAAAAACTTTCAAAAGTTATTGTTATTTAACTTGTTTTGTCATAACATATATTTAGTTATGATAATGCATAGCAAATTTGAACTTCTCTCCTAAAAAACTAAACACTGGTAATACTGCATAGAGAAACAGCAGAAATACCAAACTTGCCTTGCATTGTGTCATCACAAAAATGTTTGATACAGGTTTAGACCACATTTATATTTTTTTTAAATCAACAACCTTACTTTTCTTTATTTGGTTCTATGTAGAGAGAATGTTGTAGATCTGAAAAAGCAATATACATGTTTTACCTTGAGGTAAAGAGGTCAATTTAGAGGTATAACTCTAAATTGAGCAGTCACTGTGCATCATCCATTACTCCCTGCTCATAAGTTATATGGCAACTGAACAAGAGAATTAAACAAGCTGTGAGGCAGACTCTAGCCAATTGGAACCATATTTAAAATCTGTTGTACTATAAACATTCCAAATGTCTGTGGCACTATTCTAGAACTTCATTTTACAATCAACAAATGAATATTGCCTCCTGTAGCAGCATCTGTACTCATACCTGTAGATTGCACTCAGCAACAAAAAATGAATTGTGATCTATCACTCACACAGGTAGTGCAATGCAAGCTGTGAGCAAGAGATTCTCTCTTCTGCCTGGAACTACATTTGCTGTTTGATGTTTTGAGTTTAGCACCTCCCCAACTATTTGATCCCACAAGCAGGGAGCTTTTGAACAATTCCAGATGAAGCTATCAAATGCAGAAATTTGGAACATTCTCTTCCATCTTTTCATTAAAAATTATATTCTTACTAAGGTGGATATAACATGTTAAGGATTTAATAAAAATGCAAAGCAGTTAAGCTGTCTCAACAGCCCAATGTTTTTTTGCAAATGCCATTGCAATTTTCTAGTTAACAACAACCTATAGTAAGCTTCATGGCCCACCTAATGACATATTACAGTTAAGTGTCAATTGACAAAGATGCTAGATGCGGTATACGTGGCTGATCGAAGGAGGACGTGTACTGAGAGATGGATCTGGCCTTTATAACACGCCCTCCTTCGATCGGCAGGTTCATTATGCCATCGGCTGCCGTTGCTAAATGTATGGAATGACCAGGTGGAGCTTACAACATTGCATGCAACTATCTTTGTGTGTTGATGATGTGGCCACATACATCGCCGTTTAAGTGGGCGATTTTAATGTTGGCAATGTATGGTGCTGTATATTGAACAGTGGATGAATGATCAGTACACTATCCAGTTAACTATTCAGCTAACTATCCCTACAGTGTATTAAACTAGCACTTTCTACTGCTACCATACTCTGTGCATTTCCCACTAATGAGGAGATGGTGATCAGCTGCATCCGATTAACCTCCCTGGCGGTATTCCCTCGGGGTTAGCTCGGGGTTACTTCTCCATACCCTGAGCTACACTCGGGAATATCGAATAGTATTTACTTACCTTGTCCCTCTAGCCGCGCAGTGTCCTCCGGCCGGCGCCGGCATCTGTCTTCCGGGTTCCGTCTCTTGAGAGCGTCCCTCGCACAGGGGCGTAACCAGCGGGAGATTTAAAAAAAAACGGAGAGAACGGAAAAAAAAGCTAAACAAATCTGACAAAAATCGAGCCGAAAAAGAAATGAAACTGAAAAGAATCATACTGCCAGGGAGATTAAGTGGGTTTGGTTTGGGGTCACATGGTGCTCACCCAGTCTATATATTTGTATTTAATTTTACATGTGATAGCTCTGAGGAAGGGGGTATATTTCCAGAAACGCGTCAGCTAGCAAGACAGCTTTGTGTGGGGTCTGCCTTGTACCATTCATTCAGTGATTACCATGTGAGTAGTATGTTATGTTTGTATGTTCATTGATTAATAAAGTGTATTACACGAGGACAAGGCTCTGTCTGTTTGTTTGTTTTGCATGTTTTGTGCTGCCGTCATCAAAAGACCACTGAGAATACTCAGTGGTCTTTTGATGACGGCAGCCTGCAAACGATTGTTGGTGGAGAATATCATTGGGAGTCTGCTGAGCGCTGTGGTGTGCATTTTTTTTGGTCAATTGACTAAGAAGTAAAGTATGTTTTGTGAGTTTTTCATGCCTTACCTGCATATTTTAACAGTTTAAATTCACAAAGCATTTAACACATTTTTTATATAAAAAATAACACTTGTGTTATTTTTCATAACGCCAAGATTTTACATAAAATCTTGGCGTTATTATAATACTGTTTCAGTTCTAATTTAAGGTAAATCAATTCACTAATATTTTTATTTTATGAGATATATAACAGCAACTTTTCCCTGGTGTTATTTACATTTGTTTGTTGTCAGGTAGTTGTGGTGCGAGGTGATTTTGAGAAAGATCAAACATGAATACCCCCTTCATCCACATCTCCTACTAAAACCCCACATCAAACACCTTCAGCCACACCACACCTGAATCCTTCCTCTTCTCCTGCAGCTACAGCATCCCCCCTTTACCCACCCTTTCCTTTAGAGTTTTCTATATGCAGGAATACCTCAGGGAGAAAATGAACAGAATAAAAAAGATGTAGAGTCCGTACTTGTCTGCAAATGCAAATCTTGCAATGATGTGATGCTATACAAGATTTTGATCTTACCTTGCTGTGGAAAACAAAACTCTTTGTAAGGGGAACACCATTCCCAGAGTTCCTAGGGCACATAAAGCCATGTCAGTGGGGTGAACTTCTTCCTTGTTGAAACATTGTTTGAGCAGAGAAGAAGCTCAGACAGATGCTTCCATGAACTCTAACTTGCCATCACTGGAGCAGACAGAGCAGGACATCTTTGAACCTCAATGAAACCTGCAAAGCTAACCACTTCCAGGCCGCAATACGTCTATAGACGGCGGCCCTTTGACATCTATAGATGGCGGCTGCAGCAGCCGTATTCTTGGTACCGCTCTTAACAGCATGCGATTGCTGTTAATTTACAAGCGATCCGCCGTCTGTACAGGCGCCGGATCGTTTGTACCATGCGGCAGATCTCTGCTTCCTCAGCTTCTTTGGGGTCCCTAGGTGACATTAGGGGTCTGCAGGACCCCTGATGTCTCCATAAAGAGGACCTGTCACACCCTATCTGCTATTACATAGGGTGCATGTTAGCTCCCTATGTAATAGCAATAGGGTTAGTGGAAAAAAAATAAAATAAAGTGTTAAAAATTAAAGTAACAAAATTATAAAATGGGAAACATTTTTTTAAGACCCCCGTCCCCCACGTGCACGCACATGCACACGCAAACACGCGTTGGTGCGCCTACGTGCAAAAACGTCAATTGCGCTACACATGTTACATATCGCCACGAACGGCGGAGCGAGAGCAATAATTCTAGCACTGTCAATGACTGTTAGCACTAAACTGATGAGCGGTAAAAGCGTTTAAAATGTTCCCTATAGGAAATTTTGGGTATTTACATTTTTTGCAGCTTCACGGGCGAACGCAATTTTAAGGCTTGACATGTTTGGTATCTATTTACCCAACGTGATCCCGTCTTTCATATTTTACCAAAATTGGGTATTACATTATGTTTCTGTGCACTAAATTTTAATTTAGTTAATTTTTTCCTAAAAATACGGGTTTGATAAACATTTGTGCAAAAACCGTGCGACGTAAAAAATTTCACCTAGCATTTTTTTATTCTACAGAGCTTCAGCTTTCAGAAAATATTTCATTGTTGGGGGTGCTGAAGCTGTTTTCTAGCCAAAAATGTATATTTTATCATGTGTGCCCAAATAGGAAAATGCCCCGGATGGCAAGTGGTAATTATTAATTTAAAAATGAATAGTGTTTATTCAAGCATTTTTTTGCATTGTATCTTTATTTACATTTTCTCTTACCCACATGCACCAGTGCACTCGTTTAGGGTCCAACGGACCCCTAAAACCAGTTCATTAGAGGGGGGGGGGCAGATAGTTAGAACACGGGACCTCCTACCTGTCTGGCACCTCCTTCTGGGCATGAAATGAGCTGAAGAGCCCAGCACAGGTCAGCATCAGACTCTTGTTTTTTGGAGGGGAACCTCCCTCAAAGCCCCCCCAATACTGAAGGGCATGTGGTCTAGTATCAGTATAGTAGGGAGCTGCATGCTCACTGATCCTATGCTATGGGGACACAAGCCTACATGCCCGATTTGTTTGGGAAGGTGATTTTTTGGGAAGGTGGGGAGGGGATTAAAAGACATTTCACTCTCCTAGTGCTGAAAATGTGTATGAACAGTTTCAGTACCATGGAAAGCATGTTGGCATATGTATACAAGGAAATTCTGGTTATCTAACAAGATTCAACCAGTGAATCTCATATAGTACATAGGACATATTAGGACAAAAATGCGTGTTGAATCCCATTGAACTTAGCTATATTTTCACTGTGTGAATTTTACCAGTGTATCTTTAATAAATACACCCCTTTGAGATTATTGTAGTTGTGCTGAAGCATTTATAGAAGGTTTTCATTTTTTACTTTCACAGAGTGTAAGTGTCATGGAACAGCATGTGGTTTTACATGGTCACCTGTCAAGAAATATCATTTACATCTCGTGATGATTTTGGGTACAAATATTTGCAAACTCAGATTGCAAACGGACTTGATGGACTTATGTCTTTATTCAACCTCAAATACTATGTTACTATGTTAGATTCTTTCCTAACAGATGTGCAGAATAACAGATGATATATCACTGTTGAAAGTAAAATTTGTGTCAGATTAAAAATGTTTGAGTGCAAAGATCAGATGTAAACATTTATCAAAAAGGAAATAACTGGAAAATATTGGCAAAAGCCTTTGCCAGATAGTATGTTCACTGTATGAATGTACTGACAGTTAATACATTGCTAAATACATGGAAACAAGATTCAAATTATTAGGCATGTCAGTAAGTGACTTACATTTAAAAGGCAGACATTGTGGGGTACCCAGAGGGATCTTGTGCTTGCTCTACATTTAGGTAATATATTAATGACTGGCCAGAATTAGATATAGACAGGTATTAAACAGATGAGGGCAATTTGGGTAATGGTGTCAATCCATCACAACTGTTGCACTACCCTTAAGACTGATAGAAATCATTACATCCCATGACAAGAATGTAAGGGAGATCCACACATAGATCAACAGAGATACTGGCAACTTTGTTGATCATTACATGGTAAGACATATTTTTCAAGAGATTTATTGGCAAAGATGTGTCCAATATATTTATCATTTACTTCATGGCATGGTATGACCGTTTTGTGTTCACTATCTTTATGATGTTAATTCAGACAAATGTTCCCTTCAGATGCATATCATCAACCATAAAACTTAATATACTGAGCAAAAATGGAAACAAAAGAAAGATATATGCTGAGCATACAATAATCTAAGGCAGACATTAATATTTTTCTAAAGCATAAAACTGGAGAACAGATTGCTTTGCTGTTGGTGGCTCTTTAAGACTTGCCTTGGCTACAGCCTCCTTTGACAAGTTTGCTAATTGCTAAGGAGGCTTTCTGAAATGTATAACAGTCAGAAAAAGAAGAGAATATTGTGAGAAGTCCAAAAAATATTCTATTCTTTTCTAGAGGAGCAGAAGAGTGGACTCCAATACCTTCTAGGGGTTTATGGTCTTATGGTGTTCCATGTAATTCCTTTACTAGTCATCAGTTCCAGCTTGTGATATAACTTGTGGCGGTCTCCCGAGTTAGTGTTCCTCTTGCAGAGAATAACAAGAGAGTCTTCTTTTTTCCCCCATTATTGGTAATAAGTAGTATAGATATGTTCTGTCTGACATTTATATTGTGGGTTTTTTTTTAGCAAATTTGGGGTTTATGCACCCTGCAATGAAAACAATCGATAATGTCAAAATTGCAAGATGTCATGTTTAGTTTGCTTTCAATTCAATGTATTAATTTATCATTATTTTTTATTGTCTACCCTCTCTCTTATAACTGTCATTCTATCTATCTATCTATCTATCTATCTATCTATCTATCTATCTATCTATCTATCTATCTATTTTATCTTGTTTTGATTTTTCATGTTCGTTCAAGGCATTAACTGTATTGCATGGGTATTTTTTGAATTTATGATATACATATAACATTTAGCTTAGTTTGTATCCTTCTAATCTGAAATATAGTACATGCAACACTTCTTTAGATAAGCACTGCATCCAGTATTGAGAATACCAGATTTCACAAATTTCCTTTTCTCTTTAAAGCTTCACTTAGCTGCTTTCTGTCATTGTGGCACATGAGCAAGGTGGCAATGACACCTCATTCTCATACAATCTGTTGGGAAGCTGATAATTTTCAGGATTTCAAAAGAAATATATTCATGGTTAACAGGTATTATAGACTCCTTTGTTGCATTGTTTTTACACATTATTATGGAGGTCATTAATAAACCGCTTCCCTTAAAACTGAGAGATCCATTTCATGTTGATTGGGATGGGTTTGTACCCCCTTGTTTGGACTTTATCACTGTACAGGACCCCGCCATGGAGATCTCCTCATCAATCAGTAACTTAAACAATTTCCAGGCATGGTGGAGAATAAAATAATTTAATTACACTATCCCCAGCTTGATATTTAATACTAAATTAAGTGTAAAAATATATATAACTAACAGATTAATCCTATAAAGTAATTTATGCATATACTGAAAATCCTCAGTTAATTAACGGTGTCATGAAATGCAGACTTTGGATGCATCTCAGTGTATACATATTAGAAAAAAAAATGATGACTGAATTAGTTCATCAACTGTGTATGCATGTGTGTAGTTTAAAAACATGCCTGGCAATATCTCATCTCATTATCATACATATTTTATATAGACTCAAATTAAAACCCAAGTCCATAACCAAATGCTTTGCTATTTCCCTAGTGCCAGGGCTCAGCATGTGGAAGACCTAATGGGCAAATTACTAGAAGGGGGCTGGGTATAACTCAGCTGTCCTGCTCCATGTTGGGACTAGTGGTAGAATACACTGAAGGTGGTGCCTGAACGTGGGGCCAGAGCTGAGCTTAGTTATTTCTAAACCATTGCTTCTAGTTTTCAGGCATCTTTTAACCCCTTTTAATTGAAGTCTAAATTAAATGCCCAGACCAGATTTAGCAGCATCAGATAACTTGACAATAGCATGTTAATCTATTTGCATATCTATTTTTTGTTTTTTTTGTTGTTTAAGGACATATAAGACTTTATTTGGTACACTATTTTAATAAATATGCTCAGTTTTTATTATGTGAATTAATTTTTGTAATGCTGTAATCATATTTGATAATTACAGCATTAAACAGATGCACATTGCCACTGTCAGGCTTAGTTGTATCTGTAGGCTGAAGAGGATAATTGTGCTAGTGAACATCGAGTCTGCATGTGTTTGATCAATGTGATTGGCTCTTGCTGTAATCACATGATGAGGCCACTAGGCCAACAAGATGGAATCTTTTGGAATGTTTAGGGGAGTTACAATGACCACAAAGCTGAATCATTTTGTTTATGGTGTACAACCAAAGTTTTCTATTATAATAGTTTGCCATTAAAAAAATGTCTGTTATCTACAAAATATAAATGCATCTGATTTAAATAATAACGTATTCTGAAGGGAGGCAAGGGTAATATTTGTGTTATATGTAGTCCAAGCTGAACAAGCTGGGCGATGCAGCATGCATATTGAGTGTGCTTATACACAATATACACAAGATGTACAGTTTTATTTTTTACTTTTTTGAAAAATTTTGTTTTTTATGATTGTCTAATTTGGTAGCTAATGCAAGATAACCTTGCTTATCATGGCTTCTGACAACCTGTCAAGCTGCATCTATAAAAGACCAACAATCACTCTCTAGCTGGTAATTGTTTTACTTTGTGTGCTTTCTGGTAGTTAAAGTGAGACTAAACTCATGAGTGATACAAAAATCAGGTACATTTTTGTTAATAGTTAAAAGAGAACTATGACCCAATCTTTTTTTGCCATAGTTCTCTTTAGGGGTTACAGAAGGACATGTACTAATTATACATTTACTAGCTCCGCCCAACTGTTTCCTATTGGCCGCCACCTGCCAGAGTCTTCTAGCAGGTCCCAGCCAATGAATAATAACTGGGCGGAGCTGGCCATGACGTCATGGCGGGCTCCGCCCAGTTGTTATTGTTTAATGACAGATCAGCATCCCCAGGTCATTTGGGGACGCTGATTTGTCATTACAACTGGACGGAGTGAGCTGTGAGATCATGGCTAGCTCCGCCCAGCTGTCATTTGCATAGAGATCTGTTCGGGTTAGGCTGACCGTTCTCCATGCTTTG
Organism: Nanorana parkeri; assembly: GCF_000935625.1. Lineage (NCBI taxonomy): Eukaryota > Metazoa > Chordata > Amphibia > Anura > Dicroglossidae > Nanorana > Nanorana parkeri. The sequence goes on along the minus strand of NW_017306424.1, from coordinate 1,928,657 downwards.
GCTGTCAGTTCGGCTCAGTCGAGCTGAAGCATATGCATTCGGCTCGGCTGAGCCACTCGGCTGCTTCAGCTGCTTTACGGGCTATTGTGAATAGCAGCCCTCTACTGAACCAGAGGCGGCTGAAGTGAGCCGTAGGATAAGCTACAGCTGGATCCTTCGGCTCTTTAATGAATAACCCCCTTAGTGTTGATGGACTCACCTTTATTCTCTTACTTTTTCTTAAGCATTGGCTGATACTGTGATGAGTACCCTTGCGGAGCTCCCGGTGCTTTATAAGGCAGTAGGGAGCATTCAAAAATGGCTTTTATGCCGAACCCAATATATGCATTGCAGAGTGCTCTAGTAACAAGAAAATATATTAATGTACTTATGGGCACCTACATTACAAGAATTCTGCCCGCTTCTGCATACTTCAGAACTCCAGACAATTTTTTTTTCCCGTTTTTGGACCAAATGAGAAAGAACTATAACCTCTGTCTGGATTTTACTGCTGTCTGGGTCCCCAATTGAAAGTTGAAAGATTAACCCTCATTTATGATGATGACCATTGTCAATGGGGTAGAAAGTAAAGGAATATCCAAGACAATATGATTTTCCCCAGAACGGGCATAGATATTTTTCAGTGGCGACACTTGAAGATGGAGGTGGGGACAAGAAACAAGAAAAAAAATCTCCCTAACAGGGACACAGAAATAAATTGAAAGTAAAAGTGCAAACTTCTGCATGTGAAAAAACAACTTGCTCAACTTCATTTGCACATTTGTGTCTGATTAATTACAAATTGTGCGCACACCAAAAATATGTGCTTTTGTGCACATTCTATATAAGAGAAAGGAGGTACTCTACCAAGTAGGGAGGGTAAAAAAGGATAGAAAAAATATGGTAGAGAATTAATATAGTGTAGTAGCTTAAAAATATGTAATCGGTATTGGTTGTTTAAACGAGACAGAGGATATGATACAAATATACAGTATCTGGGTCAAGCACAAGCAAAAGTGCAAACTTTTACATATGAAAAATAAAAATTGCTCAACTTAATATGCACATTTGCATCTAATTTATGAAAGATTGTGCGCACACCATGTGATGTTGTGCATGTTCCTCTGCTGATATTTTGTGGGCAAACTTTTTCCTACATGAATTGGACAGTGTGAGGTAAAGAAGATAAACAAATGCCAAACACAAATTAATGAGTTGGGTAGGTGCAAATTATTTTCTTTTATAATAGGTTGAACGCAAATGTGTTTCAGGCATAAGAGAATCCCTTTGTTCAGGGTTGACATGTGTAAAAGTATAGATACATATAATATGCCTTATAGCATAATTAGAACAGTGTTAGAAAAGTCTGTTAGATCATGTTATTCCAATAAATACCATTAATGTGTGCTAAGAGAATTGCATTGACACAAATGTCATGTAGTAAAGTGCAAATTATGGATTAAAAAGCATCTTGAAAATCTTTTATACAGTTTTAGCATATTATCAAATCAAATGTTTTCAGCTAGAACATAAATAAATACATACATACATACATATAATAAATCAATATGAACATTCTAAAATGTAAAGATTAACATAAATGTCTAGATAATGATAATTAATAACATTATTATTTAAACACTACACTTAAACTGCCTTTCTAAAATTCTATAACAACTTAACTATTAGAGCTTTTTGCTGCCTTTGATACAGTTGACCACCCATTCCTCCTCAAAAAAACCCACTTCCTTGGTTTCCGAAACCCTGCCCTTCTCATAGTTCTCCTTCTAACTATCCAATTGCTCCTTCAGTGGCACCTACAACTCCATATCCTGCTCTCCTCTCCTCTTTCCATTAGGGCTCCTAAGACTCTGTCCTCAGACCCCTTATTTTCTCTAAATACACCACCTCACTTAGTCAACTGATAGCATCCAACGACTTCCAATATTATCTATATGCTTATGCTATCTTATCAGCTCCTCATCGCATTCCTTCAGTCTCCTTGCACATCACTAATTTACTAATTGACATATCAGTATGTCACATCACTTTTCAAAACTGATCTTATAACATTTCATCCCCCCTCTTTGCCTGCTCCCCTGACTTTTCTATCAAGATTAGTAGCACAACTATCAGTCTCTCCGCTCATTCTAGGGTGCCAAGTGTAAAGCTGGGCACACACCTTACAACCAACCTTTTGCCTTGCAATGGTTGTAAGGTCATTTAAAAAACATACGATTTGCCTCTCCTGGACATGCAGATTGTTCTTGCGATGATCGCAAGCCCGCCCCACTGAGAGGCGGGCTTCCGATGACCACAATGCTAAACGGGCAGTGTGCGCTTGCACACACCGGCCCGTGCGGTTTTTATCTTGCGAACATGCCACACACCCGCCGACAATCGTACGATTCTCGGCGGCTTTTCGAACATGTTCATAAGATAAAAGTCATGCAACCTTACAATAGGAGAGGTCGCACGCCTTCCACACACCTTGCGATAATCATACGATCGCAGGATTTCCCAGGATTATCGTACGATTATCGCAAGGTGTGTGGGCACCTTAATCCTGGACTATTACCTCTCTTTCCAGCCACAATCTCTATCCAAATCCTGCCACCTCATCTTCATTTGCAAAATATGCCCCTTTTTATCCAATTACATCACCATGCTACCAATTCACTCCCTAGTTTTCTCTCACCTCAACTATATAAATGTTACTCCCAGATTAGTGCACCTCACCAACCATTCAGTGTTTATCGACCCTCCCTGCCAATCCCTCTACTGGCTTCCATTCACTCAATCAATACAATCAATAAATATAATATAAAATACTTATCACAACATACAAAGCCTTCCAAAACTCTGCCCCAAACTACATCACCAACCTAGTCTTAAAACATTACCCAAACCCAAGACCTGTTCTCTTGCAACCTCTCCATCAACTCCAATGCTCACCTCCAGGACTTCTCCACAGTCTCTCCCATCCTCTGGATTTAATCTCTCCAGCTATGTCCTACTCTGTCCATCTTTAGGCAATCCCTGAAAACGTACCTCTTCAGGAAAGTCTATGCAACCTCAACCTGAAAACTGAACTTTTACTGTCTCCATCAACTTTAGTTTCCGATCAAGGCAGATGTGCCTTGCAGCACTAGGACACAATTTGCATGGGGTTTGCATGTTCTCCTTGTGTGGGTTTCCTCCAGGTACTATGGTTTCTTAAGACACTACAAAGACATTGGCTCCTGTCTAAATCAGCCCTAGTATGTGTGTGCATGTCTGTATGCATGTGATATTGTAAGCTCCTTGAGGACAGGCACTGAAGTGAATGTACAGATGTAAAGCACTATGTAAATTGTCAGTGCTATATAAATACCTGCAATAAATAAAATCATAATAATTTTTATCTCTTGTAGGTATGAACATTTTTAGTTAAGATTGCATGATGTCTAAAGAAGTTGAATTGAGTATGTTTGATAAGCATCTCTCATAGCATTAAAAGTGTTTCTAACTCCTCCGCACTATTGAAATAAAAAAAAAGAGTTTTAAAACAGTTTTGTTTTGTGTTCTTTTTTAAGGAAAACTCAATTTTATCATTTTTAAAACACTTCTTTGTTACCAATTGTATATTCAGTCTATGCATTTGTCAATATTTTTCTGCGTTAATAGTATAAGCTCCTAGTTGGAAGTGAAGACGAGAATAGAGGGCAATGATGCTTATTTCTGGAGGCTAAGCTTATGTTTCGCCATGGGGCTTAACATATTTTTAGCAATGCTTAGGAATCACTATAATAGCTCAGTACACGTAAAGGCTCATGAATCCAACCTAGAAAAAGTATGGAGATCTTTCTTGGCTGCAGAGACTGTGTATAGAGTAAGGGTGTAACTTAGGTATAAGTTGTATTGTGCCATTAAAAAAATAACTCTACCAGCACTAGTAGGGTTCAAGTAAAACTACAACCCTTTCTGGTAAAAAAAAAAGACACCTTACATCCATCTGATGACTAAAAGCTAGACATTTAAATTTGTGTTTCTGTGTTTGTTTCATTTCTCTTTTCCAAGTCACAGCTAAAAAATAACAAAAGCTACCACAATACAATTCATATTTTCAGCTGTGCTATCTGTTAATGTTGCCTGTTTGGGCTTTTTTTCCCCACGCAACAATAAACATTTTTGCAACTGCAAGAATAATATTATTTGCCTATTTAGCTTTATACAGTATGCGCTTTACTTTGTGTAGAAAGAACTTTAAAAAAATATTAAAACACACAACATGCTCTATTTTTATCTTCTGCCAACAATACATAATTCTTATTTATTTATTTAGTTACTTATTTTGTTATTTATTTTACTTTTCTGATGATTTGGTGATTGTGTATTTGTCCATAAGTACCACTGGAAAAACAAAATTTTTTTGTCACTGTGGTCTAATTTGGGTAGAATAGAATGCTTTGCAGATCTATTGGAAAAATACTATTAAACATAGGCAGTATATTATTTTTTTTAATAAATACTCAAAAACTATTTTGCATGGACAATTGTGTATCTTTAAAAGCATCAATGCAAGCATAAAAATTGTTGTTGTCATTGGTCCTTTTGTGTGCCAACTAGAACACTATGCTTTGCTATGAAAATATAATTTTTATTATATACTTTTTTTAATTTTACTAGTGGCAAAGCATGCATTAGTGGCTAAAAGTGTTTTTACAACAACAAAAAATGTTTTTGTCCTGTTGATCCAAATATATGTAGAATATAATATTTTACATATAAACTACATGCTTTGTGATCTTTAGCACTTAGGGTGGTGGCACCACACACAGTACAAGAAAGAATCCCTATACTTCTTCCATATCACTTCTAGTTTTGCTGCCTATTTTGACTATCATAACAAACAGACCCTAAAACCTTCACCTGATGTCTCTAGCATAGTCTGGCCACAATCCACAGCCACTAAAAGAGCAGAGGAATTATATAAAGATGTATTACCATCTTCTCAGTGTATGAGCTCCTTCGGCCTTAGAATGGATTACCTACAACTTGTCCAATGTTTGTTACAATGTATTTTTCAGTTGCAATCAGTTGTACATTTCCACACATGCACTTTAACCTTTCCTGCTAAATGTCAGAACAAGCTGTCTCTCTTCTCATTAATGGCATCCTTCTACATTCAATATTTCCTACTCAAAACTGTTGGGAAGCCAACTATCCCCAAATCATCTCTTATGGTCAAGCTATCACTTCATCGCAACAAGCCTGCTGGACTATCCTTCACCCCTATATTTATTACATTAGCAGAATCTTTCTGTTGTACACTCTTCTACTTATCCTACATTAGTGGCGTCAGGG
>NW_017306424.1:1907086-1923203 GCF_000935625.1 Nanorana parkeri | reverse complement strand
GGGGGGGGGTGCAGAAGGTTTAATCCTCTATGGCTGCTAAGAAAAATATTTAAATGAAAGTTTTTATGCCAAGAGTTCAGCTTTAAACATTTCTCATCTGGAATATTTTAATTTTTTACTAACAGGCATGCTAAACTGGCAACATTTTAGTCAGACATGAATGTATTTGGCATATTTATATGCCTTATTAACTGCTACACCAACACCCCTAACCTCTGTCACCCTTTGCAGTGATTTGCTATTGCTTCTAGGACTAGACAATAATTTCAGGTCTGTTCTCCCATTCCTTATCCTTTTATGTACTCCAAAGGGAGCTCTCAGATCTGCAACTGACCTTCTCCTTGTTATCATATTGTACTCTTTCATCCAGGACTTCACTCACGGTACCCTCTATATTTCTGTCTTACTTTTTTTCAATACTAATTGATTCTAAGTGCCACAAGAAAACATACCTCTTCATGAACGTATGTAATATGGGACCATAGGCAGAATCAATATAACTATAAATAAGTAAATACACTATGCAACCACATGGAATACATGTGCTTGCTGCCCTTTATTACTAGTTTGTAATAATGCATTATTAAAGCAGTATTAAACCTTCAGGTAAGATGTAAGGTTTCCCTCTAGGTCCATTTGCAAATGACCTTGCTGGTTAACAATCTGGAGGTGTGGGCATTGCTAGGCAGACTGCATTTGCAGGCTGACTGCCCTAAGTAATGCCACATGTGATGCTAGGCCTCCATGATAGTATAGGAACTGAAATCCTATAGATGAAACAACCCTTAAAACATAAAGAGTTGCCACCATGTGAAAATGTGACATCTGCACTAGATAGTAATTCCCTGCACTTTAGAAAGATCTCTCTCTTTCTGTTGCACCAGCAGGAGACAGAAAGCAAAAAGTAAGCTGATAGCGATTTAAACCGTCGCTACTCCATCTAGAACTTTAAAAAAAAGTTGGACTATACATACACTTTAATAAGTCACGGGTCACTTGAAAACACTAATGGGTTTAGGTCACATATCTCACTGTTGCTTACATGTTAACAGTCAGGGCAAATGTTTTTTTCATTTGAAACAATCCTCATTTCTAATCAGTGTGTCTTACCTTTTTACTGCTCTGCAGCCAGCATTCTAGATGAATCAGGTACTAAAAATCTATCCCCATCTGAGTTCCCATTGGCTGTAATGGTGCCACCAGGAGACAATGGCAAGGACACCGCAGCCCATAATTTACAGTGGAGGTGGAACCCTTCAATTAAATGAATAGCTCTGTGCCTCTCCTTCCACCCAAAGAGCCCAATGGACAGCATAGTACTTCCCTGTGTCAGTTATTCTGCTCGCTACCTTAAAAACATGTAAACAGGGGCGTGTCCTAGCCATGGCGGAGTGAGCGCGCTTCTTCTCCGGCTCTCCCGCACCGCTCCACAGCCAGGACGATTTACAGCACCAAACGAGCCGAAAGATGAGCAAAACCCGCCAAAAGAAGACGCCCGAGACACCCAGACCACAAGCGCCGGGCAAGCTGCAGAAGTTTTTCTCCCCCGCGGCACTGACGAGCACAGAGGTAGGCCTCAAAAAAGCCGCGGCCTCGAGTAGTGGCGCGTGGCTGTGGTCGGACGCACGTCGATCGCCATACACATCCCAGACCTCCCCACCCCCCTCTCCTGAGATGGAACCACTGAACACTGCCCCGCAAGACTTCCATAGGGGCGAGATGGGCTCTAACCCACAGAGTGGGAACCCAGCTATGCCACAGTGTCCCGATGCACTGGATATAGGGGTCTTGATCCGTCTGCTGCCAACTAAGGCAGATATTGAGGCCCTGGGGGAGAAACTAGAAGAGAACCACAGGCGAGATATTCAGGGGGTCAAACAAGACGTCGCCCTGCTGAATGCTAGGGTTGAGGGGGGTGAGACGGCCACAGCAGCCATCTCAATAAGACTGAAGGAATTGGAAGAGGCTAGAGACATCCAATCTGCCATGCTATCTGATATGCACCTCCATATTGAAGACTTGGAAGATAGAAATCGTCGAAACAATCTGAGAATCCGGGGTATCCCAGAGGCAACGGGCCCGGAAAACGTACACGACACGGTGGTAGCTATTTTTAACTCCCTATTGGGTAACTCGCCTGATACGGTGATCGACATGGACCGAGCTCATAGGGCGCTGGGCCCGCGTTCTGATGACCCTGAACTCCCCGTGACATTGTGTGCAGACTACAGAAGTTCCCAATCAAGCAAGAAATCCTACGCAAAACATGGTCACATGGACCTCTGGAATTCGATGGGGCATCCTTGAAGATCCTACCGGACCTCTCCAGGCCGACTCTCCAAAGGAGGATGATCGTGCGGCCTCTTCTGACCAGATTGAGGGAGGCAGGTATTGTCTATCGCTGGGGGTTTCCCTTCAATCTTATCATACGCAAGAATGCCCAAACCTTTGCCCTGAGACAACGACCAGATTTGCCCGCCATGTTTGAATTCCTGGACATGGAGCCTTTCCCACTTCCTGACTGGCTGCAACACCTGTTGAGAGGAAACGCCAGACAGGGCGGACGTCAAGCATCCTACGCCACGCCTCAGAGACCACCTCAACAACGACGCCGGAGAAGGTCTTCCTCTAGGGGAACTGCCAGCGAACTTTGAGGAACCCTTCTAATATCTGGGACCATGCCTGCCTATCGCCCCTATCGGAGTAAAAACCAGTCCTCAGTGAACTTCACCACCTGACCCTCGGGAAGTATGTAGGGGGGTAAGATACCGGGTGTATTTCAGGCCGGCGGCAGTGGACGAGCATTCCCCCCCCGCAACGCCCCGACACTGCACCCCTTGAGTCGTCAGTTATGAACTCTGATTGCCAGTAGCGGACTGGGTTCATGCCTCAGGGACCTACTCCGTGTGTTGTCGGATTCCACCACGGTGATCTGTTAGACAGTCGGCAGCGCCCACTATGCCCGCAGTCCCCTCTTAGCCTCCTAGGGTCACATGTGTATAGAAAACGGGTTCTAGGTCGCAGCATCACTCACCCCATGATATTTAGAGAGCACATGACGAATTGGGGGGTGGGGGAGGTGGGATGGTAACCCCAAGATACATTGGCTATGTTATATATTCTTCACAGGCTGCTTTTATTGCTAAAATGCATGTTGCATATTGCTCCATCTTTTAGTTACAAAAACTGTTAATGTTTACCTTGAAAGGTGCTGATCACTCTGAGTTACCTATTGTGAGTGCTACACCACTCTATTTAATACTGGCTTGGAGCGGGGGGGTTGAGTGGACATCTGCTTAGTTTAGCCACACCCCCACTTAGGTTCTCCCATCCTCAGGGAAAGTTCCCCAGGAAGGGTACAGTTTGGGGTAGATACCTTGTTAGTTTTTGTTTTGTGTGTGTTGTCGGTCTGTGTTGGACGCTTTCCCCATTCTATCCTCTTCCCCAACCTTGCCTATACTTCACTGCGCGGGCGACACCTGCCACGGTTCTGAAAACGTCAACCTTGGCCCGCTCTGCAACACTAACCTATCTCTTTCTCCCTCTTCTCTCCCCCCCCCCTCTTTTCATTTGCTCTCCAGATCTCTCCTAGTGGATCCCTTCCAATACCCGGCAGGTCTAGAGCATACCAACATGCAATCGGTTTCCAACTCAGTTGTGTCCTGGAACGTTAAAGGTCTGAACATTCCGGGGGAGAGGACGGCCGTCCTTAACGAACTCCAACGTCTAAAGGCTCAGGTAGGATTTGTCCAAGAGACGCATTTCCAGGTGTCCAAAATTCCCAGATTTTATAACCATCACTTTCCTCATGCTTACCACTGCGGATCCCCCGACGGTAAAAACAAGGGTGTCAGTATTGTGGTGCATAGGACGGTAGGTTGGCAATATGTGGATTCCAGACATAGTCCAGAAGGGAGATTCATTTTCGTGAAGGGCAGAATAGGCCAAACCATATGCACATTTGCAAATGTATATATGCCCAATGTAGGCCAGTTTCCATTTCTGGAGTCCACCCTAGAACAACTTGAGGAATTCACGGAGGGAGTACTTGTTATGGGTGGGGACTTCAACTTGGTGCTTGATCCAACACTGGATAGTTCCAGGTCGGCTTCACATCTCCCCTACTCTGCTCTCAGAAGGGTCAAGAAATGCTTAAGATAGTTCCAACTGGTAGATATTTGGCGCGTATTGCACCCTAGAGACCGAGACTACACCTTTTACTCCAACCCACATGGCTCGTATTCCAGAATAGATTTGTTAATGGTGAAACACAGGGACCTGCCACTGATGAGGGGAACTTCCATCTGCACTATAACACTCTCAGATCATGCCCCGATATCTTTGACCCTTGACTTACTCCCGACAGACTGTAGATCCTGGAACTGGAGACTGAACGATTCCCTCCTTCACTATCCTATAGTGGTTACGGAAATCAAAACCGACCTGGCACATTATTTCGTGAACAACGACACTAATGACTGCGACCCCATGATCATCTGGGAGGCTCACAAGACATACATCAGGGGCACATTCATTAGGTTAGGTGCCAGACTCAAGAAACAGAGGACTGCTAACATTAAAGGTATACTAGCAGACATTTCTCGCCTTGAGTTGGTACATAAACAATCACTGGCCAGGTCGGTTCTCGGGCAGCTAACAGCACACAGAGAGCAACTCCAATCCCTTTGTCTGGCTAAAGCCAAAGGTATGTTGACCCGATGCAAATGAATATTCTACGAACTGGGGACAAATGCGGCAGACCTCTGGCGAAGGCATTGAGGATACAGAGAGCGCAGTCCTTTATCCCCGAGATACTGTCCCCTACGGGCGTTAAGACGAACAAGACAGCGGATATAGCAGGGGTTTTTAGGAACTACTACGCATCCTTATACAACCTAAAGGGCCAGAATCCAATGCGGGACGACCCACACCGTAGGGCGCAGATCTCAAACTACTTAACTGAGGCCGAGATGCCAGCTATACCTGACGAAGTAGCACAATCACTGGAAACTCCCCTTACGGAGACGGAGCTCGCTAGTGCCCTGACAGGGGCTAAAACAGGAAAGGCGCCGGGACCGGACGGACTTCCTTTATCCTATTATAAAGAGTTCCTAGAGATCCTCTCGCCCCATTTCTTAAAAGGATACAATGCAGTTGGTGGTGGGGCGCCATTTCCGGTTGATTCGTTAAGAGCCCATGTGACTCTTATTCCGAAGACCGGGAAGGATCCCTTGCTATGCTCCAACTACAGACCCATCTCTTTGCTCAATTCTGACCTCAAACTATTTACAAAAATATTGACCTCCCGACTGATACCACATCTGCAGGACATCATCCACCTAGACCAGGTGGGGTTCATGCCCTCGAGAGAGGCGAGGGATAATGTGACGCGAGTACTAGATGTTATACATGCGTCGTCCACCCGGTCGAGGCCCCTTATGCTTCTGTCCACAGATGCGGAGAAGGCATTCGACCGGGTCGACTGGACTATCATGGAATTGACACTCAGGAGTCTGGGTCTGGGTGAGGTGATGATGGCATGGATAATGGCGGTATACTCTAGACCTACGGCTCAGATTCGGGTCAACGGTCTCCTGTCGGAAGCCTTTGACAAGGTTGCCCGCTATCGCCCATGATTTTCATTCTTACTTTAGAGCCTTTTCTCCGTAAAATGAGGGCCAACGGTAATGTGACAGGAGTTGACCTAGGTAGAGGGGGTAGACACAAAGTCGCAGCCTTCGCGGACGACCTGCTCTTTCTACTCACCAACCCAACTGTCTCCCTACCAAACTTGATGAGGGAATTTGAGCTCTATGGAACGGTGTCTCATTTCCTCATCAATTTTCAAAAATCTACGGCCCTTAATGTTTCCGTACCGGGTTTCCTGCTCATGGGCCTACGGTCTACATTTCCGTTTCGGTGGGAGGCGGAATCGATAGGGTACTTAGGCACCATTATACCTGCAGACCTTTCCCGCACATCTCAATTTTCCTCCAGTACTCAAAGAAATTCGGTTGGACCTCGCGAGGTGGCATGGTGGTACATTCTCATGATTTGGTAGATGCAATATCTTGAAAATGAATGTGATGCCGCGTATTTTGTATCTATTGCAAAATCTGCCGATCCATATCCCACAGGTATTTCTTAAAGCCATCAATAGTACATTTACGCACTGCCACCTCGCGAGGGTACTCGACTGGTGCCGACGCGGCTCAATAAAACAGTGGATAGGAATTGAGGAGGCAGAAGGGAATATGCCCCTGTCGGCCCTTCTGTGGTGTGAGAGAGGAGTCTCGGTGTCAGTGAAAACACATGCCACTATTGGACCGACATGGGCCATATGTCGTAAATTCTTCCCCGCGGGAAATGTGTCACCTGCCCCTTTGCCATTATTTCCGATCTTAGGGAACCCAGGCTTCACTCCTGGATTAGAAATCCTGGGGTTCACTGGGTTAGCAGAGGCAGGCATACACAGGGCCCAACACTTTATTAGGAATAATAAATGGGTGTCCCTGGAAGAATTGTCTCGGGAACCTCAGTGGCTCCCGCTGAAATTTTGGGGAAAAATACAGCTAACGCATTTCCTTAGATCCTTATCGCCCGCCCAGGCGTTTTCACGGCCCATGACTGACTTCAAACGAGAGTGCACACAAAGCTTGCCGCTGCGTCATGTTGTATCCTTAGCCTACACACTGTTAGAACCCGACCCAGAGAGTAACAATCCCTCATACATGGCCAGGTGGGAACATGAGCTGGGGCTCCAGTTCACCCAGGACCAGCGGGAACGAATGTTCTGCTTTGCACACAAAACATCTACTGTAGATGCACTAGAATCCAGGAATGTAACTACAAAACTCTCATGCGCTGGTATAGAACACCTACAACCCTACACAGAATCTTCCCCTGGGTAGATTCTGGGTGCTGGCGCTGTGCCCAAGATGGTGGCTCCATGCTACATGTTTTCTGGACATGCCCAGCTCTTCAGGACTACTGGAAGGGGATCAAGGCACTATTGCCCAAGTTCACTGACTGAGTCACTCCGCACAACCCAGCCTTCTTCCTTTTGCACCACAATGCTTTCCCGAGGAAGGGGTACATGAGATCAATACTACCACATCTGCTCAATGCAGCCAAAGCATGCATTCCGATGCGTTGGTGAGATCCTTGACCCCCTGCGGTGGGAATGTGGTTGGGAAGGGTGGGTGAAATCTGGAGAATGGAGGAATTGATGGTATCGTCCCCAGAAATGCAAACCGCCTTTAACAAGACCTGGTTCTATTGGGCGGAGTTCCTGCTTTCTCCGGAATATCAAACATGCATTTCCTCTGAACCACTCGGGGACCCTCAGGTGTCCTGAACATCTGACTCCTGGGTAGGGATCGTTTCTCTTTTCTTCTTGTCCCCCATGTATGTCTCTTACGCTGCTGACTCCTGCTCACCCATGTATTGCTCTATGTATGTCTTGTGTAACTAGGATGTAGGTTGGAATTAGTTATTCTGGATGCTCCAGACATAGGCACTGAATGTCACATAGTTATGATCAATTATTATTCTGCGACATACTCTATGACTGGTTATGGTCACGTGGTGTCACAGAGATCGCCTACTACCCGGACCTCAAAAGCGATGAGGAGCCCGTACGCCAAGATAGTAAAGTTACCTCAGAACGAACAAATTCTTAGGAAAAGGTTCCAATCGCCAGTAAGAAGTATACCAGTATAGGGACAATGGAGTGAGGTAGCTATAGCACACAAGTAACACTATGTTCCTATTGTACATCCTAATTGTCAGTTATGTTTGTTATATGTTTAACTGTCATCCAACCAAAACAAAAAAAAAACTACAGGATCCATGCGATCGAACACTAAGGCTGGGTTCCCACCTAGGCGGTTTTCCGCGCTTTCGTACTCACGGAAAACCGCTCAAGCAGGGAATGCCATTATTTTCAATGTGTATGGTTCCCATCTGTGCAGTTTTCCGCGAGTACGAACGCGCGCGAAACCGCCCTACGCCCAAAGAAGTACATGTACTTCTTTGGGGCGTTTTGGTTCGGGCGGTTCCATTGGGATACAGCCAAGCATCCCTCAGAAACGCGCGTTTGCAGCACGTTTTTTTTTACCGCGAATCGCGGTTAAAAAACGCGCGGAAAACGCGCATATTCCCGCCCAGATGGGAACCCAGCCTTACTGCTTATAAGCATTGGTGACTTGTCACCCTGATTCTTGTGCACTATGTATCGAAATAATTAAAAATAAACAAATGGGTTATACAATTATGGGTATGCCGCTGGGGAAGTCAGAAATGGAGAAGGATTTGGGGGTCATTGTAGACCACAAACTGAAAGGTAGTTTGCAGTGCCAGGCTGCTGTAAACAAAGCTAGCAGGGTCTTGTCCTGTATTAAAAAGGGGATGTATTGCAGGGACAAGTCTATAATTTTGCCACTTTATAGATCATTGGTTCGACCTCATCTGGAGTACGCGGTCCAGTTCTGGTCACCAGTACTAAGAAAAGATGTCCTTGAGTTGGAAAAAGTCCAGCGGAGGGCAACCAAACTAATTAGGGGTATGGAGGACCAGAGCTACGAGACGAGGCTACTAAATTTAAACATGTTCACATTGGAGGTGAGGAGATTAAGGGGGGATATGATCTCCATGTACAAAATGTTCAATGGTGGCAGCAACATTAGCGATAAACTGTTTAAAATTAACTCCATTACAAAAACTAGAGGCCACCACCTAAAATTGGTGGAAAAAAAATTCCAGCACAAGGGGCGAAGGGGGTTCTTCACAGTAAGATCAGTTAGGGTCTGGAACTCACTGCCACAGACAGTGATTTCAGCAAAGAATGTGGAATTGTTCAAGAAACTTTTGGACGATTTCTTAAGGGACCGTAATATACAGGGGTACAGGTACTCCTAGAATGAGATCCTAATAGGTTGGACTTGATGGACTAATGTCTTTATTCAACCTCAAATACTATGTAACTATGTAACTATGAAATACTTTGTTATTAAATGGATGACCCTGTTTTCCAAAAAATAAAGTATTTGAAAAAAAAACACGTAAACAAAGGGAAAAAAACAGTGTGCGGTCCCCCTCCCAAACCATATCAAACCATTTAGGTCTGGTAAGAATGTTAAGAGGGACACCCAGTTAAAATATTTTTTTTAAAGTGCATGAGGCTTCCCCAAAAAGGTATACCAGGCCCTTTAAGTCTGGTAAGAATGTTAAGAGGGACCCCAAGTTAATTTTCTTTTTTTTTAAAGTGCGTGAGGTTCCCCCCGAAAATCATACCAGGCCCTTTAGGTCTGGTAGGAATTCGAAGTCTGGTTTGGAATTTTAGGGGGGACCCTACATTCCCCCCCCCTTTTTTTGGTGGTGGGGTTCCCCCTTAAAATTCCTACCAGACCTAAAGTGTCTGGTATGACTTTTGGGGAGAACCTTGTGCACTTCTTTTATTTTTAACTCGGGGGGGTCCCTTCTAACATTCCTACCAGACCTAAAGAGCCTGGTATGAATCAGGAGGGGGACCCCACGCCGTTTTTTAAAAATGTCACTATTTGTTTAAGAATGCGGGGAGAATGGTCTGTTTCGACAGACCGTTCTGTCCGCTTTGGCTGCGTCTACGCATATGCTTCGGCTCGGCTGAGCACATCGGCTGACTTCGGGTGCTGTAAAGGCTATTGTGAATAGCCCGTACAGCAGCCCTTCGTTTCAGATGAACCGAAGGACTCCCACAGTGGAAGCGAGCTGAAGGATTAGTTGATAGTTCGGATTAATCCTTTGGCCCTTTAGTGAATAACCCCCATAGTTTACTAATTTGTATTATGATTGTAGTCCATCATGGAAGCGGACTTTGAGCGGTTGCTACTTTTTTTGCTAAATTTCACTCACTGTGTGCACTTCGTTAGAATCCTAATTTCGAAACATTAAAATTAAACAATAAAGCATATGAATAAATAAAGCTCTGTATTTATTAATATACCAATAATGTATTTTTAATACTCAAGCAGTAGATTTGAATTGGTATCAGCCTCTTGTCCCTATACTGCAGAGTGGAAGATAAAGGAGCAGCACAAGGAGTCAATCAGTTCATATGCTGACAATAAGCATGTCAATAGGAAGAGAAAGCAGAGTAACAGAGTGGTGAGCTCATTGCTGTGCTGTTTCATCATGTGTGGTGTCAGCGTCCGCTGCCCCTGTGAGATCAAAGGCTTACGCGTTTCTGGGGCACGCCCCCTTCATCAGAACCTAAGTGAACTCCCCTAAATCCTGCTCTTACTGCAAACCAGTATATCAAATGGGATGTTACTTTCATATACTGGTTTGCGGTCCTCTGGGCAGCTTATGCTTAAATTGGGAAGCTTGATATATCTCGCTTCCCATCTCTACACCTTTCAAAAATTGGGTTTTTAGACACCAATCTATATATTTTTCATAAATTATCACTCATGCTGTTCATTAACTTAACTGATTACCATCAGCTGATGGTAATGGCTGATTAGGATGAACCTCAGCGATGTCTCTAACAAAGTTAATTGGCCTATGCCTCATGTGATCTGAGATCGCTCATGATAGGCTATCTGTAGAAATGTAAGAGCAGGATTTAGGGGAGTTCACTTAGGTTCTGATGAAGGGGGCGTGCCCCAGAAACGCGTAAGCCTTTGATCTCACAGGGGCAGTGGACGCTGACACCACACATCCGTTTCAGACTTCCTCTGCTAGAAGATTTGATTTCTGTTGTTTCCTATATGCCTTTTTACTACCAACTTTTTGTAAGTACAATACAAGCTGTACATTTTTATCATAAAAATTAGTTTTTACACTATGGAGGCGCCCTTTTTCGTTTCTTGTTTCCTTTTTTTCCAAATTGCTCTAAAACTTCCAATACACCAAGTACAATTAAGGGAATTGATCAAAACTTGAGCAGACAAAATCTGGAGTAGCTGTGCACAACAACCAACCAGCATGTCTCTCTCATTTTCAAACCTTAACTGAACAAACTGAAGATAGAAGCTGATTGTTTGTCATAGGCAACTGCTCCA
Organism: Nanorana parkeri; assembly: GCF_000935625.1. Taxonomy (NCBI): domain Eukaryota; kingdom Metazoa; phylum Chordata; class Amphibia; order Anura; family Dicroglossidae; genus Nanorana; species Nanorana parkeri. The sequence continues at coordinate 1,912,158 of NW_017306424.1, read as the reverse complement.
GATTTTGTCTGCTCCATTTTTGATCAATTCCCCCCAATGTGTATCTCCTCTTTAACAGGTTTATGATGTCTGCTAAATGACATGTGCATTTTAAGAGGGTCAAAAAAAATTAACGCAAATACATTCTATGGAGCCTTTCTTAAATCACTCCTAAAACAACATTATTATTATTATCATCACCTGAGGCTAACCCAAACCTAACTAAACCAACTGAGACATAACAGAAACGAAAATACCATACATTGTTCTGAATGTTTTACCTGCTAAAATTATGAAGAGCAAGTGCTTTACAAACACAAGAATCCATTGTGCACTTCTAGCATTTACAGCACAATAAAGATGAAGTAAAAATAAAAGGATAATATAGCTGTCCCATTATAAAGCGGCCAGTAAGAGACAGGTGCTCTAGTTTACAATATAACATTAAACAAATTTATTAAGTTTCTGGTAAGACATTCTCAATATGAGACTACTTGTTTTCTTTCAGACAATTAATGTTCATTTCTTCCAATTTTCTCCACTGGGAAGGGAAGAAGATATATTTTTAGTTGATGACTTCTTGGTTCCGCATTCAGAGCAGGAAAATAATTATAATATTTTATTACTTCTGATGACAATATGAATGTGTACTTGGGGCTATTGCTTTGTAATGTGTGCACAATCACTGTAATTTCTTTGGGAGTTTTGTTGCAAGCTTTAAGTTATATAGTTGACTTCTGCCGTGGTGACAAATTAAACAAAATAAATGCTGCTATTCTGTTTGCAGTTAATCAGCTGACAGTTTCTTTGTAGTGACAGCAGCATTCTAAAAATGTTCAAATTAACTAAGGCTGCCTTAAAGGAAAACCAACACCAAAAGAAAAAAAACAGGAAGAACAACAGAAGTAAAAAGAAAATCAATGTTAGATATGGGAATTCTTTGCTTTACACTTACTCAAGGCTGGATTTATACTTCCTGCCTCTCCAGACCTTCTGACATCTGTAACCCGTTCCTACTCCAGTCAACTGCAAGCCTTTAATCAGATGTCATAGCCACACAAGCCACTCCAATGCTAGAGGCAAAGATGTTAAAAGAGACTGTCTCTCCTGTGTTAGTACATCCAGACCCAAGGACTAGAAGGGCAGGACAAATTGTAACCCTACTCTGCCAGCAGTTTGGTTTTAAGTCTTTAGATGCACAGTAAGTAAAATGTATGTACACGTTACAAGATGCACAGACTGTGCAAGGGCAGTGATGACCTAACCAGATTGTTCTGTCTGACACAGCGGTAGTCTGAAACCGTTCACTATACACAGGAGTGTGTTATTGACAGTAGGATGATCAGCAACAAGGAGGGGTCTTGATTTCTTGCATACACAGGTATAGCCATTTTCTGGTCTCTGCTTCTGTGTAGGACTAACATCTGAACATTGTACTGCATGGGATATTGCTGTGGGAGTCATAATAAGTAAGCAGCACTACCCCTAGTCTCTAACCAGCAACCAATAATGGTAAAATGATATCCTGGTAACTCTGTGCTCAATCAAGTTACTAAATATATTTTAAGAGCTCAATAACAAACTGATGTGGACTATATGCCCATCCATATCATTACTACCTTATTTAGAACACAGAACAATGTCTTTCAAAAGGGCTCTAAGAACGAGTACACTAAAAATTGTAGATATTCCACTCCTGACCGATGCACCCCTTGCTGAATTGGTGCTGGAGCGACCCTGTGGTTAGATACATGAATCCAAGAAGTAAAGTATGTCAGCAGCACACCAAGGATCTTCATCAAAAAATGCCTTTATTGATGCCCATTTTGAGACTGTGCAGGGGCCCTTCATTAGGCATAGTATGACGGCATACTTTAGAGTACTGTAAATATGGGACATACTATGCCTTATGAAGGCACCCTGCATAGTCTCGAAATGTTGCTATTTGTTTGACACAATGCTTGAACATCAATAAAGGCATTTTAAGATGATAAACCTTGGTGTGTGGATGACATACTTTTCTTCACTAAGAAAAAGAACACATATCCTTGTAAGGGTAAATATATGTAGTTTGGTTGATCATTTGGTATTGAACATCTTTGTAACTGTTTTAATCGTGGTAATGCATATTTTGGGAGTGGGCTATATTTATTTTTAATAGGAGTTATTTTGGCACGTAACTGATAGACCCAATATCCACTGACACTTACCTTTTCTGTGCCCCTCCAATTACTTGTTTGCCTGATGGAGTCCTGAGTCTAACCTCTGTGTAAGCTCCATGTCCATCCTTACAAAGGATTAAAGTGTATTTACTTATTTACAGTCAAATTTGAGAAAACCGTACAAACCGCAAGTTTCTCTCTTAATTTGCAAGTGACAGGAAAATCTGTCTGTCCCCATAGAAATACTATATACAGATTGAGCTTCCCCTCATTAACATACAATGCTTCTAGATCAACCTTTCTTTCAGAATAGATCATGTATTGTGCAAGCAGCAATTTAAACTAAAAACAAATGTGAATTAGAAACATGTAACAAATATAAAATAGGTGTTATGCCAATTTGGCTGTAAAAGTGGAAATACACTTTAAGAACCCCCTCCCAAATGACAGTGTTTGGGCCTGGCACTTGGCTACTCAAGCTGGCCTAAATGTTGCAGTAGGACCAGCCTGAGAGAGCTATTAAAAATAAAATGACAACTTCCCTGGGTTCTCACATTTTCATTTCAGTGAATAGCAGATAGGAATTCCACAGGAATCCCACAGAGTAGGATTAGTGTTTTAAAGATAAATGGTTCTCATCATATTCTTGGTAATTCCTGATCACTTACATAAAAGTAATTGAAACGTAAAAAAATAATTATTCAAGTGCAGATCAATAGCAAATAGACACTGCAAACTACTAATGTAAGCATAAAGTGACACTAAACACAACAGTTAGATCTTAATACCTTAATTATTAATAAAAATGTAGCTTATTTGTGTATTACTCAGATATAGATCCTCATATCATCTCTGGATTCATGCTGACACTGTCCTTCCCGGGGCTGGATTTACTCTCTCTGCTGCCCCAAGGCCAGGTTCCTCAATGCGCCCTGTCAGAACTATTGGGCAGAAAGGAATCAATTTAAAGGCCTATACATATTATTTTACAGATTTGTATATGGGCATCATGGAAGCCATTTTGTCTGCCTGTATAGGTCAATGCAAGTTCATTCTTCCTGGTTGAAGATTCTCACAGAAAAGTTTAAAAATCTTAGCATAAACGTTCTCAGGCCGTAAATTGTGGGGGTCTCAGACAAGTACCATAAAGATAAGGACAAGTATGGTGTTGGCCTGTGTTATAATAAGATCGATGACCTTCCTGTCTCAACTGAAGACAATGCATAAAGAGATTGGAATGTTTCAGTTTTTTTCTTCTCTCTCAATGAATAGAAAAAGGGGCTTATTTAAAAGTTGCCTAATGAAACATTACTATTCATTGCGGTGTTAATATTAGCATATATATATATGCCTACTTAATTGAATAATGTCCTAGTAAAATTTTATACATGTACTTTTATAATATCTAAAACTATGTTCATTATATATTGTTTGAGTGTACCCATTAAAAAATATTAGTGTGTATTATTAATATGGGGGTATTATATTTTAAGTACATAGGGGTCTATTCACGAAGCTGCCGAGGGCAGCCGAGTGAATGACCGATCTGAAGTGAAGTGAGCCGAACACTGTTCAGCTAAGGTACCGAGCTCTGAGCCGCTCAGCCATGATCGGGATATTGTGAATAGCCCGTACAGCACCCCTTCGGTTCTACTGAACCGAAGGGGTCCTGGGGCCGAAGCATCGGCCGAAGCTACGGCCAGATCCTTCGGCAGCTTCGTGAATAGACCCCATAGAATTAGGTGGTATGTATGTTGTATTTTTTTTCTTTTAATGTGTGAAGAACCACTGTGTCTTGTAACTAATTACTTTGTTTTAAAGGTAGATTGAGAAAGAATGTTAATGGCTTTGGTTTAGGCTTTCTTGAAGTTGTATATCTATAAGGAGATGATCAGTCTGAAAGGTGCTATCACCAAATGTTTCTCCATACTATATTTATGGGTTTGTCCAAAGCTTAGTTCAGAGGTTATCTTTCAACAAGATCTTTAGAAAATAGTAGAATTAAATGAAACTAACCAAACTTTTGCATAGAACAATAGTGCCCCCTTTAGGTGATTGTGAGGAAGAGGTACATAGTAAAATTATGTAATCTGATGTCATTAATCACGTGGAATACCAAACCATGCCCACATTCCCCGGGGGATAAAAGTTGTAGCAGGAGATTGAAAGGGGCCCAGCAAAGAGATCGAGCAAAGAAAAGGCAGTAAGGAAATACATACTAAGGGTATAGGTCGGAAGCTGATGACGGCTGTCCAAGGGAACTGAACTAAAGAGAACCTGACAAGCCCTTGTTTCTGAACTGTGACAGCTGACTTCTTTCAGACAACTAATTTTGAAATTTCTGGTAAAGTATAATTTTCTATCTTTATATAGGCAATTGATTAGGCACATCTATATCCGAATAGACCATTTAGTTCTCGTAGTATCTAGATTGAATTGAGATAATTTTAACTGCAGTACAAATTATATCTTTCAATCTTTGGAGATACATATATACATTTGTATAATCTCCAGGGAGCTGATTTTAGCTTCTATTCAATGGTCTAGTCTGATGTATACTTAATTACATTGGTGGAAATTTGTCTTTACTTTGAAAATATTATTGGCTTATAGCCAACCCTGTGCATGGTGACAAAATGTTGCCCATGCGCTGTTAAAAAGTTTGAGCCTGTGAACATCTGTTTGTTGGGAGAAGTCACGTGTCAATTCTGAACCTTTTGTTTCCTTATTCTGTGAGCTACTGATAAGCTACTCATTGCATTTTAAAAGTTATTGAATTGGTTACATTCATATTTTGGAATAATATCCTGTGGTTATATTTTACACATTACCTGTGTTATCAAATTGATTGACATTTTCTGATCCATATTCTTTGTTTGTCACCAATTATATTTTTATTATTCTTCTGCACTGAATTTTTAAATAATAAAT